>NW_023597054.1:47507603-47622603 GCF_011947565.3 Pollicipes pollicipes | reverse complement strand
ATAGATACGTCACCTTCAAGTGAAATGGGGGCAGATAAGCTGCATGAAGTTGTCAAAATTTCCTCAAATAGTCAAATGACGAGACTTCTCAATAGACTTTGGTTATCGTAAAGCACCATGTGAGACAATTCGTTGGAGTTTTTGGACAGTTTTTTCAACAGACAAATCAACAGTTTTTCTGCAGCATGAAGCAGTTAACACACATTTACTAATACTGTCGACCAAAAAAAGGCCTCAAAATGCGTCAAAACGGAGCGGTACCCTTCCCCCCTTCCCACAGCAAAATGCCTAAGCATCCTCTTTCCCATGATATGTGCAAAACTAGTAAATGGAGGCAAAATTGACATGAAATAAAAGTGCACGCGATAGCATTGCATAATGCTCAGTGAAGCGTCAACCTAACATGTCGGAATATCTTGCCCATGTCCGAATCCATGCCTGAAAATTTCACATTATCTGCTTCCAACCAGATCAGTTTCCCATTCCATCATAACACTTAAGCGCTCAGGATATGGAAGTCCTCTAGACCCGCTGCATGTAAACGTGCTCCGGCGGACATCCTGACAGCCGGTGTGCAGTCGAGACTGCCCTGCAGGGGGTTCCGAAAATGGAACCCATGCAGGCGCGCACGGCACGTCACTTACACAGCACAGAGTGTGTGGGAGCCATTGACCTGGAAAGACGTCTCCTTTCGGACCCCAAACCGAGGAGAGGAGACACAGACCAGAGAATGTTGGAAAATTTGCGTCTTAAGGCTGCAGAAAGAAGCACCTTCCGATGAAAAAAATAAAAAGATGTCAATTTCAACGAGAATGGCGATACCTGTCGGAGCGCCACAGGCCCCAAATTTCCATGGGCAATTTCGGTGAAAGTTGATGTAGCCGCCGTTATGCTTGTCATGGTACGCTCTTCCCCTACGGCAAGGTCTGATGAAATGCGATCATAATTGCGGTTTATATAAATATGGTTCATTAATAGAAGTCGCGGTTCAGTAGATAGATGTGGTGTATGTTGTCGAACTGGAATGTCCGCTCCGCAGGCCCATTCAAAACCAGCATGTACAAGACTTCCACAGCCTAAACATATATTGCACGTATGTACCCAAAGTGGCCTGCAACGCACGTCAAGCACAAACCAGACTGCTGCCGCCACCCAGCGACACATCGCAGCTGCACCAGCTCACGGTGGCGCACAGCAGAGAAATGCGCCACAGGCCCCAGTTCAGCTCTCGACATATAAACAAAAGCGCGGAGCAGGCGTTTTCAAGTAAACAGCAGGCGGCTCACTTCGTCGGAGTCTGGCAATGGTCCCCCGGTCCCAGGCCAGCCGGCAGCAGGCCCTGAATGACGTCATGCACATGTCACCAGCTGCGGAACGATCGCGAACAGCCGATTAGGCCGCACGTGCTGCGATGCGGCGGCTTTTTCTCTACCACGAAATAAGATCCGCCGCCGTGTATCTACACAGGACGAGCTGTGTAAGCTATGATTTAAGAAGCAATGCTTGCTTTCATAAGGTAACATAACTCGCTACGTCAGGTCACATCAAGGACGTTGGTACCCACCACAATAGTCCGGACAGCGTGTCATTCACGCGTTACCCAATGCCTAATCTTGCCGCCGTAAAAGAGGTTTTGCACCGATATTCCGGGTTAGCAAACATATCCGGAATCCTTCGGGCAGCACCGTTTAAATACTTTTGTCTTGCGTTACGTAAGTATGGCCGTACAGCTGCCACATAATCAGTCAGACAAACACCGGCAGGGATGTGGTGCCCAAAGCTGTGCACGGCGGGCGAGTAACTCAATCTCGCGTTGTGCTGTTCAGAACGGTTTATTTTCTGGCTCTATGCGTTGCGTTTATTCCCCTTCTGGTTGTCTAAAATGAAGCGAAATATGACTACAAGCGGTATGAATATGACAAAGTTCGTGACAATTTCGAATCTTATTCAACGTTGAAGTAGAATACACTGAAATAAAAAGGAGGGTTAGCTATCAATGAGCCAATGCCGGCCCATGCGTCACCACGTACTCATTAAATTCAAACCTGGCTGCATCCCTGATCACCTCAAATTTTGGAACATGAGGCATGTGGTCATACCGACTGTTGAGCACGTGAGACCTCGTGCTGTCGTGGCTGTTGGTGAGCTGTCGGGAGTTAAAATAAGCACAGCTGGGCGGATAACTGTCATCACCCACGTCGTCATGAAACACGTGAGCGTTTCTACATGCGCTTAATATTAAATGCCCGACTCATCAAATGCTTCCTACTTACAGTGCTGCGGTGACATGACTGGTGCATCACCTCTGACCGCTGCAAGTAATAAACCCAAAGTTGGGGTGGGCTATTACTGCCAAACATGCATCAAAATGATCCTGAGCCCCGCCGCCCGACATCACACAGTGCCTTGGCCGTGAGTCTAGATGCGGGTCTGCAGAGAAACGAATCTGTATTCAGCCTGCTGACACACCAGCTATGTACAGACGCACAGCGTTGGCTCAATTCATGCCGTGTATTGTCTAGATCAATTATCAAAAATATAGCAATTTGCTGTCCATAAATAAAACATGGCATGCGTGTGCCATACCCGACAAGGGCAATGCGAAGGCTCTGAAACAGCTTTGTATCGCTTAACAAGCTTTTTTCTTTGAGAAATGAGTTCCCGAATTACACCAGGCTTCATGTCAAGAGCTGGTTTGAGAGCTTCAGCATGTTTTTCGTGGACACTTCCGTGAACGCTAGGTACGATGACATTTTGATCCCAGCCCAGTCGGTGCATGCTTCTTGCACCGCGTCCGTGTGCAGCGTTGACCCGCTGGGTCGAAACACGCTCTGTACAGTGCCATGACCGGAGCCGACCCGCTCGATCAGTGCGTGTTACTCCTGGATGGACGCATGCGCTCGCACCAGCGGTGGTCTGGATTTTGGCTGCGGCTTGTCCGGCTTCTCGTACTGGATGGTGTGCGGAGGAGGCGGTAGGGCGGCGTCCATGCTTGGCTGGTACTGGAAACAAGCAAAGCATACTGTGGGCTCCCAACCACGACCGAGTCTCGAACAAACGCGGCCAACTGCGTAAGACCGGTGTCACGCCACCAACAGTCGAGATGACCAGCGGAAGAACTCTCAGTTCAGCACGGAAAGAACGATGAGGGGCACATTGCACTGACAAGTTCACGTTGCAGTACACACGTTTGTGGCGATTCGATCGGAAGGGCTAGATGGCCTTGCACTACTTTTTCATGCGTCAAGAAGTTGTGGGCCTGTAAATAAAGTCATGCTCGGAACCAGCGAGTCGCCAAACGTCGCGCGCTCCGGCCTTGAGCCCGCGCGCCTGGAGCCTGAATGTCTGACGTCTGGTGAACATTTCCAGCTGAATCCGTTACGCTGCTCCGGCAGCCCTTGCCAGCGGGGAAAGGTACGGGCCGCTGCGCAGATTCCAGAACCCACCGTGATCCTCTTGCCGTACTTGCTCCAGAACGTGACGCGGCACTGCTGGCGGCGGCCCGTGCGCTCGTCGAACGCCTGGCACGTGTGGAATGGCGGCACGTACACGTGCAGGCTGACGGCGCGCTCGGAGTGGCTGGGGTTCTCCACGCGGTGCAGCCCCAGCGAGTCTGCCGCCGGCAGGGACACGTGCTTTAGGCCGGAGCAGGGCTGCCGACACCGACTCTGCCTCCGGGCGGGACACATGTGCCGCTTGCGTTCGCGGTAGTGGTGCTTCGAAAGTGGCTTTAAACTGATACCGAGCCACTTTGCAAACGGATAGGCGTGCTGAGTGATGCCGCATTGTGTGTTGCGAGGAAGGGTGCTCTGCATAGTAAGACCTACGCAACAGATTGGCAACATTTTTAAGAATGGGAGGCTAGCAAAATGTTCGGTTTAAATGCCACAGTGGCACATTTACGGCTAAGTGGCTGACAAATTGTTGCTGTTGGCATGTAACAGTCTTCGGTTCCCCTTGCTTAATATCTAACGAAATCAATCACGTTCTAGTGGACATCCGGCGGCCACAAACGCCAGGATACACGTTCGCCTTGAGTGACCCTGTCTTTTTTCCCATGCACGCACACAAACTTGTCTACCAAAGGGGCTCAATGTGGTTGGATATTTTATACTTCCTCTGAAAACATTGCACCATACACGTAGCGCCAGACACCTGCAGTTGTCTTGCTAACGCCCTCATCAGTGTCGTCCTCATACCGTTGATGTAGCAGACGCCATTGAGGGGAAGCCGCTTTCTTCCCAGCTCCTTCATGCCTTCGTCTGGCGTGCTGTCGTCAGGCCAGGAGTAGCGCACCTCCTGCAGCTCTCCCTGCAGGATCTGAGGAGCCAACGGTCGCCGCGTCACCCCGCCGCTACGCTGTAGTGCCAACGGCTCGACGGCGAGGCATGGAGCATGGAGCACCGAGCACCGTGCATGGAAGCGGAGATAGCGGAGCTCATCAACGTGAGCGTGAGTATATGGATAACATCATTTCAGACCACCACTAACGCTCGAGTTTTTAGATATGGGAGTATGGGAGCGAGCTGCGGTTAGTATGTGACCTATTTAATCTGCCTCGGTCTATTAGGAAACTATGGACAGAGAAAATATGAGAGAACAAAATTTTCACGCCATCCGTCCATACACACGATTAACTCATGTATCAATGGTGCGGGAGCAGGGAAGCAGGGGGAGGGGGAGGGACAACGGATCCCAGCCTCGGGAAAGTATAGCTCTTGTCCTTCCGAATGGTCAAAAATGAGCAGTAGCCCTATTGCGACGTATGGTAGTAAATGGACTGAAGAGCAGTTTTCCGTCTCTTTAAGAAAAGGTTCAACATTTGAAGAAATTGGAGCAAGCATCAGATGTGCTGAAATAAGCTTGCTTACAATCATAAGATACCTTGGAGTGGAAAAAAATGTTCCAGACATAACAACTTCTCTGTTAAGTAAATATGTTCCTCATTACGTCACTGCTTGAATACGTCATTGCATCTTGCAAAACGGTAAGTTATAGCCAATTGACCGCCGTTACATTTGGAAATCGTTCTCATCAACGCCAGATATGAACGGCTCGACAACTGCATTTTTGTTGGCCTTGATCGCCGCATGGCTTATGAAATGGTAGGCTTTAAATGACGTTATTATTGCGTCATGGATGCCTGGATGACCTTGAAACAGTCTCCTGAAATGATCTGTACATCTTTGCGGGCGTGCAGTTCGGGAACCAGAGGGGTTTAGGCGATAAGAAGGGCATGACTGTGAACTGCACCGAATGATCTTCGAGATGGCTATTACAGTTCAAAACTCCATGTAAATGTGGAACACTCTCCTTAACGCACTATTCGCAACGTTCCGTGCACTGGCATGTAGCTATATGTCCAAGTAATATTCCTACCTTTTGGCATCTGGCGCTGTCATTCACGTGAAATAAACAAAGGACGTCAAAAGTAGCACCATCAAAAGCCAGCAGTGGCAGCGTCTCCATGGCAACACTGAGTGACAGCCCCAGTGCCGGGACTGGTCTCTGTGACACGAGTCAGACTGCTAGCGGCGGCGGGCCCGCTCGAGACGGGAGCGTGACCGGCGTTGAGCGGCCGCGGCGGCACGGTCGGCTCTGGTTGGGGGCTGGCAGCCACAGCCGTCTTCAGGGACGTTCCCACCACGAGCTGGTCCAGCATCATCGATTATAGGCGATATCGCGGCGGATCGAAGAAGACCGCCGTGACCGCTGATTTGCGGCCGTAGTTCCTGGGGCTGGCTAAATCCGACGGCAGAAGCCACTGTGTACGCTGGGTTTCTGCAATCGTCACCGCTTACTGTGCGTCTTGCCTACCTTAACATCAGGTGGTTGGGAATTGTACAGTTGAAGCTACATAAAAATGATGTTGCAAGCCTGTTGGAATGAAATGAGAGGAGTTAAGGTTGGATAAAATCTGTCCATGTTTGGAAGGTCGCATGAAAAAGTTGGTGGTCTTCTCATGGCTACACGATCTTGAGCTGATCTAGCCCTTAGATATCTCACGATCTACCCACTGGGCGCATTCAAACGGCAAGCTTCAAGCTGCTGGGACTTGGTTGGGATCCGAGCTATCTTATTTCATTTAAACCACGGCAAATACTAGTGATCCGGTAAGTGAAGAAAAATAACGTTGACCAGAGCTTTTTGCCTCTTTATGTAAGGTTTTCAAGTGTAATGCATTGCTTTGCATTTCTGTTCAGAGACTTTGGCGATCTCAGATGGGAGGTTTATGTCTGGATCTAGCGCTGCCCCTGATGGCGCGTCTTCCTCCAAAACATGCACAATCTGGCGGGATGGCATGGTCAATTTGTTGCAATAAACAAGATATTCAAAGCCGTTTTTATCAAAATTTTCTCCATCGACCACTCCTTCCCCACCAGCAATAATTTGTTCTGGATTCACCTCCGTCACCTCATTATCCGCTTCCGCAGTATTCATGTGTTCAGCATGGAATACACGGACGTAAGTGTGCAAACAGGTATGATATATCGAATCCTAGCACCAACACCAACATGAATTAATGATTGTGTAGCCGTCCTTCGACACCTCTACAGCCCGTACGACAATCTTTTATATTAATTGGATTTATGATTACTCTTGTTTTTAGTAGCCGTGAGTGGCCTGGCACTACGCGTATTTCAAAAGCGATCAGCCCGCAATTTGTCATGACTTTCTCCCGAAAACCGGCCCTGGAGCCACTCCACTCCACTCCACTCCACTCCACTCCACTCCAATCCAATCCACTCCACTCCACTCCACTCCACTCCACTCCACTCCACTCCACTCCACTTCACTCAACTCAACTCAACTCAACTCAACTCAACTCGACTCGACTCGACTCGACTCGACTCGACTCGGCTCAATTCAATTCAACTCAACCCAACCCAACTCCACCACTCCACTCCACTCCACTCCACTCCACTCCACTCCCGTGTCATCTCTGTTGGCGTTAGTTAAGCAGAGTATGTACAGGTGATATAGAAGAAAAGTAATCAAATTTGGAAATCTAGATGCCATGCTTTGGCAACGGAGCCGCAGAAGCCTCCGGAGTCCAACCTAGCCTTTCACGTAAATAAGATAGGGGGCCCCTTATGAGCTAGTTTCATACACGTATAGTATCTTTTTAAGTTGCGTATTTATGTTATTCGTGCTCTTCAAGCCGTTGACTCATACTGAATGCCACCTGCACTTGCTCTGATCCATCACTGTTGCGCTGTATATGATATCATGAAGGCGAGTAGCCGGTGCTGCCGAGCGTAAAAAAGGGTCACCATTGCATGAAAGCGTGCTACACTGGCAGCAAACTCAAAATGGGTTGGTCAGTTTTTAACAGATTCAAAATCTGTCTTATAGGTGATACAACACAAAAAGCTGACTCCCCTCACCGAGAGTGCTACTTCAGGCTGTTGTGTGGATGACGTAAATGGACGGTACCAGTCATCCCAAAACCCATATCTTCCGAAAATTAAGACACTGTACCGGACAGCCAAACCACGTAACAGAGAAGGGGTGAAACATGCTGTTGCCCGCTTTTGAAGCAGGGTACGAAAATGTGCGTTTCTATCAGGAATGTTCGCGCGTGGATGTGTGATGAATTGTGTGGGTGTGGATGTGTGCGGGCGTGGATGCGTAGGCATGGGGGTGGGTGTGGATGTGCAATGTAAAATGCAGGATCAAAACTGCATGTAGACTGCATGGAGACTCTCATCCATGTATCTGATCTCACGCCACCCAAGCACATACAACCCGAAGCGTTTGTACGCAGCAATGCCTCGCCAATTCTAGATCGGCCGTCTTCGCTCGATGAACGCTGCCTCATCACCTTCATGAAGCAGTGCGAGTCCTGATGGTCGTGTATGGTGGAGGCGATACTCTCGGGCCAGCAGAGCAGCATGATGTCGAACCGTCCATTCCCAGCGTCCACCAGGTTGCGCGTGTACCTGAACGGCACGATCACATGTCATTGTCGCACGGAAACGACACGTCATGGAGTGTCGTACACACACAGAGAATAAAAGCTCACCTCGATACGCGGTCGAACACGCCGTGATGGCCTTGGCATTCAGCGGGTACCTATACGTGACGCTGTGGCAAACGTTAGCGGGTGAAAAAATAGAAAATAAAGAAGTACGGTAAAACACCGGCAAAGTATCCCAAGTTGATGGATTTTGAGCATTTCTGGGCGGGGAGCAAAGTCGAAATCAAAGTTCAGTCAAATTATCAATGCGTCAGGCGTTCAAATGGGTAAGATTCGCTGACGTCATGACTTTGTTCAACGACGCAGCGGTTTCTGGACTGTGATCTGGTCGAAGTACTTGGCAAGCTGCTGGGCATTGAGCTGATTGATTGTGGTTCGGGTGTGGTGTAAAATGTGTACCTGTAGCAGCACTCGGCGGCTTTGTTGCCAGAAAATGCTTTGCAATCATCGTTGACAGCAACTGATACAAAACTAGTTACGATGCGTTGTGCATCGTAACTAGTGTCATACAAGTTGTCAGTGAGTGTCATACAAGTGTTCAGTGACACTACCTGACATAAAACGTGTCCACCGAAAGAAGAAGAAGAAATTTCCCGCCGGATCTCAGCTACCGCCGTAATTCAGATGTCCACGTGCATGCGATGTTTAAATACTGCTATATGCAAAAGTCAAAGAAATCAGAAACTAACCAGGGTGGCAATGATGGCGATGTCATAACCGATCCCATGATGATGATCGTTGTAACCGATGCTAACCACTGTGATGCTTGACTATTGTCCTATGCACACATCTGGAAGTCTGAGAAATATAAGTCCATCTTTGCATTGGCATCGGTTAACTTTCACATAGGGGCATCTTTTTCGACGTTTTATTCTGGGACTTCACCATAGTTTACTTAATCCATTTCACATTTACCCGAATTTTGTCATGCAAAACTATATCCCAACTACAACAGTAATGGCTTCTGTGGTTGTATCCGCCCGTGACCAACGTAGGTTAACCGCCCGAACTACGCACCGTTCCTTATTACGCACGAACGCAAGAACATGTTTACGGGCAGATGGCCGTGACTACGCCGACGGCAACCAGCTGGCTGTGACGCGCCTCTCCTCTGTCTCGTCTCCACCACGTGAGCAACGCTGCGGCCGGATAAGGCCGCATCGCCTAAAAAAGGACAGCGTTGTTTGAAAGGTAGATTTCCTTGTCTTACTGAAATAGTGCCTGCTCTAATTTGCATGTCTCAAGATAGCTGACTTCTGAACCTCGGCTTTGTATGACCCGGCTAACCGGTTCTGCGTCTTTGGGACCAGAAGAGCGTGCTCTCCACGCGTTGGAGGCTACTTAGACCCAGCATGCGTCAGTCCCTTGATGTGAAGGCTAAATGGTAGTGCACGTGATTGGGGGTTTCTTTCTCAAAAGTGCACGGTCCCTGCTTTCTTATCGCGCACAGTCGTCTGTCGACGTGTGTGCAGGCGTGGAATGGGGAGGGGGCGCACAGTACTAACCCACATTGCTTTAAAAGGATAAAAATATTTATCAGTTTTGACGAGGTGTTATTTGTAGTCGCATTGACAGACATGTCGATTCTGGGTTCTGACCTAACGTTTGATTGGTCGGCAGACGCACGTGACGAAATTACAATTTTGACCTCTCTCCACTCCAAGCTAACGTTTTTTGCTAGATGTTTGTCTCTTTGGTTGCCTTTGTAGAGTGAGCATGAGACCGTGTCCCGTGAACTTGTCACTGGGCTGGTTTTCAGGAAAGGCCGTTTTGACTTTTCATTTATGAATGTTACTCACCGATACTCTTTCCGTAACTTGTTGTCAGTACTCGTGTCATCCTGTCAACAGCTCATAATCGTGTGAGCGTCTACCAACACCCTTCCTATTTATTCTACACCGCTTGCAAACATGTAGGCATGCATCCCCTTTAAAGGCAGTGTTCCACATTGGCATGTGGTTTTGAACTGAAATGGCCATCTTGAAGACCTTTCGGTGCTGGTTACAATCCTGTCCTTCTTAAGACCTAAACTCCTCTAGTTTCTGAGCTAACGCTCGCAAACATGGCGAGACTATTTTATGGTCACCTTGGCATTTACGACGCCACAATGACGCCATTCAAATATCGCCACTCTGTAAGCCATGCGGCGATCAAGTCCAAGGAAAAATATAATGGTCGGGTCGTTCATATCTGGCGTTCGTGAGCACATTAGGCATCTAGACATAACGGCCGACCATTGGTGCTCAATAAATGTTGTGCAAGGTATGATGACGTAATAAAACAACGACGTACCGTGGAGCCCATCTACTAAAGAAACTGTGTGATCTAGAAAAGTATTTCCCACTTAAATGTATACACACAGTTATAAGTAAGCCTGCTTCATCACATTTGAAGCTTTTTTCAATGCCTGCAAGTGTGAAACATTACTTTTAAAGGGTTGCCTTAAGCTCCTCAATAATGAACCTAATAAACCTAGTTGCATTGCTGGAAATCGTACGCGAGGAATGGGGGACAACGTCATTAATAGAGATCCCGGTGGTGGGAGGTGTCCATGCTCACGATTTGACACTTCCCTGAGGTCAACGTTTTTATTCCTGTTCATTGCATGTTGTTTGTCGCAACCCACCTGCGTTTGGCTGAGAATATTGTCTTACACGTTATTTCCCCTTTGTTTTCTTTCAAGTCATTCCTCTTCCCACTTCTCAGCTCGAAAAAAAATATAAGCCAAAGTGAAGGGGGGAGAGGCCACGAGGAGCTCATTCTGCCGTGGTTCACAGTCGCCTGAGCCCTGCGAGGCCAGTGATGCCCACGATGTTCCGGTAAGAACACTGAGACATGCGCGAGCCGAGCTGAGCGACAAACCGAGGAGCCGACTGTCCTATCCCAGAAAGAAGAGTCCACCCTCGCATACAGGCTGACAAGGCTAACTTAGATTAGTTGTGGGCTAACTGTAAACGACATCCCCCATAGGGGTTCCAGTTCTGTGAAAATCATGGTGAAAAAATCCCCTCACCAGATAACAAAATAACAAAATCCGTTTTAACCTTGTTGTCCGTTTCCCCGTGAAAGCTGTGGGAACATGGTTTGTGCTGTCAGAACATGGTTTCTGTTGTTAGAGCTAGGTCTGCTTGAGTCACGCATCTAGGCCTGTGGCTTCCTTTGTAATCCGTTATGCTTTAGAGAACGTCGCAATACTTAAGTTGTGATGCGCCGATCAATTCAAGCTGTAGCGAATTGCATCAGACTATGTGCTTTGCTATCTATGTTGGGTGTTACGGCAAGCATGCTCTGCAGGGCAAATAGGCGCTCTATATAGTTATCATGTTTAAATAAAGTTTCCGCACGCTATTCTGGGGTTTTGGTCGTGCTGGAAAGCCATCAAGGATTAAGGTTCATCAGGAAGAGTCTAAGTCGTCGGCGCCGGGCCTGCTATGAGACTTGGGTGCTACAGAGGAAAAATGAGAACCGTGCATTATTAGCAGCTCTCGACATGAGATGTTAGGAAATGTGTTCCAAAGAGCGCACGAATGTAAACATTTCATAAAATGCTTCCCATTGCCACAAAGAGATGTACTGAGCCTAGTTATTATGGAGTTAGATGGAGAATCAGGAACCGAAATCACAATTTGACTGTGAGGTGTGCGTAATAAGGATACTTCCCCACCCACGCCTAGCCCCTCTGTGTGTCCAGTGGGTTGTGAACTTAACATACCACTGCTTGTAATACATGATTTTGATAAGAATACGTCAACCAAAACATGCCAGTCCATCGAGAAAATAACCTGGCGACTTAGGCTTTGGCGGATAGCATATGCTCCGCCTTCCGTCAACTGCGACAGTCGCGTCGCGTGTAATGCGGGGACTTCATCCAGTCATCAAATTATTCGCCGGTGTCCCCACCAGCGATTGACTTTCAACTATCGCACGGCGCTGGAGGCCAGTCTTCAGCAGGGTAACGCCGGTGACAACTTTGTGAAGCTGGACTGGACGATTAATTTACTATGTCGGACTATGTTTTGCATGCAATTTGTTTTATGCTTTTGCCGGACATTTTGGGTGACCCAAGTGCACCGTTAAGTGTAACGTACGGTGATGGTTAAGCTCGTGTACTGAATAGGCCATTCTTGTGAAAGCCTCTTTAAGCCTCACTCTCTCTCTGAAGAGAAGTGGAACGTTCGGGGTACCGCGACTCCGGCTGAACAGAACCAATCGGCACTGTTGTATTCGATCCTCATAGCAAGCACGTTGCTTACGTGATGGCGTCTCTGTGACGACAGCACCAACCAGCGCCAGCATGCCGCGCCGTTACCTCCCTGCGGACACTAACGGCCTTCTCATTTCCGCTCCCGCCATTGGATGGATGGATCGACCGCACGAATGGCGCAGCGTTTGAATGCCATGTATTGATCTGGGACAGCTGACAGTGCTCGTGGCCATGCAGCCTTGGAATGCACATCAGTGAGCCGCAGGCGCCCGCCCAGTTGGATCCATGGGCGCCGGCGCGCAAATGTTTACATGTTAGTGGGTTTTCGCCGCAGTTTGGTACTCGAATCATATGGTAGGTGCATTCGAACTCGGGTTTGAGACCCGAAGATATTCCAAAAGATTCGAACATTGGCATCGTGCTTTCGAAATTGTTATGCGCAACTCCGGCCTGAAAGGCAGTTCATTGGTTTCTGGCCGAACGTCCCTTATTCTTATCGTTGCGAAGTGGTGATTGATATCCTCTGAGTTAACAATCTCGCTTATTATTCCAGTTTATAGGCACTTTTACGCACTTGCAGATCGCTTCGTCCGAGGTGTCCCATAGGTTGAGGACAGAGGACCCCGGATTTCCGGCCGTTCTTCCCCTTCCCCGTCAGCAATCCGTGGAATCCGTAATCTGTAATTCGGCTTCACTGAGTTGCTACCAAAGCTGTCTTACTGTCGCTCTTGCAGTACACCAGCGGCACGTGGTATTGGGATAGGATCTATAACTACAGCAGTTTGGTTCAACAATAACTCATATAATGCAGTCAAGACGCAGGACTCAGTCCAATGCAGCACCGACATCATGAGCTCCGTGATCATAAACATTAAAATAAAACAGATGTAAGACTTGACATATTATAAACTTGACTTCATATTCATGGCTTTGACCTCATTCAAACCGAGGGACTTGGCCCAGTGGATTGTTAAAGGAGGGCCCCTTTCGGCCCCAAGTGAAGGGGCTTATGCTTAGCTGGGTGGCTTTGCTGGAGTTGGGTCCAAAGTCGCACGATTATGGGAAACTTGGCGCGTGCCCCCTACCCTGAGGAACCTTTTGGTGGCATACCTATCCGAATTATGGTAATTCTTTAGCTTCGTATTCCGATTCCATGGTGGGTTGATTGACTTTGGATCCGAGATTCCAAAAGATAAGAATAGATTCGAATGTTCCCTTCAAATCCTGAAACGTTAACTCCGCGTTGTTAACACTTAACACCTCACACACAAAAAAACGGATTTCGCTGGTTTCTGGCTGACTCTTATCAACGTTTCTGACAGTGACGCATCTCAAACTCCGCAATAACGGAGGGAGACATCGGTGTCAGTCTCCGCGGGCGTCAGTTTGATATGAGGTGTGGAGAAAGTTCCAAGAAGCCGTTTCTATAATCGTGAGTCTGGTAAGCACACACAGAGTACCATTTTCCACGTTTATGTGCAATGAAAAATTAACTACGAAAGGAAAGCAATTATTTGTTTCCGAAACGGCAAGATGCTCCCGGGAGGAGGTCAATTTCCAGGCGGAGTTGAGCTTTTTGGTTGATTCCTTTCCCCGAGCATGCAACTACAATTTCCTTTAAAATTAGTATGCGCATTGGGCTGACTGACCACTTTTGCTACAAGCTGCATATAGCCGCCACTTGCCTTTTTTTGTAAAGCCGCCATGATTATTCGGGTCGCTACCAAGGTTAAACTGGATTGATTTGGGGCTTTTCATCTGTCTGAGGTGCCATAAGCTGACCTCACCACATTTGGTAGAAACGGGGTTTCAGTTAGCCTCTAGCCAATAAAAGTACATCGCTATAAAGTGCAGTACTTAATTAACCTAGTGTTCGGTAACCTTAGGCAAATAAAATGTCATCGCTTACGTTTCACTGGTTATCACGAAAAAAACGTGATACTTTCGGGTGCTCTAGAAAACCTAGCGTTTGTCATGCAAATGCAGCTCACGAAGAGACAATACACTGGCTTTGATGTGGTCTATCATTGGCCTCGGTTGCCAACTAGCCATTTGTGTGTCTTGGACTATTTTTGCGTTTTGACAATGTCAAATGGGCACCCAAACAGGAGGGAACCATGACGGCACTTGAGGCGTGGTTACGTCTATGATTATGGGCCGTACTTACTGGTGGGCTTTTACCAATGCACGATTTAACGTATTATAGTCAATTGCTTTCCTGATTAACATAGCGCACATTATTGAGAACGCGGAAAGCAGAACCATGCTACTAGTTTCGGCCATTTGAGCTGTGCTGGCCCCTCAAAAAACGTTTCCAATGACGTTTATCTATATCAATCCGATGGCAAATGAGGCGAGGCACCCGATACCGCCTTCCGCTTGGCTCTGGCTCAGTTCGTTCTGGGGGTGTCGGGCCGAGGCCACCCTCGTCCAGCCCAGGTTGACATTGGCTGGCACACATTGGCACACCAGGCATACATTGACGACATTGGAACAAGCCGCAATTCCGCCCCAGACCTACGATGTCTGAACCATGCCCGAGACCCTCGCTGTGACTCTATTACTCCCAGACGCTGTTCGCCGAGACAGTAGCTAACTTTGTTTGATCTTCGCGTGCCATCACAGCTTCATGGGGCAAACGCCAACTAATTGCGGAGGACAAGATCAATACCTTACCACGAATCGATCACTCCTGCCGCCATCATCGCACGGCCACGGCTCTAACCGACACCGAGTGAGATGACCTCAGGTGACCTCAGGTGACCTCAGGTGAGGTGAGCTCCGCTACACATGGAGCTTAACAGTGTTCCGCTGCGTCCAATCATTCGCGTGGATTGGGAACACCGTAACTTGTTGGCGTTTTCCAGCCTCATAACATCCGCGGCATTCAGCGTTCTACTCGTCAGCTATGCATGCCGAGAGTACGTCAGAGGTCGACGACAAAACTGAGACTGTCGGTGCGTCACTCAACGATGGAGCTCGACCCAACATCCGGCCAGCTGCGGTCACGCGCCACGAAAACCGACGGGGAGACAGCGTCGGGACATGCGAGGCGTACTCTTTCGCCGCAGGCAACGCACCCTTACACCAAACCCAGTCGGCCACTGCCGTTCACAGCGATCCTTTCTTGGCTCCCCTCCAGCGTCCTGGTGGGCGCCAGGGCTGAGCCGTGAAGCATATGGGCGGCAGACACGAGGACATCTGCATCCGAGACGACTGGGATCGGCTAACCGACGCCAGGTGGGGGGAGGGGGGCGGAGATCGGCGACAGGGGCGCAGTTGGCGCCAGGTCCGCCAGGGAAGGAAAGAGTGCCAAGTGTCAGCAGGGACGATGGAGGCGATACGCTAAGGGTGTGCAAAGCGTGTGTTGTACAAAGTGTTCTGTGACGCACATTGTGTGCATGCGTAATGCCGCCGAAACCGCAACTGGACAAGACACTACCGCCAAACAAACCAGCTGTGCGCAGCGCCAAACGCAATGCGGCTGCCCGCGGACAGCCTTACTTGAACTTGTCGAACTTGGCGTACTGCTTCCAGTCGTCGTAGCTGGACACGTAGCCCTCGATGAGACGGTGCACGTAATCGACGTTGACCCGATCGCGGGCGAACACGCGGTGCAGCTCTTCGATCAGCGCCTGCAGGGTGGGCACCTTCGGCGGCGCCTTGAACTCGCTCTCCATGATGACCGGCTGGGGCTTCGGGCGCAGCTGGGCGAACTGGAACGAGCCGGGTCACCGTCTGGTCGGTGCGGCCCTCTGCCCACGCCGGCCACGGTCGACGCGGTCGATCGGACACCGGGCCGTGACGTCACTGACCGGCCCACCCTGCGGCGCCGCTCATTGGCCGGCTGGCGGGGCTGGGCTGTTGCGGCACCTACCAGCTGATTTGCGTCTGACACGAGAGGCGAACGTCGTCAGCCGCTGAGCGCTCAGATCCGAGAGGAAGCACGAGCGGCGATTATCGTTTGTCCTCCCATGTTCGGCGAATGGTAAAGGCTCATCTGCCAAGGGTCATGTATCACTGCACGTACATAACTTGGATGCATCAGCATCGGAAAGGCTCGAAAATGTGGTGGTTCTGACTTGTTCTAGATGTGGAAAATCCCAATTCAGATGATCGTAGACCATCGGCAGGATGGGATAGTGCGATTGTGCGAATACGAATCTGTCATAGATGAAATGGTGGGCAAATTTTTGTGATGCAGGCATCAGTGTCTTATAGCACAAAAGGCAACGTTTGTGATCAATATACTTTATTCTTGATTCTGAAGCAGAATTGATTTGGCATACAGACTTGTATCTTAGTTTGGCTGGGCTAGGAATAAACTCCTACTAACTGCAGTCTGAGACCTTGCAATGTTGCTTAAGTATAATTATAATGAGTGTTAGATATGTGCTGAGCGATAAAGGGTGCTCAACATTTGAAGATATTGAGGCAAACGTCGGATACGCTGGGACAACTCTCTTGTAACTATTGGTATGCTTCTAATTGCAAAATACTGTTCTGCTTTAGATAACAAATTTTCACAGCTTATAAAATACGTTCATCTGTGCTTTATTGTCTCACTACACCATGAAACTTTTTATGACGTTGGATTCGTCGTCAGAGTGACCGTGTCAGAACTGCCACTGCGGCGGACGGGCGGATTCACTCGTAGTACTTCAACTCGCCGCACGGTGGCTTGTTAAGCTATGCGTACGAGGTAAACCCGACGATGGTTATGTGGGCGTGGTTTAGACCTTCTCGTGGCGTTATTGGCCGTTCTTGTACAGCTGTCCGCGATGGCATGTTCTTTTCTTGTATTCTTGCATCGCATTCTCGGTTACGGCGCTATTTTGAGGTAATTGACCCTAAATCTTATATCCGGCATGACCAGTAGGACTCCCCAAATGGCTGTATTATGTATCACAAAACACGGTTCGTCATCGAGATGTGCACATAACGCGTCGAGCTGGTTAACCGGCATGTGTTAAGAATAGCGCGCTGATCTTAAAGAGAATGTTTCACATCTAAACATATCGTTGCAAAAAAAATCAGATAGGATTAAATAAACTCACTTGCTCCCATCGGTATACTTTAAATGGAAAAAGGTTGTTCGGGACAGCAAAATGTACGTATTAAGTAAACATGCCTCACAATACGTCTTTGTTTCATTGCACCAAGAAACGTTTCTGTGACGTTGAGGTGCTGCCAAACTAGCCGTGCGAGATGGCCACTCACTTGTAGTACTTCAATCTCCTGAGAGGTGGCCGTGGCGGTGCCGGATGTATTTGCTGAGCCAAATATTGGTATGTGCTCGTGTTTTGGCCTATTCTCGTGGCGTTCTTGCATATTTATCCGTGAATCAAAGCTGTTCGCTTGTATTCAAATGCTCGATTATGACACCATTTTTAAATTATTTGATTGCAAGTGTTGTTTCCACAATAACTAGCACCCATGTCCGACTTTTTGTATTGTACCACAAAAAGATGATTGCTGGTTTAAACTTGCACAGGATGCTCAACATTGATTGAGCGGCAGTTGACGTATATTATATATGGAAAACGTGTCCACGAACGCCAAATACCAACGGCCCAACGATTATATTGTTAGTGGCCTTGAACACCGCGTGGCCAATGGGGTGATAGGATTTGACTGGCGTTTCTTTGCCATCGTGCATGCTCGAACTTATGCATGACGCCATAGAAACGCGAAATAGCATGCACGAAATAGCGGCATCTTCGCGAGCGTACAGCTCAGAAACTAGAGGTTTTTGGGTCTTAAAAGGGGCACGGCTACGCACTGCCCCGAATGATCTACAAAATGACTGTCAGCTCAAAACATCAAACAAATATTGAAAACTTCCTTTCAGCCAACTGCTGTCCATTAATGCGGCGATTCGTGCTGCGTGCTCCAGATAAGAATAAGTTAACTGACATGCTTTTGTGGCGATGAACACAGTATGGCCATTGGGGAGGGATTCTTCCGACGTCTCTGAAAACATATGGGTGACTTCCAAATAGGCAGCGCGCAGCAGTCTGTTCAACTTCGCGGGCACCGAACTCAGAAACGAAAGGACGGAAAGTTATGAAAAGGGTCTTACCGCAATCTGCAATGAAATATCTTGAAAGTGGATATAACAGTTGAAAAGTATTGTGCAAAGATGTAGAGCAATCCCTTTATTAAAATTACAAGGTGAAAAAACATCACAGAAACATAGACAAATGACAGTTATAGTTCTAAACCAGGCAACATCCTGAATGAATTCGTCGAGGCCTATCACACGTGGAAATACGTCGAGGAACATGAAATGTCCACAAACACTTTGGATCCATCACTTCTTCTGAGCGCACATGGGTCCATATTGAGCGCTCAAAAACAATGAGGGGCTACTCCAAATGCATGGTGGGTTTCATCTATATGTGACAGTATACAGCCCGCAGAAGAATCCAAACGCATGGGGTTTTCCACCCATATGTGACATATGGTAAAGACAGCTCCCAAAAATAGACGGACAGCTTAACCTTAATGTTCCGCTCCCAAAAAACTGTGGTAAAACCGTGGTTTGTGGTAAAACCCAAGAACACACAATGTACGATTTTCAATTAAATGCTCAATTGTGACGGTATTTTTATACCTATGTCACTAGGACACCAAGACCTGAAGCCAGACTCGAGTGACCACGTGACTCAGCCAGGGCTCTGAGTTAGGGGTGTAGTTTTCTATCCCATAGGAGGAGGATTAAGGATGTGTGTGGAAAGTGGGCAGGAGCCTCCGAGAAATCTGTTTATTGGCGCATTTTGCGGGTAGGTATCGCTATTTTTCGCTGTTCAGCCCCCTCCCTGCCAAACCATTTTGCGATTTGCGAAACTATGCCTCTGCTCCGACCCCTGTAATGTGGAAATGCCTGCCTTAGAGGCTTAGACAGCCAATGGTCAGACTCGAATTAGATATACCAGAGTTGTCACTTTATAAAAGCGTGCAGTGGGGGAGGGCCTAGCCGACAGGGGTGATCTAACTTGCCCGCAAAGCCTGATTTCTCCCCCGAGTTATGTGACCTTAATGTGCGTCCCAGGGTTTCTGAGAAATGTTGCTTACTTTTTGACAATTCAAAAATACCTTTGCTGCGCAGAAAATAACGGATTTTCCTGTTGCATTTGCCCATTTCACTCCATTGCACTTGCATTTGGATTTCATGGTAGTTGCAACTACAAGCCGGTGTGTCGCTGTAATTACTTAAGAAGCTTAGAATGTGTTGTAACCACTGCGAGACCCATAAGGCAAACGGCCCGATGCGATCAACGAAAGTGGCTCTCGTTTATCGTTCGTCTAATGTGTATCTAAAAGTGCAGCTGAACTGGCAAGACCTTCTCAACAGGCACGTCGATAACTGGAGGGACGGATAGGACGCAGGCTGACGACCGACGCGGCCGTCTCAAAAGACCGCGACCAGCGCTGTGCCATGAGAAAGGGCTGCTCTTCCGAGAAAAGGAATTGTTGGAAATGTGAATAAGACCACGTTCGGTAAAATGCAAAGCAGGCTTCAGAGCGTTTACCCCCAAACTGTCAGTGTTGTGGGTTGTTGCATGCCATTTGTGATGCGCATGGTCAGCAGTCCGACTTCGGCATGGGATCAGGGACGGACACTTGTGAGACTTTGATTAGAACATTTCATTGTTGAAACACGGCTTTGCACTCTCACTGATCCGTTAAACCGTGTGCCTTCGAACCGGCAATTACGCATAACACAACACATAGCATTGTGAGCGGAAAAAGTGTTGTGAAGCAAACAGAACGTTATGGCAGGAATTTGGAAATTCATGTATGAATCTGGTAGTGTTTGTCGCAAAATAACTCACGCAAGATAAATACAAACAGACCAAAATATTTCCACGGGTACCTATGTTGACAAGTAAAATGCCTATAACAATAACTGATCCAGTTCAACCTTGGCGAATCTAGGTGATTAACTGCAGGGTGCAAGCTGGCATCGCATCGAATGCGCAAACTCTGTCATACTACAGCTACACTGCTACAAAAGTGTAGGTCGCGCAAGTTGAAAAGGTGCATAGATCTGGAGGGCCGTCTAGGATTTAGCATAGTAGTAGGCCGTTTTGTTCCGGTCCAAGTGCTATGTTATGAAAGGCCAAGCAGCGTTTACAGGCTGGCAAAGCGTGCGACGGAGTTGGCATGACAAAGAAAGGAGATAGCCCCATTCCAAGCTAGCTTTTTTAGACAAAGAACCAGTTTGGTGCCAAATATGTAATGGACGAAATCCGGGATATACAGGAGCCATGTCTATCGTTTGCCGTCGGGTCTAGCAAAATGATTTGTCAACATCCCTCCGGAAGGCATACCAAAGTTGCGCTCGATGCTACAAACAGCGAGTGTCCCCGGTGCAACGCCACACTGCTGGATGTTAATTACAAGCGGTCTCCGGGCCAGACCAGCCCGTCACGTGCGGCCCGTCACACTGCCGGGGCTGTCCTTGGGATGGCGGTGTTTGCTGACCAGGCGCCGGTGAAGCGACGTGACGCCGGCGTGGGCCTGCCCCGGTGATGGCAGTGCGTCCGGCTGAGGGTCTGTATTTTGCAGCGACATCAGAAGCTCATCAACAGCGGGCACGGTGGTACGTCCCATGCTATATTCCAAGCGCTATGACGTTTACTTCAATTTCGTAATTGTCCATTTAGCTCCATTGTTAGCATTTAATAGAACCGCGAGCGAATGATTTTCCGATGCGGAAATTTCCAGTTACAAAGTGCTAAGCAGACACTTGCCAGGCAGAACAAGCGAATGTCTTTGAACAGAAGAGTGTTTCTGCTCTCAGCCAGTTACACTTCGGCGAAACGACATTGTTGGGACTTGCGGCTAGTAATATCCTTTTAATCTGGGGCGCGGTGACCACGATTGGACTTTTCAACGACGGCGTAGAGACTTGACTTCTTTTAAGAGTGAAATGCAATTAGCTGAAAGCATACATAAGACAGTAGGAACAGCCCTATTCCTCGGAGAAAAACCGGGGAGAATGGAGATGTAGATGGGCTGATATTTCGGTAACATGCCTTTGTCGAACCTAGAACAGAGGTCACGTAAATAATGTTCCTCGCAAATGCGCTGAACGACTTACCTTATTTTGAGCTGAAAGCAGCTTAAAAGGGGTTGGTGGTGCAAAAAATTCGTTCCAACCTAAACATGTTTTTTCTCTTAGTCATATCGCACTATAGCCATTTATTCCGTATCATTCTTTTCACAAGTGCTTCTCTGTGCGTTAAAATATTTCAGTAAAATTTTGACCAAGACCATGGCCCAGCGGGGGGCGAATGCCGCATGGCGGTGTTTTTATTATGGCAGCGTTTAGTTCATGTCAGCCCTTTTCACACTAGCACTATTGGACAGAGCTGAAATGAGCACACAGGATTATACCACTAAAAACGGTATACACAGGAGTGAAACCAATGGAATGCTGTCAGGTTTACAAAAATAGCCGAGACCTTTGACCCAGATAGCGTTTTGTTTAGTCGTCATGTACTTGTTCATCATCATACGTCTCCGGTTTTCTGACATTTTGACCCAGGGGACCAGATTCTCAAACGTAAAATGCAAACAGACACACACATAACGACCAAACGAGGACGCCTCCGCAGTAAAATTCACTGGACATTATGATAGACACGACGACAAGCGATACATATCGCTTCTGGTTACCATACTTCCGTGAATTTTTATAGTTGACAAGTGAGGTCACTGTCTAAAGGACTACATGATACCACATGATACAAAATGAGCTTGCCATTAAAGGCAGTGCGCTCAGGTACCGGTACAAACAGCTGAGAGATCTTTTGCATTGGCTCCTCGGTCTCAGATTTCTTTATTTTGACCGTATGCATTGGAAGCTCATAGTACCACGGGTGTTTAAGTCAACATCGGGGACACCCCCAAAAGTATATGAAGTGACGCCTCTGACCATGAACCAAAAAATAAACTCAGACTCGGACTCGATACAGCGACCGAAAATCGAAACATTTTGAGGTGTGTGTGTGTGTGTGTGTGACACTCCCTTTAATACGAACGCACTGCGAGCCTGCCGTGCTTACGCGGGGACGCTGTTTCAAGCTGCCTTCTACTGAACGAAAAGATACGCTCACCTGCATCAGTTTTAAAGCGTGTCGAACCACATCTTCGATGCCTCTTGTCAATGTCATAATGTCATGTGCAGAGCTGTTTGACTCTGACTCGCGCAGCTTGCTGTGTATGCTGCGCGGCATTAACGTGACAGTTGCCTTGGTTTTTCAGGCAATAGCATAAAAGGTTTCATACAGCACCCGCGGTGCAGAGCTCAGGTGTTGTGGCAAGCGCCACTGCTCTAGTTTTAACCTTTACATGCTGCAAATCTCTCTGTATGCAATCACTTACCCATGGGTGTAACAATATTTAAAGTCACATGTTGTTTCCATCACCAAGCGGTGACATGTGTTTTTGATGCATGCACAATTGCCTTTGACAGAATCCTCAAGCACATCGGCGCTATCTGGTCAGCATCCATAGCTTGAAGGCTATTTGACACTCATATCATTGTGGTCTTAGTTTACCGATATCCACGAAACTGGTGTGCTGGCCTAACCGCACACCAGTCTGCCCTCGTTTTTGCACTATTGAAATGAGCGAAATTCGTCACAAGTCTGGTTATTTGACCCGATCTAAACATCGGCCCCACAAGTGGCCCAACGGTCCAACTCAACTCCACTCGTGACACCAGCAGTCTAACTCCATCCAGTGTCTTGAAATGCTTGCACTAAAACTGCAATGTTTTCTAACAGATGGCTGTAGCATCGCTGGTTGCGCTTGTCGAAGTTTCCATGTCAGTTAGCATGCGCTTGGTTGGAGGGAAGGGGGGGATGGAGCGAATTTGATCTCCCCTGAAGGCTTTCCCAGAAGAATTTCCTTAAGACGCGGCGTAGACGCGCCAAACTTTGCGTAGCTGTAGGTAATTTAATGTCGAACCTTGAAGTGTGAAAGTAAGTGTAACATCACTGACGTACGGCATGTTAAAGGCAGATCGTGGCTCTCAGCGAAGTCAATTTCTAGGGAATTGTTCAGTTTGAAGCGACAAGGGAGTGTCCAACGAAGCGATACATCTCTGAGATAGCTTATAAGCCAATCAAGTGATGCGATCTAGGATTACGCCAAATTTCATTAACCTTGAGTCAAGCGTGTAAGTCAGACCAAGGTCAGATCTAACCTGCTTTTCTGGAGAAGTTGCTTTATGGGGTAGTGTCTGATGCCCATTTCAAATTCATTGACACTTGACCCGAAGGTCATGATCTATGAACCTCAAACTTGACACAAGTGGGTTCACATACAGGCCAACCCACTCTGTGAACTTGGTATTTCTAGCTCCGTTAGCTGTTTAGATTACGAGGAGTTCAATTGACCCACCACACCCCCACCCGAGCGCGGGGTAATCAGTCGGCTAACCGGGCGGGTGTAAATGCCAGGGACGTTGTTACTGTTCCCGTGGAAGAGCTGTGCTCATAGTAGCGACAGGCTTCGCCCCTTCCGGTTGGCTGTTGAGCCCCTTTCCCGTCCCCCTCGTCCGATGAATACTCTTGATGACACTCTTGGCGACAAGTAGTATGTTATGAAGAACAAATGTCTCAGCCATACGCACATTTCGGTGTTCGGGCCTTTTAGCTTGATCTGGATGAATTGCATAACTATGGGGAAGTCGTCGGCAGAACCATGATGGTGAAGCATTGAAGATCAAGATGATGGGGTGGATGATGATCACGTGCTAGTGAGAAACTGTTAGGTGTGTCAGACGAGACGATCAGCCTTTCGAGACGGACCTCAGTTCCATTGGTTCGGAAAGGTACGGTGCAGGGAACAATGTCATTGTTATGGAATGAACACAAACAAATGAGAAAGAGAGGCAAATGTTTTGATGTGACGAAGGTGAATTCATTTGTAATGTCATTTGTGTAATGCATTTGTGGTAGGCGTCAGTAAGATACCAGTCCCAGCTGGACGCTCTTAAGATTAAAAGATCTTGATGGCTTCGAAAACGATAAGACTGATGTTTTTAGGAGATCCTGATAGAAAGGAGATGATGTAGAGGAATGATATAAGGCATAGTGATGGTTATGATAGGTGTGGTAGGCATGGTGCGACACATGATGGTTGGTATCATGCCATGCCAGGGGCGCAGATTTGCAAGATGAGTTGAGGGAGTTTAACAGTGAAAAATGACTCAGCCTTTCCCCCAAAACTGCTAACAAATGAGTTCTCCGCAGATTTGGCCCCCTTCCTTCCCAAAGTTCGAGATGGGGCTGGAGCCTAAGCTTGGGGGGATGAAGCACACGTGAAACTGAATAGGGAACTACACTCCTTATATCACGATGTATAATGATATAAGCATATATATATATATATATATATATATATATATATATATATATATATATATATATATATATATATATATAGCATGATGTAACAGCATGATGATGTATTGGTAGCGTAGTGCGTATGTTCCATACTGTATATGCGTCATGAGATATATGTATCATGATGAATAGGTGTCATGATGCATAGGTAGCATGATGTATATGCATCACGATGTATAAGTATTCTGACGTTTATGCATCATGATGTTTATGCATCATTATGCACATTCATCAACACGTATATGCATGATGATGGAGAGATTCGGAGTATAGGTATCATGATGTTTAAGTATGGTGATGTACAGGTATGATAGCTGCACCGGCACGAGCCATGAAAGCGATTGTTAAGGCTGCGGAGACAGCCGGGGCCAGGCTAGAGGTCAGGCACAAACCACCGTTTTTGGGTTATTTGCAATACAATTATTATACCGTTCGGGTGACAACCGAATCAACGCCGTTTTGGGCCTTCCACTCAACATGACGCGAATTTAAGCATCTATACGATTTCCACTGGAAAAGATCTGTGATCTTTTTAATACCCTGGATGGATGTAGAACTTCGGTTTTGGTGTCAATCTATGTATGACACACCAGTGCTGCGAATCAATAACGAATGTTTGCCTCGGTCATAATATCCATCGTGCTGTCGCGCGTTTCATGCACTAAAATCATGAGAAAAGAAAACCTTTAAGCGGGCGGGTGGTCACAGAAATTTCGAAATAAACATTTTTAAGGTTATCTTCTTGAGCATTGTGCACAAGTATACCAGAATGGATCAGCGAAAAAAGCTTTTCGCACCTTCACGCAAAGCCGATCACCCCACCGTACGCTCCCGACAATTCCGTCGCTTGTTTATCGCACCGGTGTCATCAAGGGCACAACACTACGCCATCAGCTCATTAGTCGCGTCCTACACAGGGGAGAGATCAGTTTGCGGATCTGGACCTACCTGCTCTGGGCGTGTTTGTCAAGCAGCGGTTTTGAATACGGTCAGAAGCCCATCTTTCTGCTCATTGTGCGAAGAAGGCGTCAAGACAGCGTTTTGGTCGGCAGGGGCCAGATGTTGTTGGTTGACTGCTGTTGTTCTGTGATTCACTTTCATGGCAGCGGTATCCAATACCAAGTGAGCAGCCAAGGTAGTAAGTCACGGTCGACTCAGTGGTTGGCACGCCATCCGCGCGTTGGATCTGATTAGGAGACTTCATGATAGTCACGTCCAACGACGACTCTTATCTACTGTGGAACGTGGATAAGAGTGGAACGTGAATGTGGACACAGTCTGGGTGGGCGAAATGGCTCAACACCTGACGAACTCGACGTGCACGATCTGTCTTCGCCACGCGCTGGAAGCCGGGACGCCCGCCATAGCACGCATGGTCAGAGGCTGTCCCGACGTGACAGGGAAAGGTCATGCCCCGGGTGGACCCCCATATAACTTATAACCGTTGTGTTGACAACGACGACGATGCCCTGTTATCAGAGCCGTGATGGCGACGACGGCGACGACGACATGCAAGTAATAACCGTGACAATGCCGACGACAACCAGCACGGCGGCGACGTCGACACCTTGTAGTTGATATCAGTGACCAGGAGCATCCATCGCTTTATATTGTTTCGGGGCCTGATCCCCCGATACTGACTTGAGCCCTGCCCCCCCCCCCCCCCCCCATCTTCATTGCTCTGCTGAGACTTCTCAATGCTTTTCAAATGGAATACTGGGCCAGAGACTTGGAGAAAAAAGGTTAACTATTTGCACACTAACTGTCTAGACGCAGCCGATTTTTTTTCCTTTTCAAAGATTTAATCCGAACCATTCCAATGGATGGATTTCTGTGATCAGAGCTCACGTGTAGCATTGCTTGTGTGAGCCCTGATCCCTACCATCCGATCGTACAATTCCAGGCAGCGACAGAACTTAGTGGTGAAAGTTCAACGTGCCTCAATGCCCGACATGGTTCGTCCTGCCCTCTGATGTCAACTGACCTTAAGCGCCACCGCTGCCACCGGCCGCAGGTCATATCTGCCAAGGACAAATAGCGAGTGCCCAAACCACCGGCCGCAGGTCATATCTGCCAAGGACAAATAGCGAGTGCCCAAACCACCGGCCGCAGGTCATATCTGCCAAGGACAAATAGCGAGTGCCCAAACCACCGGCCGCAGGTCATATCTGCCAAGGACAAATAGCGAGTGCCCAAACCACCGGCCGCAGGTCATATCTGTCAAGGACAAATAGCGAGTGTCCAAAACGACTCGAACTCACCCGGCCACCACGGGTGGGTGGATCGGATTGCAGGCGCTCTAACGAACTGAGCCACCGGGACGGACGTCGAACGAACCATTGGTAGCATGCTCATTTTATATCAAATAACATATGTCACAACATATGTCGAGCTAGCTCCTTGAACTGTTATGCCAGCCTGCAAATGTTTGACATGTTTTTCTCATGATAATGTCTGGAATTGAATCATAAAAAACAATAGACTGGAATACGCGGTAGCTTTTAAAAGTACAAGATGGCTGATATCAAAATAAGCCAATGTCTCCCTCCACAGTGGTAAATGTATTTGCATAACTATCGTGACTGTGGTTGCATTTGACTGCCAACTGAGCAGCAAAATACGATCAGCGACAGTAGCAGTCATCAGTCTTCTCCGCCCGTCAAACTGTGACAACATGTGCTCCAGAGGGGCTTCCGGTGGTCTAGGACGTACAGCAGCTGGACCTGTTGCATGAGGCTGATTATCCGGTCGCTTGTTCATGGCGATGCGCCCAATCTTAAATCTGAAGGTGGCCTTGAGCTTGCAAATGTTGGCTGGCTTGCTCACGTGGATGTGGTCCTTGAGGTTACCCCACAGCGTGAAGTTCAGGCCGGCAGGTCGGGCGATTGAGAAGCCCCAGCCTGGCAGCCTTGAGCTGATGTGCATTGCAGCATAATGATTCTCGGCCCAATCCAGCGAAACCCGTGTCGCGCGGGGTTGCCCCGTTCTGCTGGAGCCACTGTACCCAGGAGCCAGATTGCCATTGTTGTTTATCCGGCTTGGTCATTGGATGGTCACTCGAATGCCAACGCAGTCTTGACTGTGAAGGAAATACACTAGTCACTATTGAGTAAAGCGTGGGCCATCTTTTATTTGGGCCACTCGGTATAAGTGGTATTTGTATCTGTGCGTTTTGACGATGACGTAAAAACGGCAGCTTCGTTGTGAAACCAATACGGACACCTTGCACAAGCAGCAGATTCGCATAGACAGTGCGTTCATTTTACCTTTCTATGACTTCTTTGCGAACCTGATGTACTGTTAAACCGATAACTTGCGGCGCGGTTAGGACACCTCGCCGAGTGCGTGCATCCGTTCTTACAGAAAAAAGATAATTTAGCATGCATGCGCTCACACGGCTGGGGATTAGAAGACGTACATCTCCCCATTTGTGATAAGAGAACAGCTTTTTTGGTAGGAATGGGGTGGACGGAATTGTGATGAACTACGACTGAGGCGGCTATGATATTTTTAAGACTTAGTCGGAACATTTTGATTGGGTGCATTTCTGGGATTCGCACTTACGCTAAGCGGCGCTGATCCGGCGAGTCCCTACCCGATCGTAAAACCCCGGGTCAACGGGTAGTGTTTTTCAGGGAAAGTTAACCTTGCTGCAGTGCTCCGTATGGTCCATCCTACCCTCTGACGTCATCCGACCATTTGCGCGGCCGCTGCCTCCAGCCGCTTATGCCTAATGAGACTCGAGTCCACCCACGTAATGCCACAAGTCTGTGAATCGCAAGGCAGGCGCTCGAGCCCGCTGAGCTATGGGACTGACTAGAGTGGCTCTCTTCCGTTGTGTCAGGCCATGCCGCTCTACACACAGCCGTCTATTGTGTGCCGCGGACCACATGCCATGAACGGTGAACGACACCTACTTTCGTTGATTACAAGAGCTCAGTTTACTAGGATTTTTTGTGAATTACACCCTATTTTAAGCTTTTCACAAAAAATGCAGCTTTACACCTCTCTGACATGGGAAGTCATTCCTCTACAGCAAGCCAGTTTTGGAAGTGACGAGATACAAAAATGAGCATTGGGAACGCAAATCAAAGTGGCAGAAATCCGTGGAGAAATCAGGTTTTCGGGTGCAGGTCCGGCCAATCTTCTCCCTGCGGTCACAACAACACGCACGTATCGATGACGACAAAGACACCACGCAGTTGATAACTGTGACAACGACGTCGACGACCATAACTATTCGACGGCAACGTGACGCATCCAATAGCCGTGAAATTCACAACGACGATAATGTCATGCAACTGAAAGTCATAATGCTGATGATGACGATGCCACGTGGCTGATAGCCATCCCGATACGACGATCACGTCGGCCATACACGATGCTGATGTTGATGACCTTGGGACCCCCTCACCGGAAGTGTAGTAGTTAACTTGTACGTCTGGGAGACCAGAGGCATGGGGTTCGATTCCCTGCGGCGACAGCCCTTCCTGCCAGGATGAGAGGAGGGTGCTGTCACATAGCCTCAGCAACCGTGTGAGTCGCAAGCTTCTAGTGATGCACACAATGACGAAGCTGATATATCCTTGACAAACATTATGTTGCCGCCGACGGCGGTACAGCCAGTAGAGAAGCCAGTGTGTGGTAGAGAAGTAAACGAGTAGGTGTGATTTTGCAGGGCATATTACGGGATATTCTGCGTTGATCTCCTGCACAAATGCTGGATTTCGCCTTCCTAAATTTTGGATTCCTCTATTTACGTATACGTACACCTAAACGCGCACTTTCACGTGCACATTTGCGTATGTATTTGACGTATTCATCGTTCACTCGTGTTGAACGTTTAGAGATGGCAGTCTTTGTCTCTGCACGGTTCCGTGCTTGCGTTCAGAAGGTTCTTTGCAAGGTGAGGTGTGTCTTTCCTGAAGCTTTGTTCATATCTCTCCCGAGTGGGGGTACGTCGCGCTGCAGTCCCCGTGGTGCGATGGCTGGTGCGAGCCGTTGGTGCGGTGGTTGAGGTAGGTCTGCGTAATTCCTTGGTGCCTCATGTCCCGTTTGATCGTAGCTGTAAGCAGTGCTGATAAAGGACGAGGTCTGCATCAGCTGGCGGTTTTCTCGGTATTGCACGGGGTCGATGAGACGTCACGCTTGGCACCTAGCTACTTCCTATTCGGTCATGGAGCAGAATTTCGGGCCATGATGAATGAAGACCTAACATCCTGTAGTGAGAGGCCCTGGTTCAAAGAGTGAATTGCAGTCATATGCGCCATGACAATAGCAGCGGTGAGGGCATTTTCGGGTGAAGTTAACTATAAGGACAGGGACCAAAGTATCATCATGTCAGTGAAGTTAGCGATTTATTCAGCAATTTATTCAGCAACGGGTTCAAAATTTTCTGAGAAAAGGTTTTGAGGGCAATTGTGAGATGAGGACCTCAAAAATAGCATTTATTTTGCAATATCGTTTGACCTTTGGGGCCAAAAGCTGGTTCAAAGGACGGGAAACTTCGCATGTCCCAAAAATTATCGGCTGACTGGAAAACTGTAAGCATCTCACAAGCGCAAGATTCCGTCAAAAAGCCCTGACCTCTCAAGGTCACCCTTCAGGGTCAAACGAGTGCTTAAAGGATGGGGAAATCGATATCACATAAAGATTACCGGCCGATTTTAAACTTACAAACATCAGAATATTCACCACAGAAAAAACTAGCGCCATCAGAAAGTCGTGACCTTTCAAGGTCATCCTTCAAGGTCAAAGGCGGGCTCAAAAGACAGAGAACTCTATATTACCCCAAAATTACCGGCCGATTTTCAACTTACCAAAATAGAAATGTTTACCACAAAAAGAACTACCGTGCGTCAAAAACTACAGACCTCTGAACGTCATCATTCAACGCCAAATGCGGACTTAAAAACGGGAACTCCATATCGTCCTAAAGTTACCGGACGGTTTTTAACTTGCGAATGTCAGAATATTCGCCACAGAAAAAATAGCGTGAGTTAAAGATTCCTCATCTCTCAAGGTTATCCTTCAAAGTCAAACGCGGACACAAAGGAAGGGGAACTCAACATTTCCCAAAAATTACCAATCGATTTTAAACTTGCAGCTATCAGAATATTCACCACAGAAACAACTAGTGTCCGTGAAAAAGTCCTGACCTCTCAAGGTCATTCTACAAGGTGAAACGCGGGTTCAAGGGACGGGGAACTCAACATCATTCAAAAATACAGGCCGATTTGAAACTTGCAAATGTCAGAATATTCAGCACAGAGCGAACTAGCGTCCGTAAAAAATCCTGACCTCTCAACGTCACCCTTCAAGGTCAAACGCGGACTCAAAGGACGGGCAACTCCATATCACCCAAAAATTACCGGCCGACTTTCAGCTTACAAATGTCAGAATATTCACCACAGAAATAACTATCGTCCGTTGAAAATTCCTGACCTGTCAAGGTCATTATTCGAGGTCAGACGCGTGCCCAGACAACGGGAAACGTTATATCACCCAAAAATTACCGGCCCATTGAAACTCGCAAACATCAGAATAGTCACCTTAAGTATTTACCTTGAAGAAATATCAGATTATGGACCTTGAAGGGCTACCTTGAAACGGCAGGATTTTTTGACGGACGCTAGTTCTTTCTGTGATGAATATTCTAACATCCGCAAGTTTTTAAGATCGGTTTCGGTTTCGGCTGGTAAATTTTGGATGATATGGAATTCCCCATCCTTTGAGCCCGCGCTTGACCCTGAAGGATGACCTTGAAAGGTCAGCATTTTTACGGACGCTAGCTCTTGCGCTTGTAAATGTTTTGATGCCTATAGTTATTCAATCGGTTATTTTGGGTGATATCGAGTTCCCAGTCCTTTGAGCCCGCGTTTGACCTTGAAGGGTGATCTTGAGAGATCAGGGTTTTCTGACGGACGCTAGTTTTTTCTGTGGTGAGTATGCTTACACTTCAAAGTTGAAAATTGTTCGGTAGTTTTTGGGTGATATCGAGTTCTCCGTCCTTTGAGCCCGCATTTGACCTTGAAGGGTGACCTTGAGAGGTCAGAACTTTTTCACGGACGCGAGTTATTTCTGTGGTAAATATTCTGATATTTGTAACTTTCAAATCGGCCGGTAATTCTTGGGTGATGTTGAGTTCTCCGTCTTAAGAGTCCGCATTTGACCTTGAAGGTTTGCCTCGAGAGGTTATGACTTTTTCACGGGGGATAGCTGACTTTGTGGCGAGTATTCTGACATTCGCAAGTTTAAAATCGACCAGTAAATTTTGCATGGTATGGAGTTCCCGGGCCACTGTGTCCGCATTTGACCTCGAATGATGACCTTGAGAGGTCTGTGCTTTTTGTTGGACGCTAGTTCTGTTTTGTTGAATATTCTGATGTTTGTAAGTTGAAAATTGGCCGGTAATTTTGGGGTGATATGGAGTTGCCCGTCTTTGAGTCCGCGTTTCGCCTTGAAGCATGACCTTGAGAGGTCAGGACTTTTTGACGGACGCCAGTTCTTTCTGAGTTGAATATTCTGACGTTTGTAAGTTGAGAATGGGCCGGTAATTTTTGGGTGATATGGAGTTCTCCGTTCTTTGAGCCCGCGTTTGACGTCAAAGGGTGACTTTAAGAGATTAGGACTTTCTGACGGACGCTAATCCTTTTTGTGGCGAATATTCTGACATTTGCAAGTTGTTAATTGGCAGGTAATTTTTTAGTGATATGCAATTCTTCGTCCTCTGGGCCTGTGTTTGACCTCGAATGGTGACCTTGAGATGTCAAAACTTTTTGACGGACGCTAGCCGTTGCGCCTGTGAATATTTTGATGCTGATAGTTTTCATATCGGCCGGTAAGTTTTGGGTGTTATTGAGTTCCCCGTCCTTTGAATCCGCACTGGACCTTGAAGGATGACCACAAGAGGTCAGTGCTTTTTGACGGATGCTAGTTTTTGCTGTGGTGAATTTTCTAATGTCTGTAGGTTGAAAATTGGCGGGTTATTTTTGCTGATATCGAGTTACCCGTCTTTTGACCCAGCTTTTTACCTTGAAGGTCACATAATATTGCCAAATAAGGGTCATTTTTGGTGTTTTGGCGCCTCAATTGATCTTGCGATCTTTTTTTCAGAAAATCCGCAGCTCGTTGCTGAATAAATCGCTGAATACGTCTCTCTCGGATGAGATATGCGTGCCAGGCCATCAGAGGCGTGCACGTGCGTAAGTTCTGGCGTTCCGGTGTCTCGCCTCCGGTTCACTGGTACACTCAGTAAGTCCAAAGTCACTTTTGTATTTGACACTCGTCACAGGCATTTCACCAAGTTCCGTCCCGCCGGCGCGCCCGTCCTCGCGCCGGTGGCTCTCTGAGTCTTCTCCTCGTTGCTCCCCTTCTCCTGGCCCTCGCGGCCGCGTCCCTCGCACGGGTTGCCTGAGGCAGGAAGAGGGGAACGCCAAAGAACTCGAAGCAGCGCTCGCCAAACTAAGCAAACATTCACTGGCAGCACATAGGTGTTCTCTGACACCTTACACTACACCCTTCTTAAATGAAGAATACCCTCCATATTGAATAATTCGGTCACGACATAATGAACAATCCATGCCATATTGAACACATTTCACGAACCTAACTTAACGTGCACAGTGAGAGAGGCCCTTAAACGATATCCGTCACGTTATTGCAACTAACATAAACAACACCTTACCACAAACAATACGAATACATCATGAATCCTGTCATGCACACAGCTGTTGCAATCATGGGCTAAATCGATCTGGAGGCCGTCTGACTCGGGCGCTCCGCTGTTCAAGATGAACGTTCGAAGACGGTTGTTTTACAGACACTTGGATTCGGAACTTGGACGCATTCGAATGGGGACTCGGACTTGGTGGTGACTCATTGGTTTGCACCAGGTTACGGAGGAACAGTGGTGACGTGGGCCGCGGGCTACCTGACTTGTGCGCCTGGGTAGGACACGGAATCGGTATCGCTGCTGTTGCCCGCTCGTCAAGCGGTTCAGCCGCGGCCTGGGCTGGTGTAGGATTCGCAGTTTCGGTCTCTGTCGGCTGAATCACGGCTCGGGCTGGAGCGAGATTCACGGCCTCAGCGTTCTGAGGCGGACACCCATCCACGTCAGTTCCCTGCGTCACTGGCAGACACACAAATGGTGCTGCTGGTTCAGCCGGTACAGCTGTCTGCTGTCCGTCTGCGGACATCGGTACGGCCGGTGGTCGTATGAGTGTCTGAGTCGGCACCTGGGGCTGCGACTGTGCTGTCTGGCTATGCGCCGCTGCGACAGGCGCAGTCCGGTGTCTTGGCGTTGCCGACGGTGATTGCCGCTTTGCAGTGTCACCGTTACGCGGCGTCGACCGATTGTGGTGGGCCACCAGTTTCCTGCGCCTGCCGCCGCACAGCTGAATGCAGAATTTTGGCTCACCTGTTTGGGCAGGCACCACCGTGGGTGAGCAGCCACTGAAGGCTGCTCTGGTCGGTTCGCAACACATACTTCCGTCCCAACAGGAAGTGACGAGAGTGCGCCAATTGCGCGACCGCTGCGAGAAGCTCTCGTTTTGTCGTCGAGTAGTTTTTCTGGCTTTTAATAAGGGTAGCGTTTGCGTGGGCTATCACCCGCTCTCATCTGTGTTGCACCTGCGGAGGGCAGGCCCCTACCCCACGGCCGGATGCGTCTGTTTTCCAGGATGAAGGGCGCTGCGTCGTCTTCAAATCGAGGCAAAGCCACCACCGATGCTGAGGTCAGCAGGTCCTCCAGCTTGATGAATGCTGCGGCCATGTAGCGGCGAAAGTAACCAGCCAATCCAAAAAAGCTAAGTAGCTCCTTTTTGGATCTGGACACTGGCCAGTTTACTACCCTCTGTGCCTTTTCTGGACCGGGACCGATTCCGTCTTTTGAAACTCGGTGACCGAAGCACATCACTCCTGATCGGATCAGCTGGCATTTTGCCGGGTTTAGAGTGAGGCCTGCGCTGCTGATGCGCTTGAGCACTCTTTCCAGATGATGCAGGGCCTGGATGATCGAGTCGCCGTGGACAGCGATATCGTTGAAGTATGTCAGACATTCCTTCAGCGCCAGTCCGTGCAACATGATGCTGAGTAGCCGGGCGAATGAGCTCGGCGCCCCGGCGAGACCGTGGCTACAGCGCTGTCAGGATTACAAGCCCCAGGGCATGAGATAGCCGTCTTGTTTCTGTCCTCCGGCACGACCTCCATCTGATTACACCCCAACTTCAGATCTAGGGTTCAGAACATGGAGGAGCCAGCCAGAGACTCAAGAACGTCATCAATTCTAGCGACCGGGAAGGCCGGACCTGAGTGATGCTGTATACCGTGAGCATGTCGGCACAGATACGCAGTCCGACCTCATCGCGTTTGCGGACCAGCACCAGTGGATTGGCCCAGGCACCATTGCTCTCCTCCAGGATACTTTTTCCACCAGATCGTTGATTTGAGCTTTCACCTCGTCTCTGAGGCGGCATGGGAAACGTCTCGGCGCCTGTTTGATAGGCGGATGGTCGCCTGTTGGAATGTGCTGAACCAGCGTGGTGAGCCCCACTCGTCCGCTAAACAGATGGTAATAGCCTGTCAACAATGTTTCTGCCTGTGCCCTTTCCGACTCAGCCAGCTCCGCTGATATTTCGATCGGCGGTATTTCGGGACATTGTTGCGCTGAGACCGCGCCGCATACTTCTGCCCGATCATTTTCTCTGTGTACATATTGGAAGTCGCGGTCGAGCGATTCAATTTGGTGTTTTCTGTACACCGTTACATATTGTTGCGACATATTTCTCAAAAGTGCCGGGAGGCGCCGACCAAGCTGAACCTGCACTGCTGCAGGTATCGTCAGCAGATACGTATCTCCGTCACCTTCGACGAACGCTGGACTCTCAAGACTCGTCATCAGCATAACCTTCGATGAAGCGTTCCGCCCCGGTGTCACCTACTGGTCCTGCCGTACTACCACGCCGTAGACCGGCTCTGCTTACTCATGGCCCGCTGTACCTGACCTCCGGAGGACGGCGGCCCGGCCGAGGTTGTCTTCGCACGGTCCGGGGCCTGAGTTAGCTGATGGGCCGGCGCCGACTGGGCTGGCGACGGAAACAAGAGGCGGCGAGACGCGACATCCACCGGACAGCGGAACCGTTGGAAAAAGTCCCGACCCAAAAACGGCTTATTCAAGATGTTGTCACCAAAATCAGAGCCGCGAAAGACTTGGGGTCAGCGATGAACGCGGACACCCATTGCCCGATACCATTGAATCGAGGAACTGGGATTTGGATGCTGAAGGCTGTCATGTTGGATTGCAACAAAACAATACAAGGTTCTTTCGTGTCTGATTTCAGATGAATACGTACTACTTAGCTAAAATAAAGCCATAACATCAGCAAAACGATCACAATTTGTTTGAACTCCAAACATGAGAACATGACAGTTGTAGGACTAATCCATGTCACTCAAAACTGACAACTGCATCACCTCACACCCACGACTGTTTGGGGCCGTTCCGCGCGCAGTAGAGGGGGTGTGGATCTTGGGAGCTGCTGTCGGACCCTGGGCAGAGCGTTGTCCCCTTGTTCACTCTGCGGCGACTGGGCTGCTGTCCCTCTTTCTCCGGATAGCAGTGATGACACGGCGTCGGGAAGGCGGTGGGCAGGTCCTGGGTGGAGGCTGCGGCGTCGGTTTACTGAGACGACTGAGAGGGGTCTGTTTCTGGTGGAGGAAGTCACAATACAGGACCGCCCCACGCACAATGGAGCTGACTGGTGGCGATGGCTACGGTGGGGCGAGCACTGGTAGACGCCGTCTTCTCAGCTACCGGTGAGGCCCAACTGCCGACTGCGCCACGATGAATGACGACGAGAATCACCAGCGAGGTCGGACGGACAGGTTGAGGACGCTTCGGCGGCAGCAGTCACCTCAAGACTTGGCGGAGCGGCTGAGCTCCATAGTGGTAGAACGTAGCCGGTTTGAGCGTAGGTAGCCAGATCGACGGGAGGCGTGAATTCGAATTCATGCAAGGAACGAGCTACACCGCTACTGCCAATGTAAGTTCTGGCGTTCCGGGGTCCCGCCTCGGGTTCACTGGTACACTCAGAAAGTCCAAAGCCACTTCTGTATTTGACACTCGTCACAGGCACTCCATAAAGTCCGTCCCGCCGGCGCGTCCGTCCTCGTGCCGGCGGCTCTCCGGGTCTTCTTCTCGTTACTCACCCTCTCCTGGCCCCCTCGGCCGAAACGGAGGTCGCCAAAGTAAGCAAACATTCACTAGCAGCACATAGGTGTTCTATGACACCTTACACATGCAAGGGACCACGAACACGAGTCACCCACCCAACGGCTTCATGAATTTAAGGAATCACGTGATAATAATGTGGTGCTGGGATTGTGTTTGCCACTGCACTCCTCAAAGAGGGTATATTTTGGGATGTGTTGGTAAAGAGGTCGCTGACAAATGTTCGGCATGGCGAATTATCGCATGTCGAAGGAAAAACGGGGATGAATGTGATCAGACACAGACGTTGAGGGTTGCCTTGGGGATGTTTTGAACGATTGAACATGCAGTGGTCACTCTCGCAGTCTCACTTTTTCACAGGCCGGCATCTTTCTGCAGCAGTTTACCGCTGTGTTTCGCTGAGTGCTTTTTTTTGTTAACTGGAAAACTTTCAAAATGCTGCAGATCAGTCAATATATGGTAGCACTCTTGAAAGGCAACTCTAACGCATAAGCGACAAAATGCAGTTGGCTCGTCTGTACGGAAAGGCTCATTGAGAACCGTGAAAAAGTCTGACAAAAAGCACGTTGTTGGTTTGTGTGGGCGGATTCTGCACCCGTGCGAGGTCTCATGGTTGCGTTCATATAGATCACTGGCTTCGCATACACTTCCATTCCCTGAGATCTTTCTGGTGTCAAAGTATACAATTCAGCTGTGCTGCTTCTTGTCAGGTAAATTGTCTCTTAGATTGTAGTAAGACGTTCTGTTTTGACTAGTGTGGTCGCTCATGTCCCCAGACCCTCTCAGGGTAAATATTTTCGTCTTGATTTTAGAACATAACAGCTATTTGTGTGAGCATTTGTTTGCTGTCATTGCTTTAGATGTGTACATAGATGTTCTTACTCATACATAAAATGTTGAGTGTCTTTTTGTCTAAACAGGCTGTAAACCATGCAGCAGAAGTTAAAAGCATTTGAATGGTCATTGCATAGGGTCATGTCTTAGACTTGCCCCAAGCAACACAAAAATTTGCATGTTCATCTTTTTGAACTCATTTTGCACAGTGCATTGTGTGTTTTCTTGTGCAACCATGGAAAATATATGGTATAATTATGAAGACAAAGTAGTTGCAGATTGCTATCAACATTAAATGGTGATGTATGATGAAGTATACAGTCAATAGTGGAAATGATATCATGATGTGTGTTTGAGGTAGTGGTAGATTTCTATGAACATAAATTGTGGTATTTGAGGAATAATGTAGGAGTGTATGTAGCAATGGTAAGAGGAATGTATATATGTGTTGCAATACATTGTGCACATGATTGTTCATTGTGTGTCTTCTAATAAATTATGTATATTCTATTACACATTTATGTAATATTAGACATAATTAATCACTGTTTATTATTTATATTACACTGCATACATGCATTAGTAACCTCATTGTTATCATTCTATGTTGGATTTTACTCATCCAATTATCCACCTTTTGTAATTCCATGACATAGCATTGCTGGCCCAGAATGTCTGCCTTGCTGGTTCTTATTGGTGCTTTATACTTGTCTCCTATCTTCAGTCCACAACACACTCTGTCAGAGTCATGAAGCATTTCAACATTTGTGTGGGTAAGGCAATGCAATAGATGCATCTTCCCCTCATGATGCTGCTTATGATAATTGTGCAACTATGGTGGCTCCTAGTGAAGGCATTGATGCTCACATTAGGTATATCATTTATTGGTTATATCCAGCATCTCACAGGAGCTTGTTCTTGCATAAGACAGAGGTACGGTCTCTTCAAAATAAGATCAGGGCTGAAAAGAGATGCTCAAATATACCCTTAAGTGTGTCTCCCTGGGTTTAGCCCCCTGTCTTCCCAAATTTAGGGGGTGGAGACCCTCCTCCCCCCCACTACGCCCCCTTCCCCCATGAACGTGAACAAGTTGTGGTGCAGCTATTGCAAAAATTTCCCAGATGGGTGCTCAGCCGTTGATATCCTCAAACAATTGTTTTGCATTAATAGGTGGTTTTGAACTGAATTAGCCATCTTGAAGACCTTTTGGTCCAGTCAACAGCCCTGCCCTTCCTAAGACCGAAATCTCTCTAGTTTCTGAGCCACATGTCCGCGAAAATGGAGGGAGTATTGCTGGGAGAGTATTTCAAAGTCACCTCGGCATTTGTGATGTTATAATAACGTCATTTAAATCCTGTCATTCCAGAAGCCATGCAGTGATCAAGGCTGATAGAAATATAATGGTCGAGTTGTTCATATCTGGTGTTCGTGAGCACGGTTTCCAGGTATAACGATCGTCAAGTGGCTTTCAATCAATGTTGTGCAAGGTTTGATGATGTAACAACGACGCATCGATGAGCTTGTTTACTAATTCCAAAAAATATAAGAAATGGTGTGTCTAGAGCAGTTTTGTCTACTTTAAATATACCAGTGGTGATAAGTTAGCTTGTCTCATTATAGCTGATGCTTGCTTAATGTCTTCAAACTTGAATCTCTCCCTGTAATGGTGATGTAGCTATTGTATTTAGGAATTATGCATAACTTTGTAGGAGAAGAAAGTGAAATGATTCCATCACTTCTTGATCACCATATGGATGATATTTTTTTGCTGAAGTGTTAATTTAGCAAGATGTACGCCATTCTATGGGGTCGAAAATTATCAGTGTTGAATTGTTTGAAGTCTTGAATTATGCTGCATGTGAAACACTCATGAAAACTCAATGGATTTCGTGGAAAGGGGTACGAGACAAGTTGCTGAATGTTTTTTTTTTTTAAGCAGCAAGCAGACCATGTTGAGTTTGATGTGTGACAGGGCTGAAGCAAAATCGCATGGAAGCGTTTCTCAAATTATTTCAAAAAGAGGTGTTGACTAGGAGCAGGTTAGAGTAACAGTGAGTTGCAGTTTTGATTATTTAGTAACAGTACGCACTCGACAGTACGACAGCACGACAGCGGTGCAATAACAAATGCACGCTGGTCACTTTTTCCAGAATGGCAGCAGCTGTGTGCCATAATTCGGCAAACCTTGGCGAAGAATCGGTTCTGAACGGGGTGGAAGTTCGCAACATAGATGAAAGCATTGTAAGTACTTTTTGTGTCATATGAAGAGGCGAATGTTCAGTATGCCAGTGCGGAGTTGGTCGATTAAAGAAATCCACTTCGTACTTGATGTCCTTTGATTTTTGGGAGCAGTGATGTATGACGGTTATTATCTTTGAGTGGTGTATCTAAGTCATTGTTTTTGTTTGTGTCGTTTATTTTGTTTTTATTTATGTCATTTGTTTTTCATAATATTATTTGCGACCACGTTTTTACATGTTATGCATACATACCATAAGATGCGCACCATGTAGACAGCAATATGTAGGGACTGACGTAATATACAGCACATACAGGAGTTTGACGCCGGTGCACGCCTCCCGCCCCCCCCCCCTCCCCTTTCCTTAGGAGGGGGAGGTGGGCGCCGGGGTATGCTGGGGCGTTGGATGCTGTCCCTCAGGAGGCTGAGGCTGCAGGCCAAAATCCCCAAAAAGAAATATGTTTTCCAAAATGCGATCAAAGATTATAAGTACCTGGCGAAGGAAATTTGCGCTTTACGGAGCCCAGATGGTGAATGCAAAGATTCAAACGTTGTATAAAGGTATATATAGGGCGTTGGTATCTGTGGAATGTGCCATGAGAAAACCGCTGCGCGGATGAGTTATTCTACCTTTAACTTTTATTCCGAATATTGTCTTTTGACTTGGTCACCGGGACCAATGACGTACTGCTGTTCTCGTTGATGCCATTCAGGAACAGGTGTTTTGGTGTCGCGTAAGGGCAACAAGTATACTGTTGGTACAGGTATCAGTTGATCGGTATGTGTAAATGCACAGCTCTGATGTAAAGTCACGAAATGTCCCGGGGTTCCGGGTTTGCAGATTTGACAATATGGAGATTTCAGGATTTTAAAAAGCACTGGGATTTATTTCCTTCGTGTGTGGCCGGCAATATTGCCAAACGCGGATATTTTGGTGAGGTAATGGTCGCAACTGGAAAACTAAGCAACCGCGTGATATGCAGTGTTTTGAATGGTCGTGCTTTTGCAAGAGCGTTGGTCTTGGCGATAATAAGTTGCATAGCACGAGTTCCATCTTTTTCAGTGAGTGTCCGTTATATCGATTGGACTGCGTTTGCGTATAGAGTGGCGTATCAGTGCACTCACCCATGGCGTGAAGCGTATTTTAAAGCTGCATTTGCGTTTCACTGCTGTGATCTGACGCTAATTATTAAGCGTGCCGAAAACAGGCAGCTTCATGGCTGGCACTCTAGTGCGTGGTGTTCGAATGGATGTTTGTTTCCTTTACCTGCTCTTTTCCTGAGTCAGCTGGATGATCTGTTGTTACTGGGACCTTTTTCCGGATATCTAGTCTTGGCGTCGACTCGTACTGCGGCAATGTTTGTAACTTGCAAATTTGCATATTTTTGATGCTGTAATGTCGCAGGAAAACCACGCAGATCAGCCAGCAAGCGTAGGCCCTGTACTTATTACAGCACAACTTCCCAATGATTCCGACACGTTTTGCCGAGAACAAATATGCAGAATCGGATTTGTAATCGCAAAGACATAAAGATATAGGACTGTCAAAGGTGGTACTGGCTAGGCCGCTGAAGCTGCCAAGTGTCCGGACAGTTGAGTTAAGAGGCAAGCCCGGCCTGGGGCCCGTCCCGCAACCATGGCCCACCATAACAAGCACGCTGTGGTCAGCGCCTGGTGTTGTCCGTGCTTCAGGGTAAGGGCCTGTTTGCGACGCGCGACTTCAAATCCGGTGATGTGATCTTCGAGGAGCGCCCTCTCGTCTGTTGCCAGTTCCTTTGGAATGCCGCATACGGCTACCTGGCCTGTGACTTTTGCATGAGGTAAGACCCGGCGTTCATGTACATCTGTGCTTCTTCATTATCGCCACTGTGAAACAGACCACTGACCCAGTCGGTGTGTTGTCGCTGGGGTAGATTTGTGACTGGTCGTACTTGCCCTAGCCGTCGTTTAAGTGAAGACATCGGCAAATGTCTATGTGGTACTAACAGACTCAGTGCCACCAATCAGATGATACTCTGTGCTGTTAATCTGCGCGAGCCCTACGCTTTTCCCATTAATAGCATTGCCTTCAGCTGTACGAAGTGTGGCGCGGCAGGCGGCACCCTTAGGACTTAAATCTGAAAAACCTTCGGGTGGGGTAAAGTTGACTCCCACCCTCCATCCCCACTGAAGCGCGTGCTAAGGAGTGGGGCTCTAGATGCATGGGGACGTGCTCGATTACCGTCTCGGGGACTGTCGTCGGCCTTTTCTCACCAGGCTGTAGCTGAGGTAATAACCTTATCGTGATTTACGTGTCATGTGTGTCGTCACTGCATCGGTGAACAGTTGCAACACGTCTGACGAGGCCAGAGGTGTGATGATCGGCGGGTTAGGCGCAGGTGTAGCGCTGGATGCCTGACCTGACGTGTGGCTGACTGAGTCGCGGCCGAGCGTTCTGTCACGCTTCACCATTCTGCCGTGGTGTGTGTGGGGACGTGACTGACTGTCCGCTCCACCAGCGGGAGACTGAGCAGGCGCGAGTATCCTGGACGCTCCCGGCTCTCCTGTCGTGCCGATCTGCCACCTGGCTCCGTCCGTTCATTTGCACGCTCGCAACTTAACGCACGTGTCATGCGTGCGCGCGAGCGTGTCGGTGTGCCCCCGCGAGGTGGCTGGTCTCGCTCGGTGAACTGCACGAGACCCCGCGCTTTCGCCTGACGCGCGCCGCTGTCTGCGCCAGACCGCTGGAGACGGCCGAGGAGAACGCCCGCCGGCTGACAGGCAACAACGCCCTCACACTGCCGCACCCTGAGTGCTGCGGCACCAAGAAGGAATTCGTCGTCGAGTGCCCCACGTGCGACGTGAGTGTCCCCTCTGCGCGGACGAGTGACGCGCTTGCAAAATGGAATGGACGGAGGGCAGTGGATGGTCAGTTAAGTAGTAAGTGGGCTGGTCGTCGTTGAAACGTAGGAAGGGGACGGCCAGGTCCACCAACGGAGTTCCGCTCCGCGGAGCGGTTCGGAGTTCCGAACCACTCCGCGGCCAAGTGCTGGAGCGTTTGGGATGGCGCGTCTCACAGCTCGCTGCGCCCACGGATGTGTGTGCTGTCGGCTTGAGTTTGGATGCGCGACCGGCCCCCAGCCTGTGCCGTGCCGGGCTGCCGGCGGCCGCCGCCGCGAGTTGAGGGTCGTGGGGGTGCCAGTTCGGCTGTTCTGTCCCTTCCCTTCTTCCTCGTGGTGAGGCCCGCAGAGGCCCGGATCAGCCAGCTTTGAGTGTGTTTGTGTTGTGGTTAGCTTCGCGCCCCATGCGTGGTCTGTCGCCGGATGACCGCGGTTTCCGCGGCGGCGCGTCCGCGGGTGGACCGTCCGCCGTTGTGGCAGCGCGCGAATGCGTGTGCGGCCAGGCCAGCTACTGCTGCGAGGCATGTCGCGACGCCGCCTGGAGCCAGTACCACAAGACGCTGTGCACGCGCTCCTTTACCAGAGACGCCTCTCACCCGCTGGTCATTCTCCAGGAGACGTGGAAGTGAGTGAGCTGTCCGGGCGCTGGGTGACCGTTTGCTGTGGTGGAAGGAGCGCATGCTTCGTTTAACCCCTATGTTGTCATTCCGTACGCACTGTTCCACAGCGTTTGACATAACGGTGCAATGCCTAAGTTTTTAGATTACTTTGGCACTGCTGCACTGCTGCCATTGCATGCTGCGTTATGGACTACAGTGATGTGCAGCGATAAATTATGTAAAAATTTAACACCGTGCCGATGCAATTCAAGCATTATTCGCGTCTTTTACGAGCAAACAAACAAAAAAAGACAAGAAGGTCTCGGGAAGGAAGTGCCTGTGTGGATCTATGGGGACCTGTGAGGGTCAGTGTGGTTATCACTCGGGCTTAACGACGCACTCAGCTGCTGAGGCTATGTGGCGTCGCCTGCCTTTCACCCCGGCAGGAAGGGCGGGCACCGCGGGAATCGAACCCCGTACCTCTGGTTTCCCAGACGCGCAGTGGTCAACGCAGACGCGTTAACCTCCACGCCACCGGCACCGTGGGGACGCGTGTCTACGTCACCTTAACGCATTGTGTTGATGGCGATGTCTTGCGGCAGGAAGATGCACTACCCACCGGAGACGGCGTGCATTATGCTGGTGGCCCGCATGCTGGCCACGGTACGGCAAGCGGCCGACACGGAGGGTGCCGTTAACCTCTTCATGCAGGTACGGCGGCCGGGCGGCCACCGTCCCTCAGACCCCACGTTCGCGTCTGGGTCAGGGCACGCTGTCCGGGCGTCCAGGGCTCCACGTGGAAAACACGCGCATAGAATCCACGCCGCGAAATGAAAAACCAAATTGAACTTTGGATGCATGTGGAGAAAACGCACAGGCTAGTGCAGGGCTGTGTTCTGGTCAGCTACTCGCAAGCTACTGCACGGTCGTGGCCAGATCTTCGCCTGACCAGTGTCCGCCGCCTGTTCCAGTTCTGCCACCGCACAGTGAACGAGGAGGAGGAGATAGCGCACAAGATGCTGGGCGTGCAGTTTTCCGACCAGCTGGAAACTCTGCGGAAGCTCATGTCGGACGCGCTGTACACGCCGGACGTCCACCAGGTGAGCTGATGTGCGGAAGCCGACGCTGGAGACGATGCGGTAACCCGCGCCGAACCCTCAGGCAGTCAGTGCTGTTCCCGCTGAGCGCTCGGCTGGGAGACGAGGGGGGGACCGTCCAGACCACTGATGCGTCTCGCCTCCATTGCAGTACCTGGTCGAGCCGCAGCGGGAAGTGCGGCGGAAATGTGGCCCTCGTCTGTACGGCTGGGCACTTGTATGGAGTGACAGTCGGGCTGTGTGTGTGTGCTGTCGTCATGTGCTGATCGTGTGCTCATTATGTTTCAGTGGCTAACCCCGGCCGGGTTTCGGAGCCTGATTGCCCTAGTCGGGACGAACGGTCAGGGTGTGGGTACTAGCGCCATCTCTGTTTGGGTTCGGAACTGCACCAGTCTTGATCTGCCGCCTGAGGAGCAAGACAAACTGGACGAGGTCATCAACCAGCTGTATGAGGACCTTGAAAAAGGCACGTTTACTACGTTCTGTCGCAGTACACACTGCTTGCTGTGACATTCGTCGACCCTGGCTGCTGCAATGAGGTCGGGTCACGTCCGGGGATGCAGTCACCCGCATCGTTCAACACCATGCATCGCGTATAGAGTCACAGGACGTCCTGCACCTTGCACCAGTGAACTGGTGTGCTGCGCCGAGCAGTTGGCCCGTCGCGGGGGCGCGCCGCCAGCTGACCCCCCCCCCCCCTCCCCCCCTGCCAGAGGCCGGCTGCTTCCTGAACAACGAGGGCTCGGCGTTGTACCCGCTGCAGTCGTCATGCAACCACAGCTGCACGCCGAATGCCATGCCGGGCTTCCCGTGCGACAACTTCCACCTGGTCATGTCGGCCACGCAGGACATCGCGGCCGGCGAGCAGATCTGTGTCAGCTACCTGGACGAGTGTGCGCTCGAGCGGAGCCGGCACAGCCGCAGCAAGATACTCAGGTCGGTCCCTCGGCCGGCGCCTGGCCGCTCCGCCTGCGCGCGCCTGGCCAGAGGAGCGCCCACAGGGGCCTCAGGTCGGCCACGGCCATTTGGTCCCGGACACACCAAACGCTCGTGATTTTCGTGCTCGGCTTCGCTGGTCACTTGGCTTGAAGCCGAGTGTGAGGCGAGCGGGCTATACACGCACCTGTTGGATGCTTAGGTCGTTCCGAATGTCGTCAGCATTTCTGTAGCGCGTTGTACTGAAACAAGCACGCGTTGCCGGAATAAATAGCTTGATATCGTGCAAGCTGGCGCTTATGGATCTCGTTGGTCATGTCTAGGTTACCAGAACGTCTGTAAGGGATGCTGGGTGAACCAGTGTGTTACGATGATATACGCATTATGCTTGTTGACAAGCCAGGCCAGGCTGGAAGGAAGAAACAACGCCTGCCGTTCTTTGACCAGAATTTGCCTGCGACGGAAATCGACGGCAACATCTTTTTTTACAAAATGTGGTGCATCGTTTGGTGCAGCACAGAATAGCATGCGGGGTTGGTCTATATCGCTGGTGAGAGGGACCACATTGTGGTCGTGCTCCGAATCTCGGACTGGTTTCGAATGCAGACGCCGGCCAGGTATTGCGTCGCTCCCTCGTCGGTTCGCGTGCAATATCTCGCCACTTGATGACGGAGATGTCGAATTCACCGCTGAAGCTCAAAAGGATTCATCAGGAATGGGCATTGCTGTCGCTAGGCGCGTTATGAAATGTTTCGGTGCGGTTGGGGCTCGAGAACATATTTTGTATGGCCACGCATTGTCACTCTTTATCGGGCTTAAGACAAAGCTTGACCGCCTAGCGCTCTCGCGGTCAGAACTGTGTGGTAGGCGCACCGATTTTTTTTTGTATCCGAGGTCATCGCGCTCTGAGCAACGGCGCGGCCGGCACCAGGCTGACCGTGACCCGCCTTCGCCAGGGGAAACTACCTGTTCAACTGCCAGTGCGGCCGGTGTCAGGCGGAGGCGGACCAGCCGGACGTCACCAGCGAGGAGGAGATGGACGAAGAGGATGAGGACGGGGAGGAGGGGCAGGACGGTCAGGCCTGCTGACGGCACCGGCCCCGCGGCCACTGCCACCAGGGCCGCACGCGGGGTGCCCGCTGACGCCACACGCGGCGCGGCGCCGACGGACCGCCGCGCGCCCACGACGGCCCGCGCACTAGACCCCGCGCTCACGGCGCTAGCGACCCGTGCTGTGGCCGGTGTTGGCAGGGCCACTCCGTGCTACGGCCGGTGTCGGCAGGGCCACTCTGTGCTGCGGCCGACGTCGGCAGGGCCACTCCGTGCTGCGTCCGATGTTGGCAGGGCCACTCTGTGCTGTGGCCGATGTCGGCAGGGCCACTCGGTGCTGTGGCCGATGTCGGCAGGGCCACTCCGTGCTACGGCCGGTGTCGGCAGGGCCACTCTGTGCTGCGACCAGTATCGGCAAGACCACTCCGTGTCCTAGCTGGTGATGCCGAACACATTGTGATGCGCAACAGCTCTCGGCTGCGGTGAGGTATGGAGCTCGGGACGCTCAGGCGTGACGTGGACCAGTGGGACGCACCTGTTCAGGTGGCTGCGGTCGTTTGGCTCGGAGTCTGGTGGCAGGTTAAGTCGCGACCGAACTGTTTTGGGAGACGTGATTGCGCAATATGTGAGCGCCGCTTCTATCTGTGGATGTTTTTAACATTGTTAGAACGGTTAAACCTCGCTTGCTGTACCGTGGCCGTGTGTGGCGCAATGTGGGTGTACGTTTGTCACCGATCGGCGCGATCTGCTTGCTTGTTGCCGTGCATCACGTATTCATCGCGTCGCCGCCTGACACAGTGTGGAAACGGGGGCTCGTAGTGCCGTGTCCCTTTTGCTACCGCTGCTCGTTTACGTCGGGCGTCTCGCAGACTTGGGTTGTGCGTGACTTGGCAATACACAGTTCCATTTGTGAGACGGTGGGTGTTGGCATTATGTTAAGCGATGTTGGTTTGTGACACGGGCTGTAGACTTCAATCAGTCGCAGCCTGTCATTGTGTCATCTGCAGTCAGCTGAGCGAGTTACACGCGCTTTGGAAGCTTCCATTTTGTGATGTCTGGTGGGGTTTTGTTTGTGGCATTCCACTTGCCTCACATAGATTCAATAACCAGTTTTCGGTTATTTGAAATGGATGCTATAATAGCGTTACAATCCCGGCCAAAAGCTCGCTCTAAGTTTTGTCCGATATGAAATTGATGTGGACTCCGCCTGCCGATATTGACCTGAGTGGAAGGAGGCCAAAGCAGGTGATGTCTTACCAGCCATCGCAACATGGGTCATGCTAAAGGAAATAGAAGCGATGTCGTTCAAATTCCTATGAGGCGATAGATAACACCGTGTTAAAAGAACTAAAATGACACAACCATACATGCTTGACGATCTGAACATGGTGGATATAGACTCCTTTAAAAAAAACTTCCAGATGTCGTGGATTCGAAGACTTCTTTGCTCTCAACACGATTGGTCGAAACTAATTATGGCGAAATTTGTCTCTCTTGGAAACCTGGTGACCTATGGACCAACAAAACTAGGATACGTCATGAAGTGATTTCGTAATCCGTTTTGGAAGAATGTGTTTCAAGCGTGGTTAGAGCTTTCTTCACTATACATTCCAGATCAGCATCAGCTTCTCTCCAGAAAAGTATGGTTTTCGGATCTGACTAAGTTTAACAACACCATACTTAAGGGCTGCGACGATGAAGGACCTAAGATTCTTAGCAGATCTTATTAGCCCGTTATCTGGGGAACTGTACTTAAGGCAGGAGGTGAGAGAGATTTACAACACTCCAATGGCATTCTTGTGCCACGAATCTCTCGTCAGAAGCCTGCTGCAAATGATTAAGAAATCGAACCATAGGGGATTGATATTGCGCCCAATAATACCTGACCAAATTAGTCCGGCAAATCAAGGTTACATCACGATTCGCATATAGGTAGTATGTATGGTATTTCCAGAGTAACAAATAAAACGTTCATTCAATCCCTTCATTTCCACATGATCAACGGAATAATCTCAACAATTTTTTCCTGTACAGCATTGGTCGATCAGAAAGAAATTGCTGCACATTTTGCTTGTATTCAGTTGAAACATTGATACATTTATATTGGGATTGTTTGATAACCCAGGATTCCTTCACAGGCGTTGCCACCAAAATATCCGAGAAATTTAGCCCAGTACTAAACCTTGACAAGAGGCAGTAGATATTCCCCATCTTACAAAGCTCGAGTAGCATTAAATTTTTTTTATAAAATTAGCCAAGCTCACGATTTATGAGGCGCATCTGAAGAAAGTTCTACCACAATTAAGACATTTCCTAAACCTACTGAAACATGAAGTACAGAAAGAGCGCTGCTCCGCCAAATTATGTAACGAAACGAATAGCTTTAACAACGAGTGGGAAGAGTGGTGATAATGCTACGAATATTGCCCGAAGTCTCACAACCATAAAATTAAAGTGCAGAGCGCGCGCATGCACGGCACAACACAATTCAAACAAATATGCACGTATTCTCTCACACACACACATGCTTCCAAACTACAAACACGCACACCACACACTTGCAGATACATGTACGCATTCACGTCCTTCCTGCACGCACCATTCGCGGTAAATACGCGTGTGTGATCGAGGTGGGAGGTCGCGGTGGCACTCGTTCCAAACCATGCACGCGAAAACTGGACATTGTGGGTTTAATGCGGACCGTGCTGTAGATATTCTTATGTGTGAGAAATTATTTGAAGTGATGTGCCCGTATACATGACAGGCTGCGATGATATGGCAGGTGTGACTGGATATGATTGCCGAATATCATGTGCGACCGATCATTGTACGCATCGTCTTCATGTGATTATTTTGATTGTATGTGACGTGATTTGCGAATAAACTGAAAAAAGGATGCACCACGTGACATCAGCGGGACTCGCTCCCTGCTGGCGGGGCCAGTGATGATCCAGTTTCAGGAGGCGTCGGCGCCGGCGAGCCGGATCAAACAGATCAGATTGTCGCCAGGAACCGAGCGCTGTTCGCTCGTGACACTGCCGGAGCGTCGGAGATGACATCAGTACCACACAGGAGCCGACACTGTCAACTGCGGGACTGGCTGCACACCCGCGTCATGGTCAGCACACTGACCAGCGCGGCAGGACGATTGCCAAGCGGTTGATGGATTCTGGGAGCGTGTGAGGCGCAGGAAGTCCTGCTGCAGGAGGCGGGTGCAGTTCTGGGGCCATGTTACCGCGTCATAAACGTCTGCCTCGCAGGCGTCAGTCTTAGAAGATACATATGTGGACTGTCTAGAGGCTCGTGCACACATCACCGAGCGTCTGTAAAGCGAAGTAGCAGATCCGCGGAAGTCCAACGGAGACTTCAGGACCAAACATGCCTCACGGCAAGCGCGTATGACCGAACTAGAAGTCCGGGTAGCAGCACCGGCCACACCCACCGTGGTTTGGCCTGGCCGGAGCGCTGCGCGTGCCATTGCTGGGCCTGCGCCGGGAGCTGCAGTCCTCGGCTGGACCGGCCGAACCGCCTGCGGCGCGGTTCGCAGAGGTGCTGGCTGATTTGGTTGGGCTACTGGCCGCGTGAGGCGCTGCGGTGTTGGCTGGACCGGCTGCTGAGCGGGGTCCGGCAGCGGCGGCCGGAGCGGCTGGCCTCGGAACCGTGGCAGCGCCTAGCCGGGTGGCCGCACGTGATGGCTTCTTACCACCGAAACCGACTCTCGCGTCGAACGTCCCGACTCACAGTCGTCCTGGTCAGCTGATGTAGGTCTTCCTGGCCTGGTCTGGCTGGCCGAGCGACCTGTGCTCTGGACCAAGCCCCCCCCCCCCCCCCCCTGGACGTTCAGCGGCTTGCCGACGTCGCAGTAGCTCAGATGTAACGTTCAGTCGCTGACCCGACATTTGGCGGAGCCAGTGAGGCAGAGATGTTGGATGGCGCCACAGACGTTGGTGTCGCCATCGAGAGGCATCGGAATCGAGGATAAAAAACAACGTCTGAAGTACTCCTGCTCAGCCTGGCCCCACCAGTCGACCAGAGGACAGCGCGTTGGTAGTGGATACCGGCGACCGGTCTGCTCCGCATGTAATGTAGGCAGTACCGGTGAGAATACCCTGTGTTATTGAGCGTTTGCTCGGACATGCCCGACCATACTGTCACCAAGCTGTTCAACTCGCGGTCAGTCAATACTGGGTTCCAACAATTACTGAGTGCAAGCGCGAGTTCAGGAAAATCCCATCGCAGTTTGGTGGGGGGAAAGAATGGCGTAGTTCACGTATCAGACCCGTCCCGCGCGTATTACATCCGGCATTGTGCGAACGCCAGCGGTGGCCATGTCCGTCGACCAAGACCATCTCAGCTGAATGATGAATAGGCGAACAGCAGCTGCCGCTTGCCAGTACTGACAGCAGAAGGCAAGGCAGCAGCGGCCAGGGCGGCGCTAGTGATACTACTAAGATCGACAGCAGCGGTCGCGGTAGCAACATCAGCAGCTGTGGCTGCGGCAGCAGCAGTGGCCGCAGCTTTAGCTGCAACAGCGGCGGCAGTAGCAGCGGCAGCAACAAGAGCAGCAACCACAGCGGCAGGATTAACAGCTACAGTGGAAGCAGCAACAGCTTCGGTGGCAGCAGCAACTGCAGCAGCAGCAGCAGCGAATGCGGCACCGGCCGAGACGACAGCAGAGGACCCAAGAGCCGTCGGAGCACGGCGCACTGCAATCGTAGCTGTTTGGGTGCTACCAAAGCCGTTGCAGACGGAGACCCGCCGACACAGCGGGACGGAGGCAAGGCCCCGCTGGTGCCCCGAGCTCAGCGTTCCGCGAGTGTTGCCGCATCTCTCTAGCAATGCAGCCGATGTGACCGCCAGCCGGTGGCCATTGTGCAAAGATTGGCCCAACAGCGTCCGATAACATTGGCAGCGATTAGGCCGATAAGCTGGCGTCAGGAGCACGTAAACTCCGCGTAGGGAGCGCGTTTTGGAGGGTGTTCTCATCGTGGAACGACGCGGTATGCATCTGATGCGCGAGCTGATTTGAGTCTTACCAGCAACCAAGCTCTCCTTACCAGAGTCGAGCACATTGCGGCGATTACTTTCTGGTGGCAGCGCGATGGATGTAGGCGCTCCGTCCTGTGCTATGGTGCTGTCACCTTGTGCTGAAGAATTGTCGTCGCCGCAGCGGTGCGGCCATGCTGTCGCGCCGAGACATGAATGTCGTATTTGATGAGGTGTATTGTGATAACCTACGTTTAGTCATTACCACCATTAGACGGGTATCACCTAGCCATATCACATCCCTGTCGGATGATTAGGGGCTATGCCAGCATGCTACAGATACTGTTCTTTCATCCGACATAGGTACTGTCATGCCATACGAGTACTATCGTGTAACTACCGAGGAAGCAGAACTGTATGCAACCACTTGCGTGGAGCCGAAGATGCTGGTAACGACGCCTCGTGCAGCGGCACCTGTGGTCGTTCTGGGTCATTTCAACCGTGCTCTGCCGGTGATTTCATCATTCGTTTCAAAGATGAAATGCAGCAGTTGCTCAACCCACACTGGTAAGTGGCAGCAAAACTCCTGTACGACTATCAGGCACAGTACACACATGAACAGGATGGTGTCACGGCCCATATCTGTAAATGTAGCCGTGCCGCCGGCCCACTCGTTGCAAGCGAGTTGAAGTCGAATAGTGCGTTGCGAGCTTCAGGTGATCCAGGTGCAGTTTCCAGTGGAGTATGTAAACAAAACCAGCTCGGGCATCCACTTCGGAACATTTCTGTGATGAGACCGGAAGAAGTGACGGTGGATCCGGTAAAAAAATGGGAACAAATGTAATTTACACATCGTCTGTTTCATGCAGCACAATGTGTTCAACTTTTTCTACAATATGGAGAGGGGTTGTCCCGGACCGCTCCCTCTGTCCCTCTTTCAAGTGAATCACTCGCCCTTAAAAATGCTGGACGTTGTGGGAAATTGGCGAAGAGCGGGACGACTGTGAATGTCTGCTACTGGGAACGTATTTACAGCGTACTACCGTTTATACGGCATAGAGAGACCCGGAGAACCAAAAGCAGTGCCCTTGGTTTAATAGCACAGAATCGTTTATCAATCTGGATTAACCGCACTGACATTTGTATAGCAATTTTGCGCCCATACTATTGTCGGCAACTTCATTCGCTCGTTTGTGTTCCGGCTCGCTCCCCGCAAGCTTCCCGCTTTTTTAGATCGTCTATGACAACTAAGGCAAGCCACGCCATCTGCTTCATTTCGTCGTTTTACTTCTTGGCTTCTGGAATGCTAAGAAGCCCGCAACCATCCAGCTATCACAAGACCCGCACACGAGTAGGCTGCTGGGGATTTATGCACGCGCCGTCTGCATGCTCTTCGGTGAAGCGGGCGACGTGGTGCTCCTTTCGGTAATCCAGGCTCCAGCGTCTGGAATAGCCATCCTGACCTATACCATTGCTAAATCCTAACGTCAGTTGGGTTCAGTTGCGTCAGCCTGCGTCAGCTGACTATATGAAAAGGAACAAGCTCCTACATGGCTCGATTCTTTGGCGTGAAAACGTCGCCCCAGACGCTACACCATTGCACTCGCTACGACGCACACACGCACATCTGCAAACGTAACTCCAAGCCTGCGATCAGCCGGAGTCTGGCGCAGAGCCTGACGTCACCCAAAGCCTGACGCACTGGTCACTCCTCTTGAATAAACACATCATCCGGAGCCTAACACAGTGGTGACTTCTCCTCAATGGCATCACCCAGAGCCTAAAGCAGCAGTCGCTCCTGACTAAACGCATTACCAGAGCCTGGCGCAGCAGTCACTCTTTAATAAACGCATCGCCCGGAGCCTGACACAGCGCTCACTCCTTCTGAATAAACTCCCTGATGTGCCCGTTCACCTCCTGAGGGTACTCCATCATGACCCAGTGAGAAGCCTCGGGCAAGAAGCGCACCGTGAACCGGTCGGCGTAGCGCGCGGACATGGTGGCCAGCACCGGACTCAGCGCCTTGTCTCGCTCCCCCCAGACGACCAACAGCGGGCAGATGATGCGGGGCGACTCGATGGGTGACTGAGTAAAACTGAAGTTCGCTCGGTAGTAGTCGATCGGGGGAGTGAGCGCGCCCGGCTCGCCGAAGGTGTACTTGAAGGCGTCGATCAGCTCCTGCGGGTAATGGTGCTGCACGGCCTTGTTCTCGGTGAACATGCGCTCCAGTGCGGCGAAGTCGTTCAACGACATGACCGTCTCTGGCAGCCAGGGCAGCTGGAACATGAAGACGTACCACGACCGGAACAGCTGGTTCCACGACGTTCGCAGCAGAGTCTGGATCGCCTGCGGCAACGGTGGTCGAGTCGGGTTCGTCGTTCAGCGCCGTTTTATTTCTCCTACCGCGGTAGCCGAAAGCTGCATTTGTAAGGCGCGGTCAGCTGAATGCGCCAGGAACTTCGCGTGAGCACGCGATCATAGCTGCTGGCTATCATCCTGCCCGTTAAACAAGCAGCTAGTGGCACACAACACGTGACTGGCGGTGGCACCCCATCCCCCCCCCCCCCCCGGCCCCAGCCCAGACTGACGCCTCTCCGCTCGGCAGTGCAGCGCTCACCGCCCGGTGCGGGGCATTCAGGATGATAAGCTTGTCCACGACGGTGGGCCGCAGCTCGGCCACACGGTAGGCGACGATGCCGCCCCAGTCGTGGCCAATCAGGACGCAGCCAGTCCGACCCAGCGCCAGCACCAGCTGCGATACGTCCTCGGCCAGCAGGTCCACTGCATACCGGTCCCGGCCGGCCGGCCTGTCCGACTGGCCGTAGCTGCGGGGTCGGCCAGGCGCGAGGTCAGGGAGCGAGGGCGCCGAGCAGGAGCAGGAGACGTGCGACTGCTTGGCCTAAACGGCCAGGTCAGGCCGGCAGGAGAACGAAAACGCCGGGCAGGAGTCGGAGACGCGCCGCTGCCCGACCTGCCCGGCCAGGTCAAGCCGGCCGGGCTCGCCAGTCGTCCTGGCCTCTTGCCTGCTGTCGCTTGCCGCCGCATCCTAACACGCCCAGTGACCAGCCGGGCGCACCATCGGATGCCTGGTGGAGTACTCAGCGCGAGCGGCTGCCAGCTCTCCCCGGCAACCCGGCGGATGCGGGCGGAGAGGCACAGGGCGGACAACGGCTTAAAACACTACAGCTGCCAAACCCGCCAGCTACGCACGGCCCGGCCCTGAACGCTATTGGCTTTGCTTGTTGCCATAAGAACCTAGTGTCACCGTTAGTCAGCACTGACAATGCCGAAACGTCAGGTGTTCAAGGTTTTTTTCGGCCCCATCTGTTAAACAAACGATGACGCCGGGAATAGGCAGGGTGCTTGTCGTTTCAGATCGTCAAGATATCATGTACTTGTGCTGATATTGCAAAAGTTTGTAACAACGGCAATGATGCATTGATGCATTCGTCGACCTACATAACTACCTACCCCCTGAGGTCGACGGCAACCACCCAGTAGTCCTTGGCCAGGTCCTTGAGCTGATAGTGCCAGCAGTACCAGAAGGCGGGGAAGCCGTGCACCAGCACCAGCAGCGGTTTACTCTTGTCACCGTTCTCCACGTAGTGCAGTCGGATGCCCTGCAAAGTGGCATCAAATGATATCATCCTAGAGGACGGGGGGAAACGGCATAGTGCACGACACATGAGTCTTACGAAGTATTGAAGCATGCACGTTTTCACTCCCAAATCCTGCATCGCATTTTCTCCGTATTAGATAATGGTGCAATCAGAAATGCGTTAAAAACGGAAGACTTTTTCACGAGAGCCAACTGCATGGCACTTGTCGGAACACAATGAGCCAGTGCACAAACGATAAATTCACGCGTGCAGGGAGGTGAGGTACAAATGTGGCAAAATGTTTGCATCATGGGCTAGTGGAAAATACGGCCAATCCTGCAGTGCATGAACCCACACACGTATCAATGCATGCACCATTGCTGTGAATCTGCCCTAGTGGATGCCGTCAGGACAGCCTAAGCCCGTCCAACGGTCAGTCCACACAAGCAGCCATTGAGCATCGCCGAAAACGTTGCATGCGATGCAACATGGCGAGCTTAACACCGCGTCTTGCTTCATATTTGGCACATGGGGATTTAGATTTCCGGCGGTGCAGTTCGATTGTCGAAAATGAGGTCAGAAATAAGCACCAGAGGAAACGAATCATATATTAGGCCTTGACAGGCCGATGCTGATCGGCCATCGATCCGAGATCTGTAGTGCGCCGACCTCTCCCCAAACACTTCCTGTCGATGATCCATGAATTTAGCCTACCGGTGCTCTGCTGGAGCGTGTATGCGACCGATTTGCAGGGCTCAGCGGTCGGGGAAATGCAGTCGGTGCCGCGGTTGCTATACTGGTAAAAGGCGGACGTGGGACCAGTTCATTTTTAACAGTGCCAACACTTCTGAATAGCATTTCGAAAGGCCGGCGTGCGGAGACCGCCGGTTTGGTGTAGCCAAGCCAAAAACTGATGTCAGACGACGGCAGTCAAACCATGTGACCATATCCCTAGCAACCGGATTCGCTTTTGGGATATTTTGCCTGCAAAGCTACGGCGGATGCACTTTTGCAGGGCCAGAGAAAACCAGCAATGGAAATCAAGCCTTTGATGGTGTATGTGTTAAAAACGAACATGTCGGACTCAGCCAAGCCTGCTTTGATGATGACGATGATGATGATGATGATGATGATGATGATGGTGGTGGTGGTGGTGGTGGTGGTGGTGGTGGTGGTGGTGGTGGTGGTGGTGATGATGATAATAATAATAATAATAATAATAATAATAATAATAATAATAATAATAATAATAGTTAAAGTGAAAGTGATGATGATAGTGGCGGTGATGATAGTGGTAGCGGTGGATATGATGATGGTGATAATTATAAGTATTATTATTATTATTATTATCATTATTATTATTATTATTATTATTGTCATTTGGGCTTCAGGGCGCGCCGAAAAGCCCCCTGTGACGCATCCATGTTAAAAAGCAAGAAGATTGTCATAATCCAGCGAAGGACATCGGGACTGGACATCGACTCCAACTAGACGAGAAATCGGCGTTGTCTTTCGAACCGGGCGAAGCTGAAACGGCATATCACACCAAACAACGCCATCTATCCGAACAACGTTATGAATCATTTGCATGTCAGGCTATCCATCATATTCCAGCTTGACCACATAATCCTGGTCTTCCCTCTTCCCCGATCTCAGAGACATGGCCACATTCATTTCAACAGGGTTCGCTTTTGGGACTAATTTGCCTGCAAACCTACGAATAAGGCACTTCCACGTGGGCATCGATTCAATGTTCATCAGCAACTTCCCTCAACGGCCATTTTCCGATCAATAAAATTGTTCTTCTCCGATTTTCCCACGATCGCTGGCAATCATGGTATGGTCCTTTGCTAACCGCTGTGTCGGAGTGTGCAATATGCATGTGTGATATGCATGTGCATGCAATATGTGGGTATGATTTGGATTATTTTGTTTAGTTTTCGTGTGAAATATATATTTATTGTTTTGAAAACTGCACTGCTTTTGTACTTGGGTTTGTGCTCGTGGACCGCTTACGTCCTACAAAAATCATAAATAAAGGTACGTTTAGTGAGAAAGCGTAAAAAAACTGTACAAACCAAACATGCCAGCCCTGCACGGGGCATAAAAAATTGTGATCTCTAGAAACAACCGCACACCAGGTGGACATTCCGCATGGAAAAATGCAACACGTGATGCCGAATGAACGGGGCAAACTGCCGTTAAAACTGACCAAAACCTATTTGAGTCGAATATGGATTAAAACTGCATAAAAATTCTGCGGAGCGAAAAGCTCACCGAAGCACGGTTGAAGGAGTGACAAGTCACTCAATAACCATGCGTAGGTAAATTCAAATGGTACCTTTCCAAGCAGCACATGTAATGACGAGTCAAATCTTGTGAAGTGCTTGATCAAACGGCGTTTAGCTCAAAAGAGAAACTCGAAAATGTCTAGAGATAATGTGTTTCTGTCCCAATGATTATTTTTCGTCGACTTAAACATGGGATCCAACTATATGAGAACTCTTGACCGCTTAAACTGTATTTCAAATTGTGCCGTCTTGTTCAACCAGTCGTATTTGTCCGCGCGGAATATCGGTCTGGTATTCGGCGATGTGTGCGAAGTTACCAGCAGTTTATATTCATATGCAGCAGAAAACACGACCCTTCGATTTTCACGAAAATGCTATAAAAGAAAGCCCAAAGTGCAATGACAACACACGCGAAAGCCTTTTATAGGCCATTGCGCGGTCTGACATCCAGTGGTCGTACGTGCTCAGTGGTTATGTGTCGAAAAACATGTTGCATAACATACACCATTCGATCGGGAATATTACACCGATTTCAGAAAACCCTTAACACAGTTCTAAGCCAATTAGTTCAAAAGATATTCTCTAAAGGCATGTGATATATATATATATATATATATATATATATATATATATATATATATATATATATGAGCACATTCCCGCGTGACGAATGCCGAGCCGGGCAACCTGATGTGCTGAAATCGATATCAGTCCCTTATATTTGAATGTGCGCACAAATTGATTCAATATTTTAAGGCGGAAAAGTTAAGCCCCTGAGCTGGTGTGCTGGTCATGTTAGGTCACATGATGACCCCACACGAAAAAAATGGATGATGCGTTTCCAGAAAAGGAATGCTATTGTGAGGAAACAATATATCTCAATCAGCTTGGGCAAGGACTATTTGAGCATTCGAGAAATCTAGTGAGATCCGGATCGGACGATATATAACATGCTTCATGTTTGTTGACATGTAATCTCTGGCCTTTTTTACTCTGGCGGTCAAATCGCTTAATTCGTAAAAACCCGTACGTAAAACGTCGGCACACCTTGGACTTTTGTTGTCAGGTACATGCCTCGTTAAAATTGGTAGGGTCGTAAATTTCTGCTGCGTGTGAGCATCAAACTACTGCTAACTTCGCACACGTGATGCACTACTCACTCCGACCGTGACGAATCCATGTGAGCCCAGCTGAGGATCATCCAGGCAGGCGGGCCGCTGGCGCTTTTTCGGCTGGAAAGCGTCGGGACCGTTCCGCAGGCGAGTGATGGCGATCATGACCAGCAGCACCGAGCTCCAGAAGCAGGTGAGCACCAGGGGCACCACCGCCCGCAGCATCTCAGCGACGCGCATGACTCGTGCGGCTGAGGCGGCGTCTACGAATGCCAGCTACGCAACACCGCACCTCGCCGCCAACTCGGCGCACTGCCACCTTCCGCCCGATACAGCCGGGCAGCTATCATCATCCACTCGGCTCCGAGTGGCCGGCCAAGGCCACCGGCCAGGTACAGTCATCCAACGATGTGAGCGCCTCGTGACGCAAACGTGACATCACTGGTAGTCAACAAGCGAAGTAGTCACTGCCCGTCATGCCTGAACGGGTGTGGCAGCTAAAAAGGGCGTGAGCTGCATTCGCATTCAAATGTTCGAATATACTGATGGGATGAAAATGTGATGCGCAAGACATTTTCACGAGGGTTTTACGTCTACCACACCTTCGAACTGCAGCGCGTGAGGGCCATCTTTCTTTCAAAGGCACCACAGCTTGGAACAGTGTCCCACGGAATTAAAGCAAACTCGCAGTGTGTTCATTTAAACCAACGGCGAAAAACATTGCGAACGGGAGAGCATCTGTTTTACTGCATTTGAAAAAGGAAAGGAAGGAAGGAGAATATTGAGGGCAATTTCCCGAAGTGATGCATAAAGCGTGCTTTATATTTTGTTTTGCACAAACTGAAATGGGTGTGCGTTGTGAAAGATTTTTTTCGAAATTTCTGTGTTTAATTATCCAAGTACGTCACGGTAACTTGCGCGAAGATTGCACATTTCAGCAAGCGAGGAGAGAGAGAGAGAGAGAGAGAGAGAGAGAGAGAGAGAGAGAGAGAGAGAGAGAGAGAGAGAGAGAGAGAGAGAGAGAGAGAGAGAGAGAGAGAGAGAGAGAGAGAGAGAGAGAGAGAGAGAGAGAGAGAGAGAGAGAGAGAGAGAGAGAGAGAGAGAGAGAGAGAGAGAGAGAGAGAGAGAGAGAGAGAGAGAGAGAGAGAGAGAGAGAGAGAGAGAGAGAGAGAGGAGAGAGAGAGAGAGAGAGAGAGAGAGAGAGAGAGAGGAGAGAGAGAGAGAGAGAGAGAGAGAGAGAGAGAGAGAGAGAGAGAGAGAGAGAGAGAGAGAGAGGAGAGAGAGAGAGAGAGAGAGAGAGAGAGAGAGAGAGAGAGAGAGAGAGAGAGAGAGAGAGAGAGAGAGAGAGAGAGAGAGAGAGAGAGGAGAGAGAGAGAGAGAGAGAGAGAGAGAGAGAGAGAGAGAGAGAGAGAGAGAGAGAGAGAGAGAGAGAGAGAGAGAGAGAGAGAGAGAGAGAGAGAGAGAGAGAGAGAGAGAGAGAGAGAGAGAGAGAGAGAAGAGAGAGAGAGAGAGAGAGAGAGAGAGAGAGAGAGAGAGAGAGAGAGAGAGAGAGAGAGAGAGAGAGAGAGAGAGAGAGAGAGAGAGAGAGAGAGAGACTAGGCCGATTGCTTTCACATGCTGATTTTCAACACAGATCCGTCTTGCCGGTCGCTGCCCCTCGCCGCACTGACCCGGGCACGGATCAAAGGCACGTGACCGTCCAGACCGACCAACACCTCCGACACGCCGTCTAGCAGCCATCGCCCGTGAGACACGTCGTCTTTTAGACTAAGTCACCACGCGCAAGATTCCTTGTTTCGTGGCGGCCTTCTCTGTCGCTCCCCTCTGCCCCTTTTCCCCGATGTCCAGTCGATGTAGTGCCATTCTATGGTTATTGTGTGGCTTGATGTTGTTGACGCGCCAGAAAATGCCGGCCTCATGGCGATCACCTCTCCAGCGGGTGGTGACCCCAGGTTCAGGTGAGCCGCTCTGCCTGCAGGTCCTCGGCTGAATTTATATGCATATATTTATATATGAAGCTGATGCCGAAAGCCTCTGACGACCACCAGGTCTCTACCATTTCCGACAGCTCGTCCTCCGTTGAGCGATTTCTTCGGCTGTGTAGCACGTTGTGAGTACTACTCACTGGGAGCATCTGTCTTGGGCTGCCCGTTAGGCACCATCCAAAAGTGTGTCTTGATCGCCGTGCGTCTTGATCTTGGTTGTCCTGAAGGGTTGTCGAGTCTCCTGCTGGAGCACAGCCTGCGTATCGTTTGCCCAGAGCAGCAGCTCCAGTGGGACGGCCGTTTGTGTCGGGGATTGGGATCCCAGCCAGGTGGTTCCGTTCAGATAGTTACCTCCAATTCCGTCACGTTGTTGAGATAAAGCTTTTCCGCCACGCCTATGACCGACTGCTCCCGCTGTACATGCCCGACGCACAGGGAGCGGTCTGCGCTGGAGTCCAGGAGCCTGCACGTGTCCAGATAGGTCCCTTTCGTCCCATAAATTCCCACAGGTACAACTTGGAGCGAAGTTAACACGCGACTGCTCAGTGCCTTTAGATTTGTCGTCAGGACGCTCCGTGGATCCCACGTTCTGGCGGCCTCCCCAATCGCGTCTGATTCCGGTGCTGGCGCGTGGATCAGACGGTGGTGTCGTCCGCGGCAGCCGTCCGTCCCGCAAGATGACCTGCTGCGGCGCCGATTCTTGTTGAGGGCCCAGTGGCTGTCGCCAAGGCGTCTAAAGCAGCGCTTGCTATCTCGCATTATTTTGAATCTGTCGCCGGGAGCCATGTCCTGGAACTGCTGGCACTCCGGCAGTCGGCGCGTCTCTCTCGCACAGATCACGTACGGCGGAGCAGGCGTTACCGCGTCTTGAGTGGCCTACGTCGTCCGCGGAGACTCACCGCGGCTCGTGACTGGAGCTTGTTCACTTGATCGTGGCGGCCTGCTCGCCTGCCGTCCTTGACTGCACCCCAGCGATCCGACCGAGCAGCATGCTGTTGCTCTGGGAGACCACGGCGGCCGGCGAGGACAGCCCGTCGGCCGCCGCGAGCACGACGATCAGTTAAAAGTATCGCGACCGTGCCGGGGGAAAAGCGGCGACCAAGTGAGGATCCGGCCCGTTGGGAGCCGCCAGACCAGGTGAGGGTCCGGCCCGCTGGGGAGCCGCCAGACCAAGTGAGGATCCGGCCCGTTGGGGAGCCGCCAGACCAAGTGAGGGTCCGGCCCGTCGGGGAGCCGCCAGACCAAGTGAGGGTTCGGCCCGTCGGGGAGCCGCCAGACCAAGTGAGGGTTCGGCCCGTCGGGGAGCCACCAGACCAAGTGAGGGTTCGGCCCGTTGGGGAGCCGCCAGGCCCGGCAGCGTGACAGAGTCGTGATCCTACTCACCTGGTGCCCGGTGAACAAGTCTCATTCTTGTTGACTCATGCTCAATGACGGTCGCGGTTTGTATATTTTGATACTTGGTCACCGTTGGACGTCAGGGTCGAACGCGTCTGCCCTTTCTGATAAAAGGACTATGGGTTCCTTCACGTGGTGGTTTAAATATATTATTCTTATGCTGTCCTTGCTAGAGATACTCGTGCATAATCGTGTATAGGACAGATACACACGCGTTCTGCAGTCAAAACTAGAATCACCGACAATCGTGTTCTGGCTCGTCATTGTTTTAGCCATAAAATTGACCCCTGTTGAAATCTCCATTCGTTTACATCTAGTTGTATTTGTATCGTTCGCTTTAAGCGATGCATGTAGTGTTGAACCGATCTTGTTGCAGCGGTGCTTGGTTCAGCTCGGCTCAGCCGCGCGTGTGCGCTCGAGCGGCGTGACTCCACGGCTGGGTTACAGCGACGTCTGGGCCTAGCAAACTTTGAGCCATGCTGCGGGATGCAGCCCTGGGTTTCCGGGACGGTCGAGCGTACCCATGGGCATGGGTTCCTTTAGGGACGGCGACGACCTTGGTGGCCGCTGCTTCCGGTAACAAGTGGGTCGCCTCCCTTTTGTTGTGGCCGTGGTCGCGGCGCGGCAGGCCGGCATAGGTTGTGCTGTTGTGCCTCGGGGCGCCTTGACGTACTTAAGTGCCGCAATGCGCCAAAGGGTATATCGGTCGGCTCTGGCGGCCCCACTCCGTGTTCTCCGGGGCGCATTGTTCTCGCAAATTTGTCCACAATTTGATTTAGTTACGCGTTACGGCACAGTGAAACATCCGCGCTTCTTTTCGCGGCTTATGATTGGCATCCTTTTTCCTGCGTTGGTAGATAATATTATGCCTTACACGCCAGGGGCTGTGTCATGATTTAATGTACTTTCGGGGCATTGCGATTTAAAGCTGTTTTTCTCTACAGTTTTACATTTTATAAAGCTTTTTGTCGCTATATAGGCTAATTAAACGCCTTCCGTCCCTCACAACCATGGATATCGAGAGCAAATACAAATGTTGCAGTGTATTTTCCGAGTTAACCGTGACAATTCATGACGCATCAGTGTCAGACGAACGACATATATTTCTTCCTACATGCGTACCCTAGCAACCGCCATCAGCGGTGTTAGAAATAGTGCTGAGCGAAATGGCCCAGCTATCGATGTTCTGGCAAAAATGTTTTGTCCTGTCAAATATCAGAGGTGATGAGAAATGTATTTATATCATTTTGTGCATACATTTATATTTACTGTAGCTCAACAACTAGCTTTCAAGAACAGCGAGGAACAAGGTTTAGGAGCAGGAAAGCTAAGGCCACTAAAACCTACATTGCCGAGCATATATTGGATGAAAGCGATGGAAATGCAGCGAGACTTCCCCAACTATCTTGCGTTTGTTTCTTTGTTATTTTTATGCATTCTTTTTTGTAAGCAGTTTAGCCGTAGACAGAGCCGTCCAATGGTCATAAGATCGCCACGTGGTCCAGGGCCCTAAGATCGCATTTCGTTGAGGGCCTCGACTTCTCGGGCCGCGGACAAATCGCAGCTGAGCTAGCGATCTTATGCCCGGCCCCTTTTCTTTCTCCCACTTCCACATTACTCTGCCGTAAAGGCGTGGATCCCTACAAAATAGCACGTCATACTGATGAAAATCCCGAGGGATGCAGGCCTTCTTGAGGTATTTTGGACGATGCAATATTTTCGATCTCATATCCAACCTCTGACTCACTTTTGCCACTCAGTCTTCAGATACCAAAGGAAAACATAAAGACATAGGAACCTAAATGTACTCTTATAAATGTACCTAAGGCACCCACATAAGGAACATAAGGAGAGAATGGGCACGTAATTTAACAATTGAGGGAATAAACATTTGGACCCCGACCTCGACTCAATTGCATTCATTTAGTACATCCAAACCTCACGTTTACCGTGCCCCAGGTCGATCAATCCCGTGCTCAATGCTCTCCTCAATAAATTCGGCAAAACCAGAGCTCTGATGAGAATCTATGAGCAATAAACATTATTAGTAATTGCACACGCTCCCGGATATCCGTTCTGAAAGCAACGGGACCTAAACCATGTTACTTATACAGGTGCCTAGATTGCTAGTTTATTCCATGTCGTAAATTGTATAAAGAACGACGTAAAACCGGAATCCGGGATGATCCAACGAGAACACCCAATGCACGGGATCCCAGTTGGAGCAGACAGGTCTCGCGCTGCGCCAACTGACACTTCCCATCATTTCTTGGAAGCCCGTCGGCTGTACTCTTTTAATGGCATAGCGTTTAAATGAGATGGTGCACTGTACCGAACGTCATTGACTTCTTATGGCAATGGTACAGTGGTCCTCATACAATAATCCCGGCTAAACACTCGAAGACCTACAAATCATGGACGGTGATATGAACGAGATCATCAGCTTCAACATGTCATGCAAGTGTATTCAGACCGGCAGAACACGCCTTAGCAGACAGGAAACGACGACAGTTTAGACACATTCCGCCTAAACCAGATATACCACATTCCGTCCAAAGGACTTCTCACAAATACAGTAAAACAACTTTCACACGCTGTCCAAGTGGTTTATGCAGCCAAAAAGGAGACTGCACCTAGCACAGCGTACAGTTTCTCGTCCGCAGGCAAACACATCGTCATCATAAAACCATCAAATACACCATCACATGTCATCGTCACACATCATCGTGTCAAGCCACCCTCGGTTCCATAGCCACAACGAAGACGAAGACAAATCAAGGTTAAATCGGACTCCTTCCCAGCCCTACGCACAGCAGCAGTCTGAGCCGGCCGGCACCCGGTACAGGCATGCAGGGAGCGGCTGGACGCCCCAAGATAAGCATTATATGTTCCTGTGTGCAACACCTCTATTCTTCAATACATGCACACACCAGATATTTTGCACACTCACCCAAGCACCTTTAGACTTAAATGTGTGTCATCACCTCAAACCCTGTATCTGAAACAACTAGAAAGGCCTCAGATAGTAAAGCCCCACTAAGCCTAAGTTTGTAGCTGTGGGCATCTACTGAAAGGCCGGGATATTTCCAGGACAAGGCATCTGATGAACATGCAATGATCATAACACTGAAATGAGATAAAACAGCCTGCATGAGAACATTTCTATGGTGCGTTGTCTGTTTAACTACCCAACTTGCCCTTCCATGACCTCAACTTGACATGACATGTTCTGCGACCCAGCGCTCGATTTTGCTCGACGCAGTCCTGCAGACTGTGCGGCGCTGCGGCACGACGCTGTCCCAGACCGTCACCCGTACCGCTGGTACGGGGGATTATCCCCTCCGGTCTTCGGAGGACGACCAGCGAGCACACGCTATCGTCCACGAAGTGGGCAGGCTTTCCGCCTCTCCGGCCGGGGGACAGGGATGTGGCGGCCACGCTTTTCCGCTAACCTAGTTGACGCTGCGCATAGAGCTGGCTCTGACAGGAGGGGGGGGGGGGGGGGGGGGCGACGGAGGACGTGGCGGCGCATCAGTTAGCCATGAATGCAGACAGCGCCTTGTGCCATGTCGGGTCATGCTTAGGGTGATCATCCAGATCTTGAAGAATGGGCTTCTGCATCTTGCCTAGGAGATCCGACATGGTGTTGTGCGCACCGGCCATTGGGTTAGCCACAGGCGGTGGGGGATGGGGGGGGACGCTGCGGACCACCGCGGGCGCCGACAGGTCAAACGATCTCACGTGACGGGAGATCCACAAAGTCATCGCCATCGCTGTCGTCATCGACTCGGTCCCTTGGGTTCTCCGTGAAGGGCTGAAGGGCTGGCGTCTCGGCGGCCTTCCTGGACGGTCCTGGCGTCGGCTCTATGGCGGGGCTGGCCTCTGCCCTCAGGGTGGCAAACCATCCAGATGGTGTATCACGTCGTCCTGCCAAGAAAGAACAGTCCAGTGATCCTTTGAAAATCGGCTGATGTCATTGGAAGAACGTAATGTGCGTCCTCCCAAAATTATATGCAGTCTACAGAGACGACTGACTTTATCACAGCTGACTTGGTGTCTGACCAACTATTTCAGAGTGATCCTGTTTGTAAGCCACGTCATTTTTAAAGCTTCAATGCCCTGAAAATGTTTAAGTCTCCCACAGTTTCTCAACATGTTTTCACCTATCATAAACACTGACTGCAAGTATTCTCTGCAAAATGTAGTGCAGGTTATGTGAGGCACACGGACGGTGGAACAATGACCAGAGAGCTGATGTCCTGTAGCAAATCACCTTGAAACCTCACACTCTGCACAGAACTTCAAAACCTTTCATCCTAATTGTCATACTTTGGGCAACCCTTTCCACACACAGGGTATCTGGTGCTAGGATGCAGTAGCAAGATGTACTACTATACTGATGATCCTGGGACATGTATTTCTAACCCTATGCTTAGTTGTGGTCATCAAGATCTTTTGGCTCAGCCATCTGTATCTCCTGTAGCCATGACCTTTAGTAGCAGGCATCAGGCATTAGAATGTGGGAGCTGGAATGATTGTTTATTTTTGGTGTCTAATGTCAGGGTCTGCACAGATTTGGAAAGTTTCCTTTTTTGCTGTCTTCAAGTCAATGGTTACATCTAAGTTGTAAATAGGCATGTGAGCCCACAAGTGTTCCTTTGAAAGCATGTTAAAAGCATGCTGGAGCCATGAGCATGCTACATCTGAGTTTTTGTGAACTAAAGCCAGAACACGATTTTATAGCAGTCAGTGATATTTCATTATTCAAGCACACAGGTCAAAATTATGAAATACTGATGTCATCACTGCTTGTGTTCATTTAAAATGATTAGCAAAAATTCAATCCACAATGCTCCTTGAAAAATATAGATGTTGGAAAAAAGTCCTGTCATGTTCTATCCTACTGCACAAGTATTCAACTAGTTATTTCTGAGAGAAAGGGGTCAAGGATCAAATTTCATGGATTCTTGTTACCTTGGCCCCATACATTTTTATGGTTCTTGATGCTGCTTGATGCACAGTAATGTGGTGACCGAGCGCAGTAATGGTGCCAGTGTCGCGGCTGGTGTGTTTGCCACAGTTGGATGTTCAGTATCATTATTACTTAAGTTCTAAGGTAAGAGTATAATGACCTGTTTTACAATTAATTAAGATATACTCTTCCTTAAAAACAACACTTGATGTACAATGCTCTTTTGTAATGTGAGGTAGGAAACTACACCCTGACTGGAATCATGATATAACCAAGGCAGTTTCAGGTAGACAAATGCCAAAAAATATCTTTACACATGAATAATTTGAAGATTCAGTGTGATTTGGCCTAGCTCACGTTTCACATTCCAGTGTGAAGATCCAAGCATGGATGTCTTGTAGGTGTCCAGCGAAACAGACCATTGTTTTCTGAATGGATGTAGACATTTTGTGGTATGATAGCTTCAGTTAGTAAACCTTTGCATCACTTCCTATCACTGTATGCTTTGTACTTCATCACTTTGTATACTTCTTTGCTAAATTCACTGGCAGATTAATTAAAATAGCCAATTTTCCATCACAACAGCAGTATGTCAGGAAAAAGGACCACTACTGTAAATTACAACATAATGTACCATACCGCATAAGGAAAATTACTGGGCATGCACATATAATTCCAGGCGGTTACACACATGGCCAATACAGATGACACACAAAAGATGCTTAAAACCAGACCCAATCTACCCGATCACACCCAAAACTTACCTCTGTGAGCATGATCAGACTGCAAGGCCGGTCCCATGCAGGAATGATCAGTCAATAGCAGCACAACTAAATCCAAAGAAAGACCCACACAAAATGCAGACATCCCCCACGCCTCGTAATAATGCTGTGATGCCAAAGTCCAACCCAGGTTATAGAAACGCGTTTTCAATACGTCACTTCTGCGCCGGAAATGTGGTGAAATAGGACAAATCAATCGGAATCGGTTAGCACTATTCCTCACGTCGATTACATTGGTTGCTTAGAAACGCATGTACGAAAAAATATATGCAGACGAACGCTATTGCCCGCAACATCTGGCATCGCATCCGGTAGCAACGGTTTTTGGTCAGGGTGTACTTCCTTCCTAACGTTAGAAAAAATCATTGTACACTATTTGTCGTGTTTAAGGCAGGACATATCGTAAATAATCACAAAACAGGTAGATTCATGCTCTTACTTTCAAACTTTTATAATTACGATGGCGAGCTCCCGACCGCCGCACACACACAGCACCCGCGATACCGGCGCCATTACTGCGCGCGGTCACAACATTACTGCGCATCAAGCAGCATCAAGAACCATAAAAATGTACCGGGCCAAGGTAACAAGAATCCATTACATTTGATCCTCGACGCCAACGGGACGATGGGTTGCAGAGGGATTGGGTGGGGAATTATCATTGGTATCACAGCATCCACCATCATGCCGTTGCAACTATATTCAGCCTGAAATCCCCAATACAGTGGTCACGTGCCTTAAACTTAGCTACAAAACATCGCATGACTACAAAGTCCTCATGAGTCTCAAATCATTGATTTTCTCCACACAGAGCACGCCCCAAGCGAGCGCAGAACACGCCCGCCCCTTGGCTGAGGGAACATCGCCAAACAGATCCAATGGCTTCATCGCGATGGGGCCATACCCTCTCAGCAGACAGACGGGCCATCCGCAGCATCCGAGGGTAGGCTTTGCGCGGCGCGTGCTGGCACGGCGTCAGCCTACGGGCTCACCATCTGGATCTGCTTGCTGTACTGCCGCAGCTCCTTGTAAAATGTGATGACAGCCGCCCACCAGAACCAAACCAGAACGATCACTCCAAAGCCAAACACCACCGCCGCTGAAATCACGCCGGGATGCCCGGTGGTGATGGCTAAGGCGAATGCGGCGAGCTGGCCCACGGAGAAGAGGCCGAAGACTGTGCCGTAGAAGATGAGCCATGCGAGTATCATACCGGGACGGTCGTTATCCACTCCATGTATCAGAAGAATGTTGAATAGTATGGGCACCATGGCGCAAGCTGTAGCGATGCCCATCAGGATTTCAAATGCTTCCGATGGGTAAATTCTTGCCGAGGAGGATTCTGTGCATGCCAATTGCGTTTCGAACTTACCGCAGCCGTTTTGGCTGGGATACAGGCCTTCGGGGTAAACGATCCATGCGGCTGTTATTCTTAGCAGATTAAGTATATCCCACAAGAGAAACACGCCGATGGCCTTGGTGCCACCTCTCAGACCGCAGCAACAGCAGCCTGTCAGCCCCATTCTAATGAGTGGAGAGTGACGCTCAGCACTTCTGGCGACGGCGTGACCAGCTGCGCTAGACGACGAGACGGCCCCCACCCTCGGATGTCCACGGCACAGTAAAGCCGGCCACGGCGGTCGTGGGACAATACCCCACGGCGGGAGGCCCCATCACGGCAATGCAGCGCACAACTCTTACGCCACCTTTGGTAGGTAGTTTATTAAGAATATTTTCTAGTGCCTACTAGACTTTAGATATAACTGGTCAAATAGCGCACATACATCTTAATTATATAAAAAAATACACACTCAGTGCGGATTTGATTGATCGGTGTTTTTTAAGTTCTCCCTTTGAATAATATATCGCGATATTGTACGTGCGGCGTTATAAAAAGCTATATAATAGCCCGGATATGTCAAGGTGCATGTGCTGTGACCGTGTATCTATGAATGTGACCAGCATGAAAGGAAACTGAATTCAAAATGGGTGAAGGGACAAAAATAAATTATTTTTGTTTGTTTTTACGATCAGAAAAGTATCTGAAGTGGCTGTGACATATAAGTTTAGCAGAAGTCATATAGGCTTCTTATTTCTACTACTAGGTAGAAGTGAAATAAAAATAATTTAAGGATCATCGGCAGCTATGACGCGCGTAAGGCGTTACTTGTGCAAACTCAAATCGAAGACAATTTTCGACGAAAATAAAGCGGGGTGCCCTACTCCTGTGGTACAGCGCAAGGCCATGCGCGTTATAAGAGCAGGGTAGCAGTGTAAGTTTTTATATTGTGTCGATTCATGCAGTTGTTACAGACCAGGGCAGATCAACAACGCCGGCTTTGGGGAAGAGGAAAGCTTGGGGCGGAAGCCCTAAAATGTGTTTTGATTGTCATAACCCCATCAAATTTCGCCTCTTTTTAGCTCAAAAAGTACTCCAGAACCAACTCCTCTCAGTGCAAATTACCTTGATCGCTTTTACAACCTAGCATTCATCATTCTTGCATGTATTTGAATATTTCAGAATCAACTATGGGTAGGGTGTCTCTCCAGGGCCACACTTGCCTACAGATCTTCAGCATGTCATGCATGTTTGTGTAGGTGCAGCAGTGTGTAAGACTGCATCATAGTCCTCATTTTTCATCAATTTTATGCTGCTATATTTCATAGTGGAATATTTGTATGGAGAATTGAAGTGAATGAAAAGGTGAGAACTTATGGCATATTGTGCTGAATGTTTTGCATGGTCAGTTGGCTTTTGCATTAAATTTTGTTTAGTTGTTGCCTGGAATAAAGATGTTGCCAATTCTAAGGCATTGTAATAGGTGATATCCTCTGATTGGCATCAGGCAGAAGATTGTAGCTAAATGGTATTATATGCAGAGATTTCAGTGCAGCATTTCCCATCAATAGTTTGTGTCCTTGCAGGTAGCTGGAAAAGATGAAAAACACCATTTATGCTGAAGAAGTTCCCACTGATCTGACTGGATACACACTTGTGCTGGTAAGTGTTGAGTCTTATTCTATATCAGTTATGACCTGATAAGTACAGTATTATGAGTATGTTAAATGATAATATATATATATATATATATATATATATATATATATATATATATATATAATATATATGTATGTATGTATATCCACAAAATTTGGCAAAATAGGCCAACTCTGGGTGCTGGACCAGTCCAGCAATGTGCACTCTCTGTGGTAGGGGGCACAACAATTGTCCTATGGTTTGACATATTGCCAGAATCATATTACTCAATTTTGTCACCCTTTGGCTATGTTCATGTTCAGCACTGTTCATCTGTGTGTTCAGCCTTAGCTTGTCTGTTCATCTGTGTGTCTGGGGTTTCAGCCATCAGTGAGCGTGGGTAACGTGGGACAGCTGGCAGTGGATCTGCTGCTACACAACCTGGCCTGCATATATGTGGGCGCCTTCAGTCACCCCAGTGTGCAGGCCGTGGTCGGTAGCGTGCCAGATGACAGCACTGGTGTGCCTCGCCTTATGACCGCTGTAGAAGGTATGACAACAAGGAATGGTAGAGGGCCTGTAAAAGGTAGGGCGGCCATAGAAGATTGGGTGGCCCAGAAAGGTGGGGCATATGGAGAGGATAGCTTGGTTAAAGAAGGTAGTGTGGCTGTAGAAGGTGGCGGCCGGGGCCGGGGGGGGCCGGGGAAGATAGGGCGTCTACCGGGCTCACCGTCGCTGTCACGTGGCGCATGTGCTGATGTGCAGCCTTGATCTTTTTTGGAGCCATGCCATTATATGGCATTGGGTTAGAATGTTGCAAGAGAAAGAGACAGCAAAATATGAGAGAGGTGACTTTATTCTTCATGGCAATTTTATACCAGCAAAGAACACTGCCATGGCAACACAAATTTTGCTGGCTGAATTTTGGTAATAAGTTCAAAGGTTCAGTATCATGGAAAGAATGAGGCGAAGTATTGTTATGAGGGATGGAATAATAGTTCGGACTTTGGCCTTCGTCTGGTGTTGGTTCGTTATTCTGTGGGGTTTAAAGTATTTTGCGAAGCATTGTGTGCGTAGTGTGGCACTTTACTAAACGTCAATGTTTCTGGCCCCCTGTTTGCGAAAACCAACGCGACAGATGCTGCCTGCGTGAGCTGTCGCCAATGGTGGCGTCCCTGGTGGATCTTCATTGTTCAGTCTCAGACGGCTGTCGTCTGATGTCTGGTGCTGATACCCCGTTGGGGACCGCGGAGCAGGTGGCTGGAATTGGTCCTAGGCTGTGGTGTGGCATCGTATTTGGTATCTCTTACATAAGCACAGGCATTCGGTCAGTCACCGGACGTTTTGGGGGTACAGACCATCTTTGGAATTATTAAATTGCCATCATTGAGTTACTTAAGTGTGTTTATGTAAGATGACCATGATCATTGGGCTAATGCTAACCTTCGCGCACGCCTGCTTTTGCAGCATACGTGTGCAAAGACAAGCAACTTTTTGTCATCCAGATTCGCTCTCCCATCTCCCCAGTAAGTACAGAAAGGTGGGCCCTATGGTCTCACCTGAGCTGGATCGTATCCCAATGTCTGGAAAGCCGTGCAGTGAGATCTGCTAGTTTAGTGTCCGGCTCGTATTTCTTGACGTGTTGTCAAAGCTTGACCCGAGGTTCAGCCCCGGTGGCACAGTATCGCTGCAGCGCAGCACTGGCGTCCCGCAGGTCAGTGCTGCGACGCCCCGCGGATCACCGCCGGTGCCGGTGCCGTAATGTGCGCCGGCCAGGAGCGCGACTGACCATGTCGCCGACTCTGCGGCAGGAGGGCCGGCTGTCGCTGCTGGACGACCTGGTGGCGTGGGCGGCGGCGCGCGGCCTGGCGCGGCTGGTGCAGCTGGCCAGCTGTCACGCGGCGGCGCGGCCAGACCCGGCGGCACCCGTCCTCTGCCGGCTGGCCTCTACCGCGCTCGACGCCTCGCCGCTGGACGCGCTGGCGCCGCCGCAGCCGGCCGCCGTGCCGGCGGACCCGGCCGCCGCGCCGCCACGGCCCGGCCTGCCCGGCGCTGGGTTCGTGTCTGACCTCCACCGGATCTGGTGCGTGATGCCACCGACAGGTCACGGGACCGTGTGGCCAGCAGGCGCGCGCCGCTGGAAACCAATCCATGTGGAGCGCCGGGTATGGCCCGATGTTACTTTAAAAATGGAATCGTGTAAATTTACATAACGGCCCTTATGGCTCGGTGGTAAGATCGCGTTAGTCAAAGCCTTGAACGTTGCAATATTACTCTTCAGAAGCCCAGCCATAAGCCCGCAGATGCTGACTCTGATGCGCATCACCGGTCGCCCTCCACAGCCGGACGGCCCTCGCCCAGAACTGACGCAGTCCACACAGCCGTCACCTCTGATCTGTGGTGTCCCAGACGGCCCTCGCCCAGGACTGACGCGGTCAACACGGCCATCACCCTTGACTTGTGGTGACCCGGACGGCCCTCGCCCAGGACTGACGCAGTCAACACGTCCGTCACCTTTGACCTGTAGTGACCCGGATGTCTCTTGCCCCGGACCTGTCCTGACTCACAGGCCCTCTGTATTCGGGGCCGCCTGCGCGCCTGAGGCGGCCTACGCGCTGGCGATGGGCCGCGTCGCTTGTGCTGACCCACACCGTGTGTGACCCCGCAGCGAGACCCGTGACATGCCGTATGTCTGCCTGCTGCGTCACACGTACGAGGGGAACAACATCCCCGAGGCTGTGTCACTCTGCGACTGTCTCGACTCGTGGATCGGTCCGTTCAACGTGAGTGATCTTCCCCGTTCTTGTTCGGTGGGTTCTCTTGCGCGATGTGGTGCGCGTGCCTCCGTCGTTTGCGGTGCGTACTCGACTTAGCAGTAGCCCAGTGGACCATACGCTTGCTTTAGCGTGCTGTGGTCGTAGGATCGTCGCATTTTGGTCCTGGAGATGCAGAAAACCGCTTTAGGGAGTAGGATTAAGTGACCACTCCAGTAGGGGATATGCTTATATGCTTTAGTCTTTCAGATTACATATGGATGATGCAATTACTGTAATGTTGATCCATGTCCATGGTAAGGTAATGTCGATGTCGATGAGCGGTATCGATAACGGGTGATTACCTGAGTTTTGATAATTAAGTGTTGGAATTTTAGCACATCCCGAGGTAAGTCTACGAACGCTGAGACTGAATCTACCATTTGTCTATACAACACTTGGACGTTGAGATGCGGTTACACTTTATAACTCATGCAGCGTCACTTCTAGGTAGACCCAAACTGAACCTGGTGTTTCTAAAGTATTGACTGGACCTATTACAACAATGTCTCGGTGTATTTTGCATGCAACTTGCAAAGACTGACGCTACCGCATTGGCGCCCACGCTAAAATTACAATTTTTCGAAACAAGGCAACGTAAATAAAATGCTTGAGGCACAAGGCAAGGTCACGAAGGAATCTGAGTAGCATGTACGCTGCAAATGTATTATTAGCGTTCTCAAAAACTAGTCTTAAATGGGTCGAATTCCTTTAAACTTTTCGTTCATGCTGTTTTGTTTCGTTTTTATTTCTTTGCTTGCTTCTTTCTCGGTGAACAGTGCGGTGTGGTTGAGTCGGTTGATGCTTTCAAAGGTCCTAGCACCGTCACTTTGGCAGACACAGTCCACTGACGTCTCCGTAAGGTGGGTTTGGCTGCCACACCAGCCGCAGCGATCGGCGACCGCCTGGGCTCAAGGCGTTGCAACGGCGTACGATCAGGGGTCAGGTCAGGACACCTGTGCCCATGTCAGGCTTGCCGACCCTGTCCCCCGGCTTGAAGAGTCTTAACCCCGCTCCTCTGCCGCAGGAGGTCGCCCACCCTCGTCCGGCTCGGCCTGGACCCGCTTCGGTGCTCGGCCGCTGGAAGATGCCTCCCACCTGGTCGCATCTCTTCGGTGCAGCGTTGGATTCGAGGCTCTACTGACACGTGGTGGCAGCAGACACGTCGACGCAAGAAGGCCTGGACGAGGAGTACGTCGCCATCAGCACGGCCGATTTCTCTGATAACCTCGCGACCTTTCTGCGTGTAAGCTGATTGTTTCCGCCTGGTTATCGTCGGGCACAAGGCGACCAGAACAGGAACGGTGATAATAAATGATGTCGAAAGGAAGTTTAAGCAACGGTCTGTCATTCATGATGGCCAATGTCTTCATTGTCGTGGTGTAGTCTATGGATGGCATCGAACTTTTCAGCGAATCAGGGGTCCTGGTCTCCGCGGAACGCGCCAAAGCACGGAGCATTCAAGGCAGTCTTTATTTCATACGCACCAATGCACCAGTGCTCGAGGATATGTCACAGCCGAGGCCTTCACTGGATATACACATACTCAAAGTCGGCCGTCTTGCCATTTTTGGCGTGCAACTTAAGTTTTCGATGAGCCTCGGACTAGTCCGAGCCCAGGCACGGCGTTAGGAACTGTTCGAAGTGGCCCAGAGCTACTGGGCCTGCACGTGCGCCCGCCCGGGCGACCGCCCCGAGCCGAGACGACTGGGGAGCAACATCAGAGGCGCCAGTCTCGGGCCGGCGACTCGGAACGCCGCTTGTTAGAGCCCCAGCTGCCGCATGGTGTCGTTGACGGCGCGCACCAGCTGGTCGCGGTACCTCTGCAGACTGGTGTCGCTCACCGTGTGCCGGTAGTAGTTGTCTCGACACTCGACAGTCAGTTCCTCCGGGCAGCTGGCGCGGTAGTGGTGCAGCAGCGCCTGGCGCGGCACCACGCGCACCTCGTGCTGCATGTACGGATAGAGCGGCTCCAGCGCGTAGTGGTTGAACACGGTGAGCGCGCCGCGCGTGCTGACGAAGCTCTTGCTGCTGACGCCGCGGCCGCTGAGGTTGGCGCTACGCTCGGTGTGGCGCAGCATGTGGAAGTGCTCGGGCAGGCTCGGGTCGGGCGTGCGCGTCATGTTGTCGAAGAAATAGACGTGGCGCACTGAGAGCGAGGCGAACCGGTGCAGCAGATGCGGATTGACCTCCTCCAGGTGGCTGAGCAGCGCCGGCCACGTGCGGTACTGCAGTGGCACCAGCAGCTCGTCCACGTCCACCGGCACCACGAACCGGTAGCGGTAGAGGCTGCGGTACAGGCAGTCGTTGTAGTGCACCAGCTCGTTCCGTCGCTTCTGCCAGATGGAGACGCGCATGAGGCGGCGCCGGTCGGGAGCGTAGTTGGGCTGGAAGCCGGGCAGCGTGACGTTCACCACCGTGGCCAGCCCGGCCGCCTCGTAGTGGCGCAGCACACGCGTCACGCGCTCATGCGTGGAGAACCGATAGAAGATGAAGGCGTCGGCGCCGAGCAGCCGCTGCGCCTCCACCCACTCGACTAGGCGGCCCGACACGTCGTCTGGCAGGTCGAGTCCCTTCACGCAGACGGCGAACCCCCGGCGGCGGCGCGTGCGCTGCCAGCGCCGCAGCGGCGCCGCGTCCACCGGCAGCAGCGTGTCGGCCGGGCCGCACGGCGCCGGCGTCAGCGCCACGCTGCGAGGCAGCCGCGCCGCCGAGCGCAAGGGGCACGACACCAGCACCGGGTCGTACAGGCGGCCGGTGTTGCTCGGGTCCCAGCGGCGCTCCCAGATGAGCTGCACCTGCGCCGGCACGCTGACGGTGCGGTTGGCAAAGGTCAGCTGACAGTGCAGCTCGCCGCTGTGGTAGCTATCGCGCATGGCAATCACGCGCACGTAGGCGTAGGCGCGGCGGCGCACACGCAGCCGCCGGTCCGGGTACGCCGCCAGCGCGTAGTAGGACGTGTTGAACGGGTGTTGCCAGATGTCGTTGTTGAGCAGCACGGGCAGGCGGCGAGGCGCGTCGCAAATCTCCCATTCGCGCGACCAGAAGTCGCGACGCAGCAGCTCGTCAACCGTCTCCGGTGCTCGGCTGGCGGTGGCCGGCGAGCTGGGCGGCGGGCCGACCGGCCCCCGGCCCGCGGTCGCCGTCCAGCGCAGCAGCAGCAGCAGCAGCAGCAGGCCGGCGACGGCGGCCAGCGCCAGGCGGCGCCGCCGCGAGGCCTGCCGTAGTCCGCAGGCCATGCTGCCGCCGCCGCCGGGTCAGGGTGTCATCTGACGCACGGGTAGGCGTTTCTGGGGGACGAGATGTTGTGGAGTTAAACGCACGGCGCGGGATCGCCGCATTTACCAGTGGCTCACAGCCGTTGTCGCCTGTATGGCGAGGGCGATGAAGACCATCCACAAAGCCTCCTTATGTAGCCCCCAAGCCTCGGGTGCATTCGGTGTTGAACGCACCTCCAATTTTTAAGTTTGTAATTAACTTTTTGTATAGATACTCCAAAATGTTAAGCGTTTCCTTCCCCTCCCTCCTCCCTCATGGTGCAATCAGTACCAAACTATTACACTCTACAGCCCTAAACGTGTCCCGTAAGCATTTTTCTAAATTGGACGACATAAATGTCCACGACATAACGTGTGGAGAGGCCTAAGAGCAATTCTTACGTCTTAACTACCTTAGGCCTCTTACATATGTCGCGGCTGAACTCTGTCAACTAACGCAACCTTTGCTCACGAACTCGCAAATGCCACGTCACCCGTTCCAACCCACGTGTCTCTAGCGACTCACCTGCATAAATTACGTTGGGGCTACTCGGTCACGGCAACAGCTGATGATTGCCGCTGCGTCTTGAAGTTTCCCATGGAACGACATCAGCAGCTCCGGGCCGCCGGTAGGTTCACCGATGTACCACGAAACACGTCATACAGGCGCACTTTCCACGTGCCGGAGGAAATCCGCGCAATTTCCTTGTGAATTAGCCTGCGCCAATGCCCAACCTCGTATTATGGTAACCCGCCACGCGCACACACCCCACAGCACGACGCGCGAGAGGTCGCTGCCCGACTGGAACGAAGCTACCCTCTGTGACGTCGGGAGGCCGCCAGCGATGCCAACCTCGCCCGGGGCTATGCCGCTCGCAGTGCCACCTGTTGGCAGCGTGGGAAGGCCTAAGCCTCCTCAGTCGGTCGGCCGCAGCCCGCACTGCGCGTCGGCGGGCCGGGAGGTTTTTGTCCGTCACGGATGACTGAAGCTGTGGGCTTCCTCGTTTCGCCCTCTCTGACCTTGGAAACTTTTTAATCGTGCACTGCTATGCATGCCCTCTCAAATGCTTCCGACCCTTATCTGTGCCCGCGTATCAACTTCCTCGTGTTAAGATGGTGGTCAAAGCTCCGTCAGCGTTCCCAATGACCCAGGTGGCTGCACCGGGTGCGGCGGGCGTGCCTTTCGATGCGGTGTGATACGGGTGTTTCATAATCATCGGCATCCCGTCTTATGTTGCGGTCAGCAGCAAAAACTGCATCGTAGGCCACCAGGACCGACGAGCTTTCAAAAATGGATGTGTGGTCACAAATGGCAGCACAGGCGGTGGATACGCAAGCTGCGACATCATCGCCAGGCTACCGAGACGCACGATTCTGATGGGTGGGGAAAAGGCCACCGGAAGCCGAGACTGCACATAGCGCTCGCGACCACATGCAACGCAAACTCTCCATCTGGCCATGATCAAACATTGAACAGCCTCACGACATTGGGGTTTCTTCAGCAGCACTGGTCTCAGCACGTCCTCGGATGCGGGGTTTAAATTTACCCCCCCCCCCCCCGCCCCATTAGGTTTTTCCGGAGCGGTTTCCGAACGTCGCGGCGTAGCCGCGCCAAATTTTGCGCAGCTACGGGCAATTGAATAGCGGATTGTTTCGTATCAAAAATTTAATGTGCTTTGTAAGGTCGCTGACTTATTATAAGTTAAAGCTAGGCCATGTTTAAGGGGAGTACATTTCTAGGGAATCGTTTAATCTGATGCAACAGCGGAGTGTTAGACAAATCCATACATCTCCGAGATGCTTTCTTAGGCAACACAAATGAATGAGCAAATTATATTAACCTGAGATCAGGTATGAAGGTCACACCAAGGTCAAAACCAACTGTTTTATTACTCTAGGGTTTGCTGTGTGGGTTAGCTTATGGTGCTCATTCAGAATTTATTGATAGAAGAAACTGAATTATGCATCGTCCATGGACTTTTTAGAGGTCAGAATACGTCGTTGACCTAAAATGATCCGGGCCAACATTTTATTTTTAGGAACATATTGCCTAGCGTAAACGTGGTCGCTTGTTGAAACGCAAGACTCAATTTTGTATAATTTGCCCACCATGAACTTCAAAAGGTCAAACAAGGTCACTGACCTCAAATGGGCACGTGGCCTTTTGCTTAGGAACAGTTACCTAGGCTCTGGTGGCACCTTGGGGATCAACTCGGAATTTGACCGTATTTGACCCGAAGGCCATGACCTAGTAACCTCAAACTTTGACCAAAGTGAGTTCACGTAAAGGTTAACCCAGTCACCTATGAATTTCAACCCTGCGAATTTCGTGTCTCAAGCTTTCTTAGTTCCTGAAATCTCAGAAGGGTTAAATTGACCCTCCGAGCGAATGGTGTCCAGGCGCCCACCCGGACGCGTGTTAAGCGGCCATCGGAGGGCTGCCGTGACGTTGCGCGACTCACCGGGAGGGGCCTTTAAATCATCGACTTTGGTTCCCTTTGCCCGAGAATACCACCTGTCTCGGCACCGACATGTCACCCTTCCACCGCTTCCCGGGCGGCGTCTCCAGCCGTTGCCGCGCCCACGACCGACGTCAACACCAGTGCAGTTCGTCAGCTGTATTTCACAGTCAGTCACACCCGGCGTCAGCTCGCCGCGTGCGCGCCATAAAACGCGTGCTCGTCGCGACCAGCGCTGCGCGGCCGGCACAGTCCACAGCGCCACACCACGCCTATCACAGATGTCGACGTCCATATGTTGCTATCGTATAGATATTTCCGCAGTCAAACAACAGGGCCGACGGCACGTCAGGGACGCACCCGCGCCGCCACCAGATTAGCACTCGACAAAAGGTGTTCGGAACACGCCGACGTCGGCGCACACAGACCCCCGCACCCGGACACGCCCGGCGCCGGCGAGAGCGCGCGCGGAGCGACGCCGCAGCGCCTGACAGACACCCCGCCTGCACCCTCAGAGCATGCGCACGCCTTCCTGGTGCCGTCCACCGCCTACCGGAGACGCCAGGTCGCACCACGGATGGGACGCCTGGCAGGACGTGACAGCTCCTCTCCCTCACTTTTCTCTAAGAAAGCGCGACTTCGGACGATTCTACGCGTGCCAGAGAGCGCATTGCACAGCCGGCTACGAAAACGGACACCGATTCGCCGACGGAGCGTATGGCGGCCGGATCCTCGTATAAACAGCCAGACCGAACACCAAGCGGACCGCGCCACCTGACGCCCCGTCGGCCGGCAGAGATCAGTGATCTGCACACTTGAGACGGCGCGGTCCGCCGGGCCGGGCACCCTCCGCGCACAGCGACGGCGGCACGAAGGCGTGTCACCCCCGCCACCGGGAGCGGGAGCGGCCAGTCTGCGCGGCGGCGCGGCTCAGACGGCCGGCGGCTCGCTGGCGTGGTTCTCGTCCGGCCGGCAGATCTGGTAGGTGATCAGGTACTCCGGGTAGGCCTGCCGAAGGCCGACCCACCGTCAGCCAGCCAGCTCCGCCCCCACGCCCGGTCACAGCGGCAAGCCCCGTCACGTTCCGTGGGTGCGCGGGGAAGACGGCTAAAAAGTCACATTGTTAAGTTCTGTGGAAACCTATTGAGCGCATGAAAGAATAGTCTCAACGATTAACAATTACTGTTTAGCTGAGATGTCGCCGGCAGCAGGACCATGACTCACCTGTTCTCCCCGGCACACCCCGTATCCGGGGAAGCGGTGCTATGACTCACCTGTTCTCCCCGGTACACCACATACTCGGGAAAGCAGAGGCCACCGGCGCTGGGCCGGCCCACCACGCTGTGGTGGCCGGGTGGCGCGTGCGCCATCTTCATCGCCGAAAACTGTAGGAACGACTTGCCCAGCGCGGCCCGACACATCAGCAGCTGCCTGCGGATGGAGAGGGGAGAACGACGGTTAGTCGCACCCTACTGACGGACCGCGGCCGTCACAGCACGTGTTCGATGACACTGCACACTCACGCGGCACTACAGAATCCAGCTTCTTAAAACAGACGACGTGGAGCGTGGAATCAAGACTGTCGCAGCGGGCGCCATCCAAAAGCCACAGGTAAAATTAATGTCTCTTTGTTTCATGCATTGCACGAACCATCCTGAACAGAGCTATCAAAATCAACCGCTGACGGCATCTTATGCCCAGAAACCTGCCAAGTCAAACGGCACTCGCAACAAGGCGCACTTCCACCTCTTTGGCACCCAGGTCTCCCCGTGATTTCAGAGACGAGCCGCTCAGTCCCCCCGCCGTCGACTTAGCACGCCACCTGGCCGTCGCTAGAGGCCCTCCCGGGTCACACAGGGGTCCCGGTCTGACCTGTGGCACACGTAGCAGGAGCGGTCCTTGTGTGCCGGACAGCCGGTGCCGCCGCCGATGCCGTGCACGTACTGATTGCTCTTGGACGAGTTCTCGGCGAAGTAGATCCCTGCACGAGCACACGGACGGACGGTTCGGTGAGATGAAGCGGACGACAGACGTCAGCTAGCTAGGCAATGCCAGGGGGCGGTGAGGCCGGATCAGAACAGGAGAGCACCCGGCAAACGCTCTAGCGTGTCAGCCCGCGCGCCTGCCTCAACGTTGTCCAGCCGACGAGACGCGCCGGACACTAGCAATGCTGCCCCCCGCCCGACCCCCGACAGCAGCGTTCATCTCGCTACTGTCGGGGCCCGAGTTCATCTCGCTGCTCCCGCCGGGCTTCCCGCTGACGCCGCTGGCGGCCGCGGCGCGCCCCACAGTCCCGCCACGGCGTCCAGCCGGCGCCACCCACCGGCTCCGAACATGCCGCCGATGTAGGCGTGCCGCTCGTCGAAGCCCTTGTGCACGATGGCGTTGATGAAGGGCGAGCCGTGGAAGAGGATGCGCTCGCACGCCTGGCCGCCGTTCTCCTCGGCCACCTCCTTGCGCCGGTGCTGGTAGCGGTCCCACAGCCGGCGGTTCTGCACCTTCTCGATCTGCCGGACGCCAGGGGACGGTCGGTCAGCGTCACGCCGGCACCGCTCGGCGGCCACCATCCGCTGCCCGCACGCCTCGTGGCGAATAGGAATGATGGTGATGGCGATGAATTTGGGCTTGTGCGCCGACTACCCTGGTTATATGGTGCCATGTGAAAAGGAATTGCAAAATCGCAGTTTCATCTGATGTTCATGCTTCGAGTTCCACATGCAGGGCGTTAATGTGGCTTCTCAGCTCAAGATAAGCCTCAATCTAAACAGAAACAATCAAATTAACTCAACAACAGGCGTGACAGTGGCTACCCAGATGCCAGTAGCCTAACCCGATTGACACAAGTACCCAACAAGGCAATTCATGGAGAGGCAATAAATGCACATCGATGCAACAGTCCATCGATATCACTATGACATCACAAGGCATCGAAAGGGCGTTTATACGAACCCAAACATAGATGGGCTGCACAAGGACAGGGTTCAAACGATCCCATTGAGTACAAGGTTTGACAAAAGGATACACCTATACAAGAACAACCGACACACCCCTGGCAGATCGTCATAGTCTACCCTGCCCAGACCACCAGACACCTACTTTGATGATGGTGTAGCGGTTGAAGATGCCGCCGGCTTGGCCGCTGTCCTTGTGCTCCATGATGGTGGACTGCATCTCGTGCTCCACCGCCTGGTACTCCTTGTCCTCAACGGGCAGGTCGACCAGGCTGGTGCCGGCCGCCTGGCTGCTGTGCCAGCCCACCGCTGCCGTGCCGAGGAGATGCGCGGTCACGGGGCGCACGGCCGGTGCATGGAGCGGGCGGCAAGCGGCAGGCTCAGCCGCCTCCCCTCCTTCCCTCCCTCCCTGGCATCGACCGCTGGCGTCCGCTTACACAGCCCCGCTTACAGGCGGCGGCCTAGCTGCGGCCAACGGACGACCGCCGTGCCGTGCCATCCGCGTGGGTCGTCGCGAAGGCTTGTGTAGCTGTCTACCGATACCTAAATAAATGCGACATCACGGCATCGAAAATACGGGCCGACTGACGAGTCCAACGTAGCACCGGAGCATAACACTGCCACATCCGACGGCCGGCCAGATCCTCAGGAGGAGGTCACGACACAAGAGGAGGGCTTCGTGAGCCGGCGCCGCTCCGCCGCCGCCGCGGCGAACACCACCGGTGGCCACTGACCTTTGATGAGCTTGTGTCGGTGGCCGTAGGCGTTCACGCCGATCTGCTTGAGCTCCTCGTGTCCCATCTCCGAGAGGATGTCCAGCGTGATCTGCTCTCGCTCGAAGATATCGCGCAGGTGATCCAGGCCGAGGCTGGAGCACGCAGCACGGTCTGAGTCACGCCCGCCCGGCACCGTACCAAAACACGAGCGATGCTGCCCGCGCTGCTGTGCCACACTGGTCAACGCGGCGCAACAACCGAGCTGCAGCAATAGCGCACAAAAAGCGACATTCGACTTCAGCAAGCAGAACAACATCTACATAATTTCCAGGAGACGTCAGGAAGGAAGCGGGGATAAAGATGATAACCTTTCTGCTCGAGGCTTAAGAAATCTGCCGCAACGATTTCGGTTGTCTTTTTCAGTGGGTATAACGGAGCATAATTCATTCACGCTTCACTGTGGGTAAAACCCCGAACCACACAATGATACAATGAAGCCACAGAAAGAGCATATATAGAGCCAATAGATAGAGCTAAAAAGCAAAAAAGAGATAATGGAGCAAAGACACGACTTACACACAAGGATACTCCCACTTGTCAATGCCAATCCCTAGCCTTCGGCGCCGGACCCAACGCCGCCGTCCTCCGCGTGGCAGTCTGGCCCTCACCTGCTGAGGAAGGCGGCGATCGAGGCGTTGGCGTCGGCTGGCTCCTCGTCCACCTCCACGTCCGGCACGCAGGCGCTGCCGTCGCCGCTGAACGGTGCCGGCGGCGCCAGCGGGCACGTGATCAGCAGTGAGTTGCCAGAGGGCATCATCACCAGCTCGCCGGCCGTGGCGCCTGACGGGACGCGGGGGAGCGGTCAGCGCCACACCCGGTCACGGCGGGGGCCGCACGGAGACGTCAGTACCCACGCTGACCACCGCACGGACGGGGACACTTCAGACCACGTCTCTCTGGCCATCGGGCGGACGGAGGGGCACGTTATACCGACCAGCCGCACACCCGCACACCCACATGGCCGGCGCCCCGCGGCCGTCGTAGCCAATACTGGCGCCGCCAGTGACCACTGGAGACGTATGAGCGAGCCCAAGACGGCCACAGACGTCCCTCGGCGCTCCCTCCCCCGGCCCGGCCCGGTCCCGACACTGACCGGCTTTGCGGACGGCCGGCGCGGCGGCTCCGGCGGCGGCCGTCGCCGGAGCGGAGCTGGCCGCCGCCGGAGCCGGCTGCGGCATGGCGTCCTGCAGCAGGCAGCGCACGTCCTCAGCCGTGGCCAGATCGAGCGGCGTCTGGTCCTCCTGGTTCTTCAGGCACGGGTCGGCGCCGTGGGCCAGCAGCAGGGCGCACAGCTGCGTGCGGCCCTTCTGGGCCGCCTCGTGCAGCGGCGAGAAGCCCCACCGGTCCATGGCGTTCACCACCGTGTTGAACTTGATGAGGAGCGCGGCGATGTCCAGGTGGCCTGCGTCCGTCGCGACCCGTTACCGATGTGACTCACGACGACACGGCGCCGCTCCGGCCCGGCACCGCCACTCCCAGGGACGCAAATGCTGATGTTTGTGTGCTCAGGCGTACCACTCAAGTTGCGGTGCTATCCGTCTAACAAAGATCGCCGCACTGGACACCATCCCAATGTCTTAATGCCAACGCACATCACGCCACCCACTGTGTGAATCACACGGCTCACATCACGCCAGCCACCATCTGACTCACTAATGGCAACCAGCATCAGACTCACACCACGTCAATTACCATGTGACTTACATGACTCACATCACCAACCACCATGTGACTCGGATGACTTAAATTACGTTAACCACCGTGTGATTCGTGTCATGCCAAACATTGTGACTTGCATGACTTGATTGCATCACGCCAGCCAATGCTTAACTCACATCACTCACATCTCGACAACTCACCATATGACGAGGCGTTGTGGAGGGGAATGAGGCCTCCCTTGTCCTGGGCGTTCACGTCCGCGTTGTTCTCCAGCAGATATTCTGCCACCTCCACGTTATTGTACCCAGCTGAAACGGATATATAATCGATACCTAACCAGAACACACACACCAGGTAAGCATGCTTTCTCGCAATGAGCTGTTGATTCCAACTGCTGAAAGATATCGACCCTTCGTCTTAATCTCTTCGGTCGCCAGGCGATTTATGCATGGCCAGTGATGGCCAGCAAACAACACTGTGTTGCCCTCCAACCCTGCAGTTATACGATTCGCCGGACCTAATCAACATACCAGTGACTTTCCTTAGATGGCAGGCGGTACACACCGGTCAACAGCGTTTAAGCAGCCCTCTTTGCATGCCCTCAAACGAGCCCAGCGTCCAGGCTCCAGACAACTCTCCCTGTGCGACCAATACCTGACAGGCACGGCCCAGCCGCCGAGCCGGTCGCTGGGGCGTTCAAACGCGCCGCCCAACCGGCGACCTGCCCAAGTGTGCCCGTCCCTGACCTGCCCTTGACCTGCCCGGGCCCGGTCAGACCCGCCAGCTGACCTGCCAGATGAAGCGGCGTGCTGTTGCGGCCCTGCGAGTCGCGGCAGTTGATGTTGTCGGGAGTGAGCAGGCGCTGCAGGCGCGCCAGGCTGCCTTTCTTGGCGGCGTCCAGCACGGCGGCGTCTCCTAGCAGCAGGTCGGCTACCTCCTGGTCGGCCTCCTTCACCAAGTCCAGCGGCGTGAGGCTCTCGCGGTTCTTCTTGCCGGCGTCGGCGCCGTGCTGCCACGCACACCACCACCCGGGCACAGTGAGGCAACGGGCGCGACACCAGCGATCACAGCAGCACTAGACACAGCCGGGAGAGACCCTCCCTCGCGCGCAGACGGCGGCGCTCTGGCTGGTAGCGGCGCACACGTCCGGCTTCAGGGCCAGCTTACAGCAGAAACGTTTAATTAAAACGTTCACATTTCCAGGTCGAAGGCTTAAAGCACCCGGAATTATCGAGCGACCTCCAGCCTCGTCCGCTCGGGGCGGCACGCCGGCTATACTGGCCGGTCGCCTGACGGTCCCCAGAGCATCAGCCACTGAGGCGCAAGCAGCGAATATGACGGACAGTGGCACAGCGCAGCGCGGAGCAGGGGCGCCTCAGCACCACCCACCTTCAGCAGCAGCTTGACATGACAGACATGACATGACAGACAGCGGCACAGCGCAGCGTGGAGCGGGGACGCCTCGGCACCACCCACCTTCAGCAGCAGCTTGACAATCTCGTATTTGCCCTTGGCGGCGGCCTCGTGCAGCGGCGTGAACTTCCAGAGGTCGGCCACGTTGACGTTAGCGCCGTGCTTCACCAGCAGCTCCGTCACCTCGTAGTGGCCGTACGAGCAGGCGTTGTGCAGCGGCACCAGGCCCCTGCGGCGACGCGAGTGAGATCAAACGCCCGCACCGGCCGCACGCAGCGCTGTCAAGCACCGCGAGCTGCTGGCGGTCAGCAACGCACCCCGACACCGCTAACAGTCCAGTTTGTGCAACAACGCGCCTTAACCTCATATAGCACACGAAACGGGTGTCAAGACACGTACACGACGACCAGCGGAGGAGCTAAGATTTCACTTTTCTCAACCTCTCAACAGTGCGGGAGATATTTGCATGCCGCAAAGTGTCCTGCCCAGCATGGCATTTGCATCTCACTTTACCAATGCGTTTCCTGCGACGATCTGCTACTTGAACGAAGTCGTCGCCGACTACATGCGGTACTGAAAGTACATGTGCCATCCTGGCCTCCGTTCCAACCAGCCGGCTAGCATCGGGGAGTCGCGGCAGGCACGCTCACCCCTTGTCCTTGGCATGCACGTCGGCGCCGTGATTCAGCAGGAAGTCCACCACCGGCACGCGGTTGTAGCCGGCCGCGAAGTGGAGCGGCGTCGAGTGCCTGGCGCGGGGACCGGGCGTGAGAAACCCCCGGACAGGTGACGGGCTCGCTGAGGGACCGGGCAACCGGCAGCTCCTGGCACAGCACTGGAGCGGCCGGCCCTCCGGCTGCGGTCGCAGCTGTGATCTTAGCAGCATCCCTCCCCTCCCCCTCTCCCCCCCCCCCCCCACACACGGCATACTGGACAGAGCAGGAGGTAATCAGCCCTGCAGCCTCCCTCCTTCCCCCTCTCCCCTCCCACACACACATTGCATACTGTACAGAGCAGGAGGTAATCAGCCCTGCTCCTCCCCCTCTCCCCTCCCACACACATATTGCATACCGGACAGAGCAGGAGGGAATCAGCTCTGCAGCCTCACTCCCCTCCCCCTCTCACACATACGGCATACTGGACAGAGCAGGAGGTAATCAGCTCCGCAACCTCGCTCCCCTCCCCCTCTCCCCCTCCCACACATACGGCATACTGGACAGAGCAGGAGATAATCAGCTCCGCAGCCTCCCTCTTCTCCCCTCCCACATACACGTCATACCGGACAGAGTAGGAGGTAATCAGCTCCGCAGCCTCCCTCTCCTCCCCCTCTCCCCCTCCCACACACACATGGCATACCAGACAGAGCAGGAGGGAATCAGCTCCGATATGTCATCATTTCGTTGACCGCGCCACTCAGTGTCGCGTGTCTCTAGTTTTACCAAGTACCCGCGTTAATGATTAGCAAGCATCCTCTAATCCATCTTACAACACATAGCTCTTTTATATCTTATCCCACACCAGCTGTCCTCTTTCGATACAGCCCGCTGTACTGCCGCGTGAGGTACACTGGCGCCGCCTCCAGCTCGGCGGTCAGCGAGGGTGGTCTGCTGCGCTCGGGGGCGTGGTCGCCGTTACCGGCCACCCACCTGCCGTCCAGGTCCCGGCAGTTGACCAGGTGCGGGTGGGCCGACACTAGGCGGCGGCTTACGTCCAGGTCGCCGGCCTTGGCCGACTCCAGCAGCTGGTACTCGAGGCTGGTGCTGGCCACACTCGGCTCGTCTGCGGGCACCGCACCGCACCGCCGCGGCTCAGTCGGCAGCCCGGCGGCACCGCACGCCGACGCCCCCTCCCACACGCTCACAAAACACCACGACACACACACCAGCTGAGCACTCAGCACATGAAGAACAGCACCAATGAGTACGCGTTCGTTATGACGACTGGGAGGTTGATTGCGGCGTCCGTACCGAGAAGCATCTTCTTGACGGGCTCCGTGGACACCTGGGCGGCCGTGAAGCCCTGCAGCGAGGCGATGCCGGTGTCGACGCCGTACGACAGCAGCAGCCGACACATGGCCACGGAGCCGTCCTGGCCGGCCCGGTGCAGCGCTGAAACCGACCGGTGCCGTCACACGCCTGACAGCGGAGGGCGCGCCGGCGGCCAGGCGCGCGGGTCCGGACTGGTGGCGGCAGACGGGCTGGTGCCATCACATGAGGTCGGCTCGCAGGCGTACAGCCTCGTGCAGATGCAACAGATGCACCAAATCAATTCGCGCCAGGCGTACGCACACAAGATGCCCCAACAAGGCCGTCAAACAAAATAGCACCATCCCATCGTGGTTGAAACAAAGTCGACAGCTTCTTGGCCTATGTCAACATTGGAGCGGCACAGGCCGTGAAGAAGCCCCTGCTGCCGTCCCCAACAGCCAGTCCTGGCACAGCCAGCCCCGGCCGCTGGCCCGCCCGCCGCGCACGTCGAGCCCGCCCTCACCGGTCTGGCCGTGACTGTCGAGCTCGCCCTCACCGGTCTGGCCGTGACTGTCGAGCCCGCCCTCACCGGTCTGGCCGTGACTGTCGAGCCCGCCCTCACCGTTCTGGCCGTGACTGTCGAGCCCGCCCTCACCGGTCTGGCCGTGACTGTCGAGCGCGCCCTCACCGGTCTGGCCGTGACTGTCGAGCCCGCCCTCACCGCTCTGGCCGTGACTGTCGAGCCCGCCCTCACCGCTCTGGCCGTGACTGTCGAGCCCGCCCTCACCGCTCTGGCCGTGACTGTCGAGCCCGCCCTCACCGGTCTGGCCGTGACTGTCGAGCCCGCCCTCACCGGTCTGGCCGTGACTGTCGAGCCCGCCCTCACCGGTCTGGCCGTGACTATCGAGCCCGCCCTCACCGCTCTGGCCGTGACTGTCGAGCGCGTTGACCTTGGCGCCGTGCTTGAGCAGCAGGTCGACGCTGTCGGCGTGGTTGCAGTCGGTGGCCACGTGCAGCGGCGTCAGCAGCTCCTTGTTCTTCTCGTTGAGCGCGGCGCCGCGCCGGATCAGCAGCTCCGTCACCGCCTTCCGCTTCACGAACGGCGAGCTAACGGCCGCGTGCTGCAGACCAGGGCGGCGCCGGCGTGACAACAGAGCGGAGCGCCCGGAACACGGGCGTCAGGTCACTCACGTCACCAGCGTCGAGTAAAGCGTCCACCGTGATGAAGATAGTGACACCGGCCAGATCATCAGATCAGGGCAGAACACCAGCATCGGGTTATGGCTGGACACCAGCGCCAGGCGAGGACCAGATACCACAGTTAGGTCAAGGAGGAACAGGTCAGGTAACGCAACGGTGTCAGGTCAGGTCAAGCAGGAGAACCCAGACAAAACAAAAAATATCCTGAGTGCAAAATTCAGCAATGATCGCTGGGATTGTGCACACAACGGGAGGTAGGGTGTCAACGAAAGACGCTCCATTGTGACAATGATGGCTCGGCATTGACAATCAGAGCAGCCACCGAAGACACCGACGTATGCAGCAGGCCAGACCCGAGACAATCTGCGACGAAATCCCCGCCCGAGCAATGATGATGGGGATTTGACTTTGGGGGCGCGTCGAAGGCGGAGGTCATTCGTACCCATAACTTAAGATAGGAAGTCCAACATTTTTCAACTAGACGGGAGAAGAAAAAATACTGAAAACCCGACGTCCGCAAGAAATGAAAACAATTGACTCGAGTTCAGCCAGTACTAGTCGTTCCCAAAGATGTCTGAATAGCATAGAAGCTGGGCTGTCGTCCGAAGTGACGCAAGTGCTCTTCCATGAAATGTGGACAAGAGTGGGACCCAAGCAATCACACACGCCGTTAACGCCTGCCAGCAGTGATAAGCCAGCCCGCGAACGCGACGTCACGCGGCAGCCGGACTCGTACCAGCGGCGTGTCGCCGGTGTGCGGATGCTTGAAGTTGACCGAGTCGCTGGAGAGGAACTTCTTCACGCGGGCCGGGTCCGCCTGGCGGGCCGACTCCAGCAAACTGTGGCCCTTAAACTCGTCTGGCGGTGCACACACACAACAGATGGGCTTAATGCGGTGCTCAAGAATGTAGTGCAATTTTAGCCTCAAAACCCCGGACCAGAACATGAATAAAGAGATAAGGACGTCGTCCAAGTCAGCTGAGTCACATCAAGAGCATTGCATTATCAATTATCACAGGATTGAGATCATACTGACAGCAGCATTCCTCCACTTCCACAGATGATGACCTCACTCCAAAGAATGGCATACACAATGGATGTAGAACGCCTTCATCGAAACGAGTATCAGTGACTCCAGGAAGTATTACAGCTATGATTCATGACGCCAAAGTCCAGTCATGCTGCAAGCTAAACGGACACCTGTATCCCCGCATCTGCCACCGTCCGACGGTGTGCACGAGCGCCACCCCGCCCGGGGCTGACGCCGCCGCTGCGAGGGAGGGGCTGGCCGCCGCCGGCAGCGCCACCTACAGGCCAGCCGGTGCTGCAGCTCGCGCGTCGGCGCCGCGTCGATGGCCGTCTTGGAGTGGCAGTTGAGCAGGGTCGGATCGGCGCCGTGGCACAGCAGCAGCGAGCACACCTCCAGCCGCATCTTGCTGGCCGCCTCGTGCAGCGGCGTGAACTGCCACAGGTCGGTGGCGTTCACGTGCGCGCCGTGCTTCACCAGCAGCTCCGTCACCTCGTAGTGGCCGTACGAGCAGGCGTTGTGCAGCGGCACCAGGCCCCTGCGGTGTCGCGAGCGGCCCGTCGTCAGCGCGGAGGAGACGTACCTACTACACTGGGGCCGGTATGCAGAGCCGGCCGCCCACACCGCCGCCGACGTGCGAACAACGATCATAACTAACGATAAACAGCTTGTGAGACAACTTGACTTCTGAAGTGCTGTACACACTGCAGTGACAGTCCCACGCCTGTCCACACCCTGCCGCCTGGCCCGCCGCCGGCCACTGACCCCTTGTCCTTGGCATGCACGTCGGCGCCGTTCTGCAGCAGGATATTGACGATACGGGTGCGGTTGTAGCCGGAGGCCAGGTGGAGCGGCGTCGACTTGCGGCCGTCCGAGGCATGGCAGTTGACGTTGAGCGGCGTCAGCAGCGACAGCAGGCGCTCCTCGTTGCCGGAGCGGGCCGCCTCCAGAAGCTCGTCCTTCTTGTACTCGCCTGCGGCGGTGGCGGCGGAGCGGGAGGTCAGGCGGGCGATGCGCGGCGCTATGTGGCGGCTCTCGGCCATCCCGCAGACATTCCGGCCGAAAGCTAGAGGGCCGACACATACGAGCGCCTCGGACTCGGTGCCAGTTTGGAGCCAGTTAGGACCCCTAGACACCCTCTGGCCGTTTTCGAATCGGCGGGAGGCGTACCTGGTACGTCTTCCGGATGAAAACACGCAGCCTATTGTACCGCAATGACTACAAGTGTCTGCCCCCTCTGCAAGCGTACTGAAATCATGTGCCACTTAAGCAGGATACACTTGAGTCTTAACACGATTCCCCAGTATCAGGCACCGCTGTGCTCTGTGAGCGTGCGACGTTAATAGACAGCCCTCGCCCGCCGCGCGCGGGGTCGACTGACCGGTGAGTACGGCCCGCGTGGCCAGGTCGGCCAGGTCCAGCGCCGTCTTGCCGTCCGTGTTGCGGATGTTGGGGTCGGCGAAGTGCTGCAGCAGCACTGCACCGGACGGCCAGGCCGTCACACGAGCGTCACAGGGGGCGGCGGAGGCGGCGGCGCGCACGGCGGCCGCCTCGCACCGTCCAGTGCGCAACACAGCAGACCACAGGGACAGGTCGGCGGCCAGCCGCAGTCACGCACGCTGACGGCCGCGAGGCTCAATATAATGACAACACGCACTCTTTTCGGCGAAAACTACGCCTCGATTCTACAATGCCAGGCCTCATGTATACACTCGATGATTTCATGTTTGTGTCATTACTTTCAGTGCAACACGTCTTATTTACGAGCAAACATGGCTAGCGATATTCTCTCGTTCGACGTTTGATGTTTGACGACCTATGCTACCCTATGCAGGAAGGTCAGCACACTGCAGCACGCAGCACAATTCACGCCCTGCCACAGGCGCACGTGTCACGCGCGTCGCCGCCGCGCCCACCTATGCAGACGTCCGTCTTGCCCTTGATGGCGGCCTCGTGCAGGGGCGTGTAGTTCCAGTTGTCGCGCGCGTTGGGGTCGGCGCCGGCGCGCAGCAGCAGCGCCACCACCTCGGCGTGGCCGAACGAGCCGGCGTTGTGCAGCGGGATCAGGCCGCCGTCGTCGCGGGCGTGCACGCTGGCGCCCACCTGCAGCAGGTGCTCCACCACCTCCCGGCGACCGTACCCTGCACCGCAGAGGGCGAGCGCTCACCGACGGGGCCCGCGAGTAGCTCAGGGCTGGGGTAATCTGGGACTTGGCCCAGTCAGATTAGGTTCTGCACTCTTCCTTCAGCTGGGCTTTGAGCTAGTCCCAGCCCTGCTCAACTTGTGCCATGAGGCTTATCTGACCCAAAGCTGTGCCTGGTTTCAGAACACGAATTTTGACGGGTCTTCAGAACTATCTGCTGGTCACTTTACTGTTACCCAAGAGTTACCATAAATGGAAGCAAGCTATTACCATGCAGGCTATTATCTGGCAAGGATCTGGGGCCATGTTCTGATTGCTTGGTGTGAATGTAAATAGGTATCCCTGATGCATGAAATGCAACATGTAGTTCTTCACTGACAAATAACCACCTCTACTGCTGTGAGGTTTGCAAGGCTGGCACTGATTAAAAAGATGCTGTGGAAATGTCTGATCCTCATAGTTGGCAACTGAGTGAGACAAAAAATATTATGTAGACAGTTTGCATTAAGTTCATCTCTGGCTTTCTAAACACATCTCTGAATAGTTATGTTGCTTTTCCCCACCATTGTTAGAATAGACATGGTTTCAAACAAAATGACCCAGGTCCTTTTCAACCAAAAAGGAAATGTCTCTTTGACACTGTTCATTGAAATATAGGTCCCTTTGCAAGGAAGACCAAGCATGTGGCAACAGTGAGGCATAGGACACTACCGTGCCTGTACCAGCAACATGGACCCCATGTTCAAAGAGCATAATGCATTTTATGCCAGACCACAAAGTGAGACACAAAACTATTGGCAAATTTAGAGACATGTGATATATGCATAAAATAAAATACATAAGCATTTAGTGTTCAGCAAGGATGACCTCTTCATCAGCACCCTTCCCTCCATAACTAGACCTTATCCTCATGGAGTTGCCAGGCCACCAGAGCATTAATGATCATCAGGAGCCATGTTGAACATGATATAATGGGGATGCCCTGCCAGGGAGGCTAGGCTGTTTCTACCTATATCATGCAATAAAAGAATCTTATAAAGCAGGAGGTACCACCTAAATTAGGAATGTACGACTTTGACATATTAGATAACAAGCTTGACTAGACAAGGTCTGACTGAATCTGGCACAATCTCCCAGCATTTAATTGATACATGCAAAAAACATAAGCTCAGCTGCAAAATATAGTGCAATGCATGTTACAAGTCATTCTGGACAATAATTGACCAGATGCAACCATTAACCATGTTATAATTATACAAGAGAAAAATATTTTAGATGACAGTTCATCTTATTTTCAAATGCTGGTCAAAGTGAAGTATCTATTCTTAACCATATATAATATATTTGGATGCACAAATGCTGGGCACACAAGTCAAAATTTAGTAGCAAACATTTATATAAGACTTGAACCAGCCCATGTATTACACCTACTACATAATCTGCCTGTAGGATATATGCAATTTCATGAATAATGGCAGTGGGATTACCATTTCACAGTGTTCTCTTGGGAAATTTGAACTCTCATTAATGCACATACATGCAAGATGCATTAAGTATGAGGTGGCATGCTGCAGAGGCTGCAAATTCTTGTTCTTGCATGTTTAACACAATAACTGAAACATCCCAAAAAGCAATACTAAATTTATTTGGCTGGATGTAAGTTACATCTTCCATCCCTTAGCATTTGATATATGCATTTCTTGCACAGGTTTCCATAATTTGGTGCATATATATTTTTTGTGAATTGAGTACCAGATGTTTGGCAACCTGGCATTAAGGTACATCCATCAAAAGACACAAATGAAGGTACTACTCCACTTTGACCTTGAACATCCAACTGAACTGGGAAAACAAACCCCAAAGGTATAACATACAATATTATTATAATAAGGTTTAATAACATAATGACAGTAATACTGTGAACCACTTTCATGACATTTTGTACAACAAAAACCCTTTAAATGTGCATGTCCCATTACATTGTCAATCAAAATGGTATCTGATGACAAACTCTGCTCTTACCAAACATTACCAACAAAATGTCACAGCAGCAAGCTGTGATAATTTTACAGTGAGATCTAGGAAGCAAGGGGATAAAGACACAGAGAGAACCGCTGTTAACAATAAAAAGAACTCAAACAAAAAATACAGCACCCACCTGCTGCAATGTGGAGTGGAGATGACTTCCGACCAGCACTATCCCTGGCATTCACTGTTTGGTTTGTAACAAGCTTCTTTACTTTTGAAATCTCACCAACTCTACAGGCCTCAAACATTTCCCTAAGCGGGTCATTTGGGCATTCAGAAAAGCTGTCTGAAGGCAGTGATAAGGCAGTTCTTCGCGACATTCTTGTTTTGCCGTCATACAGACAATTCAACAAAGATCAATCGAGTATCCCCTATGCATGTTGACGAAAACAAGACCAGTCAAAGGACAACGCCCTTCGTGAAAACGTAAACGCCTTCATTTTATCACAAGCCTCGAAACTCCCGAACAAAAATATTGACGTCCGTCAGCACACCAACCCCACGCAAGCAAACAAAGCACAGTAATCAATGTGGCGCATGTGGCGCACGCCGTCAGGTTACGGCCACCAATTTGATCATTCAGAGATCAAGAAGCTCTGAGCAAAGGTAACAACCATATAAGAAACAAATTCAACGTCGGAAGCGTGATATCAAAAGCTCCTTCAATTTTAAACAATGAACAATAGCTGAAGATATCGGCTCGAAGGACATGATGAATGACGCAGACCTGGGTAGTGGTGAACAACGGGGTGGGCGGTGCGTTTAGGGGGACGTCTCGAGGGACGGCCCGCTGCGCCATTCTCATCCCTCTGTAGTTGCTCACCAGCTCCACTCTCCTCTCACAGCACACTGTGCCGAAGTAGGGAGTCGGGAGTGTTTGTATCCTGACAGTTAGCCGTGGTTCGACAGCGGCTCGCGGTATACGCCGTTGCGTCGTACCACGACGCAACTGCTGATACCGCCGAGACAACACCAGAGGTCTAAGATTCTACCACCGCGGTACCAGTGGTCGCTGCTGCATCAGTAAGGGCGGTACTAGAGTGGCATCTGGAAATGCTGGAACTTCTCCGGTACCAAGAAACGTTCGAAAGGCGGCGTCGCAAGCACCAACCATATATTGCCGGCGCGTGGCCAACAGACATGCGTTCAAGTCTGTCCCAGAACCGGCCACCATCGTGTTTGCACGGTCATGTTGCACGATCATGTTCTTCATAAATTTAGTACGCGCCCGGCAACTAACGTCCTGATGTACGGCTGACTGCATCGCCTTTTCCCGATAATAATAATCTGGTGAGTTGTCTGGCGGCCTCTGACCGACGATCCACGACCGGTGCGCTAATCGGATACAGTTCGGTAGCCTCGTCACCACACCACTCAACTATGCTCACGACCGCACACTGCAAAACCGCATGCCGCTAGCGCATGTGGAATAAACACGGCAGCCGTTAGGCATCGGATCGACTACCGGAAGAATACAACACGGACAAGATAATTATTTTCTATTGCATTTGTGTCCGAACCGCCACACCAATGGATGACACCTGGCGTGATATTTCTCACCTTACAACGCGTGCTTACTCTGCGACACGGTGGCTTGCTAACTCACCACCCCCAAGGAACCAGCCTTGCCCCTCTAAAAAAGCAAGTCAAAACAAGACTACAGCACCTGCATGGCCATCGTCAGCAGGGCGTCGTGACAAGACCAAAAACTACGTCAACCACATCCACCGCAGTCCACAGTCCACACTCGACCTCCAGCAGACCGGCGAGACCGGCAAGACCGAACACCCACCGCAGTCCACAGTCCACGCTCGACCGCCAGCAGACCGGCGAGACCGAACACCCACCGCAGTCCACAGTCCACACTCGACCGCCAGCAGACCGGCGAGACCGGCAAGACCGAACACCCACCGCAGTCCACAGTCCACACTCGACCGCCAGCAGACCGGCGAGACCGGCAAGACCGAACATCCACCACAGTCCACAGTCCACACTCGACCGCCAGCAAGACCAGTGAGACCGGCAAGACCGAACACCCACCGCAGTCCACAGTCCACACTCGACCGCCAGCAGACCGGCGAGACCGGCAAGACCGAACACCCACCGCAGTCCACAGTCCACACTCGACCGCCAGCATTCCACCGAGACCGGCCGCGCCGCGCTAGCTGTCGTCCGCCGGGGCCGGCGCGCCGTCCGCCAGTTGCTGCAGCACGTACTGCACCGCCTCCGGGAACGAGTCGGCCACGTGCGCCGGCGGCGGCTCGATCAGCGCCTCGTCGCCCGGCCGGTACTTGCCGGTGCGCACCAGCACGCCGGACAGGCCGACCGCCTGGGCGCCGCCCACGTCATCGCGCGCGTCCTGCCGGCGCCGGGTCGGACGGCGTCAGTGCGGACGATGACGCGCCGCACCGGCGGCGAAGGACGCGGAGGGGACGGCGTTGTACGGAGATCGCGCTAGGGTTCTCATACCCACCATGGGTATAGGAGGTCCATCAGTATGCAACAATGGTGAACACACAGCCTGATCACAAGCCGCCATTGGTCCACCAAGTGTTACGTTTTACACAATTTGGCTCCATAAAAAGAGATATTTTGTGCGCCAAGCACAATTGGTGCGCAGTTTTCATTCATGGGTTCATCATCATCAACATCACCACTTTGCCTATTGTGCACAGTCAAAAGAGATCCATACACATTCAACTTCAAACTGTGTATGTCAAGGTTCCACAGTTTCCAACAAACTGTGCAGAAACAGCACTGGCGCAAGTTAGCATGCATGGGTACCGACCCACGACCGGCGAGGTTTGGTTGTCACTGGTACTGGCTTCCAATACTTCCAATACACATAACAGCTCCATAACCGCTAGCAATGAAACGGTGTCGGCTCCCAACACCTGATTAAAACAGCACCGAGCTGCACTTAATCAGTTGTGAGCAACATTAATGTAACCACTGGGGTCGAGGGGAGGGGCAGGAGACATGCCCTCCAATTTTTCCCAAATGGGTTTCCCCCAATTTGTCGCGCAGAATACACGCCTTTTGCGTATTCCCATTCAAAGTGTAATTTTCAGGTCAGGTTATTGTCCCAGGTTCCAGTTTGACCCTTCCAAAGCTGATTTCTCCTCCCATCCTTAAGGGTGTGGTTACACCCGCCAGTGAGCTAGGGATATGGACACCACTCACGTCCCCGATCATGACGGCCTCTTCCGGCTGGCAGCCCAGCCCGTCTAGGGCAGCCCGGAAGAAGGCTGCACTCGGCTTGCCGATGACCTCCGCGTGCCGGCCGGTGGCGTACTCCAGCCCGGCGACGAACGGCCCCGGGCCCAGCGCCAGCCCGTCAGACCGCCGGAAGTAGCGCCCCTTGTGAATGGCGATCAGATCCGCGCCCTCCAGCACCAGTCTGGGGAGCAGGCGACCAGAGCCGTGGCAGCTGGAGAACGGCGGCTCGAGAACGACCGCCTTAGGGGACCTCCGGAGGACAGCACTGGAAAGGTCAGGCGCCGTGCTGGGAGCGACAGCCAGTCTCTAAAGTAGAGTCGCTAGGAGAGTATGAGACATCTCAGACTGACGACAGTCCAGAATGACTAAGAACGGCTTCCACTGCTCAAGGAAAGCTCCTTTCAGGCATACCAGGCACCGCGATGAGAACGACAGTGAGCCTCGAGGCAAGGGCCTTACAGAAACACCAGACAGCCGGATGAGAACGACAGTGGGTTTCAAGAGCACCACATAAGTTAATCTCGTTAGAGAATTAAAACAACACAGGGAATCAGGCTGAGAATGACAGTGGGTCTCAAGGGAAGAGAGTAACAGCAACATCCGACAGCGGGCTGAGGATGACAATGGGTCTCAAGAAATAACATTACAGCAACATCGAGCACCAGACTGAGAATGGCAATGGGTCTTAACAGCAGAGCATTACAGCAATATTGGGCACCAGACTAAGAACAACAAGGAGTCTTAAGGGAAGAGCATTACAGCAACATCCGACAACAGTCTGGGAATGACAGCGGGTCCCAAGGGAAGGGCTTTACAGCAACACCGGGCGCCGAGCTGCGCACAGACAACCAGACCGTGCCCGGCCGCACGTGTGGCCACCTAGTGTCACACCTGAATGCCCGAGTCAGCGCGTCATAGTTGAAGTGGTCAGGCGCCAGGCCGACCAGCACGGCGTTCGGATTGGCCGTGTCAACACTGGCAAAGTCCTCGAGCGCCTCTGGCTGCAGCAGCAGCAGCGGCCGTAACTGGCGCTGGTCCACCAGCTGCCGGGCCGCGCTCAGCGAGCTGAAGATCTCGTTGCGCGCGATGCCGAAGCCGAGCGCTGATAGGCGTCCGTGCAGCATCGACAGTGACTCCTTACTGGCATTGGTGACAAAGCGGACCTTCACATCGGTCTTACGCAGCCTGCAAGATGTCCAGTTTCTTGTAACACTGTAATGTAACATTAAACAATGGCACCCAGCAAGGTTTTGTCAAATCTCAGTGTTTTGCATGACAGAGGCTGTACATGGCAAAGATGTTCATGAGATAGTAATTATGTGTCTTGCATTTATTATACACATCTAGCCTACTAGAGAAAAAAATGGAAAAATGGATTTTTTATGTTCTCAACAATCATTCCACATTAGTCATTAGTGCAAGCACTCATGGATGCAGCCTCAGGAACATCCTCAGTGAGCCTTATATGATTATCTGATCTTGATCTTAGATTTAGAAAGATCTATCAAACTTTGATCTTAGATTTCATCAGAAGTATCAGATGCTTTTACATTTGTATGCTGACAAAGCATTACCACTTTACCAACAAGTGGGACTTCAGACCTGAACACCATTCAGCATCCACCCATTGACACTATCAATACAAAACTGCTTATCTTTCAAAGGAGAAAAGTTAGGTGACTAGGAACCAAGGTGTTTTTAAGATATTTTCACAAAATAATGCATTCTTTTTTTAATATATGCACAATGCATGTGCACCTAGCATAAAAAATTTGAAAATTATTTTTCATTGTTCTTCAGATGTCATTTCAAAGGGCTCCACAAATCACGGGTGTATCTTAATATGTCTTTAACCCTAGGTGCACAAAAGCTACACCTTGAAAAAAGGAAAAGAAAAAGGCTGGCCTTGATATGTCTGGATGGCCTCCTTGCATAAGTACCGTGTTGTTGATGTTAGAGCCTGGCATGTACCATAACTATTCATTGATATGTATCATAGCTATTATATCCACAAGGTAAAACATCATGTCCATGTTTTCTTATTATTAACAATGTTTTCTGGGTTATAGAAGACAACTGATGTTTAGCATGTTCATGTAAGCCATGGGTAAATCCTCAGCAAGGCCAAAGATGACATTTCAGCTTTGCACTGCCCAATTGCAAATCAACACACCTTCCTGCCAAATGGTAGCCCATACATGGTTCTGAATATGACATGATGATGGGTATTCAACAGCACTAGCTGGTCATTTTCACCTGTCTAGTGCCTCACTGGCACCAGGGATCTTGCAATCCTCGATGAGAATGGTTCCACTGAGATCCACTAGCACCGCTTTGATCACGCGCTTCATTTTGAGACCTTTCAAGTTTTCCTTTGCAATAGGCGAACTGCCGTGGCAAGAGCAAGCGCTTGGGTTTACAAGGGTCTTGAGGGTTGTATGTTGCCTTATGTACTCAGAGCACAAATTAACCCGGTACCCCCAGACCTCGTTCCGGCCCGGTCCCGGCCTGGCACCTCGCTCGCCAACCTCAAGGCCATATAACAGAACCACGCGCCCAAAGCAGCGGCTCAAAGTGCGCCGGTATCGATATATTTGCGTCATTACTCCTACCGTCAAGAAGTACCATATCCAAAATACAGCTAGGAATCCAGTATAATCTATAGACTTAATACCATATGTAGACCTGCTCCGTTCGATATTCGGAACACTTGTCAGTTTGCCTGTTCAAAACATTCAAGCCATCCACATGTTGAAAGCTCCTGACGGCTGGATGCAAAAGAAATCGGGCAAATGATTTATAAGGTCATGATGTTGCCATAGATTATTGGCCTTGATTGTGACCTTGGCCGTGATAATTCTAAGCTTTACTAGCACAAGTGCTGCACTTCCTGCTAATGTGGAAGCCCACACATAGGCGGATCCTGGGGGTGGAGGCCATGCCCCCCCCCCCTAAAACCTCTGAGTTTGTTTTGAGCCCCCCCAAAAACATTCCCAGAACTTCATAAAAGTTTCGTCTACTTACGGTCTGTTTTAAATTTAACTGTTTTAACTGTTTTGTTTTAACTTCTGTTTAAGATTCAAAAGCATTTCGGTGTTTTTTTGTTGTTGTTTTGAATGGTGTTCCTACTAGGTACTCGCGAGAGGCACCATGCACTAGACCTTGGATCCCACACCAGCCAGCTGGCGACGAACGGCTGCCCGTCCCCCCCCCCGCCAAAAAAAAACTCCGGGATAGATCGCCCCTGAGCCTACAAACATGCAGAATGTGGCCAACGGTACTGGTTCACGGTTAGCATGAAGCAAACTGGATACGAAGTGAGTAAATATCAGCTACTGATCCACGCCAGAGCAGAAGTGCAGTTTCTCAAAACCTGTAAGCGTGCTGAGCAGTTAAACATAACTAGAACCTGCTCTCACAATCCAAAAAGAACTTATTTTCTCGACTTTGGCCATCCTTTTTCTAAATTGAGCCTTCCCTTCTAGACTGAATGGAAATTAAGAGATGACACCTCCGCCGCATACCCATAGGAACAGCTAGCCATTGCAGATGAATGGTGTGGCATCCGTCCTTTTCATCCTCAATCTTGCTTCATCCTGCGTCCTCGCGACACCCCGCTTGTTCGGGGCAGGCTACATGCGTCAGCCACGAGTGGGCCGAGAGCCCCCGTGGGAAGGGGGGCCCCGACCGGGTACCCGAACATACGCGGGTTAAAGCTTGGCAGTTGGCCCCCCAGGGGCATGCACGTCTACCCCATCGTCAACCATTTTCCTTCGTCCCACAGCCCTGAAATGATCATGTCTGGTGAAAAGGGCTCTAATCCCAAAACTGAATGTTGTGGAAGCATACTGAGCTCTCATTGGTTCCAATAAAGTTGGTGGGCTACGTTGAACGGGCGTAAAATGTTTACCATAATATTATACTAAAATTTTCCGAGTCAATCCCAGAATTTGGAAGCGCCAAGAAGTACGTCTGCTTGCTTGCGGGGTGCGAAGCAAAGTCGCCGGTTTGACGTTGATCGTGTGCATGTGAGGGGCGCGGGAGTGCGTGGCGGTGGTAATTCTGTCCGTGTTTTGACCTGTGATTGGTAGAGCCCAGTCGGCAGGTACTTTATTTCCATACTGTACCTTTAGTCAGTGAATTTCGACATGGATCCGGAGGCGTTCTTGGACCTGGCGAACCAAGTGACGAAGCTTAATCCATTTCCATACTTTGATATTGCTCACTGTGCCATTACTTGCTTTTATGTGCGAGAAGATATTGGTGCAGGTAAGTTGCCATGAAAATTTTATGTTAAATGGCTCATTCATGTTTGGGATAGTCTTAGGTAACTATTTCAGATGGCTGGTACCAAGCGCTAGAGGGATAAATGGACACCATGCTATGTGGAATTGGAATTCCCCAGCTCGTCTGGAAGAGCGCAATAAACTGTTGCAAAAATTAATGCTTCTAGTTGTTTGAGATTCTGTGGGTAAACTGAGCTTTGCTAAAACAGGAGATGAACAAAGGTTAAATGTAGGCACAGGTTTTCTGGGTCAAAGCCATGAATGATCTTTATTACATGCTTATCATATTTTAGCTTATGGCTGACCATAGACTTGGCCACAAGAGGACTGTGGAGGAGTTCCCAGCCCTTACAGAACTCAGCAGTGGGTTACTTTACCCATACCATTGAATAAGAGATCAGTGTCTCCAACCCCTTCATTCTCTGTGCTTGTTTTTGCCTACCAGAGCTGCTGAAGGTAATGCTGCTTTTTCCAATGTAGACTGTTTATCATGAATAATTTGGATGGGTATGTTTGTGTATGCCCTTATGTTCTCAAAGCTGCTAAATTTTCCCTTGGTTAAAGACATATACCCATACATTTGTTCAGAAGTATTTCTCTGGATTATACTTCCAGCCATTCCCTCCCAGAGTAAAAGTTTAGAATGTTTAAGAATTATCAAATTTGAAAATCTTGTATTCTTACAATGCCAGTTTCAGCATACTGTTTTAAGTATGCCCAAACTTATTAGGCATCATAGATATAACATCAAACATTTTCTGTGAATTACTTCAGCATGTAAATGCAATATATCAAGTAATCATGACTTGCAATGACTAGAATGGAGTTTAGCATAATCTTTCTAACACAATACCCATAAATAAGTTTAAAGCCAACTGCCTTGAGCAATTGATACAAATGTGAGATACCAAGGGGCTGGAAGGTAATTGAAGCATTTCCAAAAATGTTAAGCTATGTGGGTTTAGGCATTAATGGTTAAAAACCACTATCTGACATTATGGCAATGATGTTTTTCTTGTTGATACCTCTGACCATAACAAATTGAAGCCCTAATGACATTCACCTCTGTGTTCATAACACCTCTGGCTCAGTCGCAATAAGCACCATTATTTATTTGTTATGCTACAATGTTTTTAGGACACCTTCAAGGTGTTTGGTCATATTTTTCATCTGCATCAATGGGTAAAAGAAATGGATTAACAGAAGTTACAAAAAGATAAGCATGGGAGGGACAAACAGGCTTACATCTTGATAGGCTATGACCATAGCAAATCAGGATCAGTACCATTTGACTGGGGAAAAACAGGCTATGATAGTGGGGATGTATGTGCATCAGTGGACATATACAGTATTAGATCATGTGTGCTCAATGTCAAGGACAAACCATGCACACTTCAGTTACTGATGTTTTCTGTCATGTCCTGGCAACTAAAGCAGATACAAACTCAGTTTGAAGCACACAGTATTGCTGAATGTGCTACCCCCCTCTACCTGCAAATCATATAGGCAGTTTAATACTCTCCTGCATCACCCTGGGCACAGTGTTACAGGAAAACGTGCAAGGTCGCGTTTGTAAACTGGTTTTGATTACGAACACTCGCCTCTACCACTGGAGCCCATATGACAAGGCGAACTATGCCGAGGTCATCCACCAGCCCTATCACTTCTGACCATTTTGTGCACAAAATGCTTTAGGTGATACCGGTGATGTGTTCATCGACACAAATTTCGCCGACTCTCTCTGCTGAAGAGGCGATGCCGGTGATAGCCAGGGGCCAGCCAGCTGCTCCCCTGTCATACCGTGTACGTCGGGAGCGCGCTTCTCAGGGCGTTCGCTAGAGACCGGGTGGGCGTGCGCTCTGCGCTTTACCATACAAATTCGTGGCACAGCATACGCCGGTTAGTAGCAGCTCGGGCATGCCAGTGCGTTCAAACGGCGTCTGCGGGGCTCGAAGACCATCCATCCCTTCCCTTAGGAAAAAACGATGGCGGACGAAAGCAAAGATAACCAGACAAGAAGTGTGACCGTTCCAACGCACAGAATTGCTTCAGATCCATTCACCATTCCCTGGTCCGGCCCGCAGCAAGCAAAACATGGGCTTTTGACGGGTTGTAGTTTCCTACCCAGTTTTGCGTTTGGCTCCTCACCGAACTGTTTGATGGAAGTGGCCACGTCTGGGGAGAAACGCGTTTGCTGACGAATTTTGGGGATAGGTTTCTTCATTTGTCACTGCCCCTCCCCTCACCTCCCATCCCCTCCGCACCAACTCATGCAAAATGAGTCGTCTGCTTCTTGAAATATTCGTCCTAAAACGTGTGGTAGCAGTATGAGTGTCAACCAGCGAAGCGTCTCATGCTAAATGACACCAAAAGGCGAATTTCTGTGCATTATGCGCTGTGTAAACTTCAGATTATTTCCACGCACGTTGTTTGATCAGACGTGATTTCCTGCCGCCTTTCAGTGTGATCAAAATATGGCCTTCTTCATTCGATGAACTTGGAAAAGGTGAAATTTGCCTACCTCGAAGACGCTGCCCGCTCGGCCTGAAAATGAGCACAGACGTCGACGGCCGGCGCTGCAGCGCTGCCAAACCAGCGGTACATTTTATAGATCCACGTCAGGAATTCTTTGCATATTGATGATAACCAGGGTAACCCTGGCCATCCCAACAAACAGGGAGATAAACACGCACAGCCAGCTGCTCGGTTTAGATGAGTGTTCTGTCTGGAAATCGTTCCGTCATTTTAAAACAGACCACTCCCGAGGTGCGTCAGTTATCGGCCGTGCGGGGGTCAATGGCTTCCCCTCTCAAGAAGATCTCAAATATACTACGCTGGAGCGTAAGCCGACTGGGCTATGAAAGAGGTCGCTGTGGCCAGTGTCCACAGAAAATGTCTGGCCTTTTGGCGACTCCTAACGACGGTCATCAAAAACGTTAACGTGGTCTGCTCTGGTCCGTGATATGGGCTGACTTAAGTAGATTCCAACATGCTGCCATTTACCGGGTGAAAATCACCGTTGTCTGGCGACGGTGACTTGTGCTGGGGAGCGAGTCTCGAAGCGTCGCCGTGCTGACATACTGCCTATTGGCGGCGCAGCCGTGGGTCGGAAAGAGTTAAGTCAGCCGCGGGTTCGTTTGTTTATGGAGCACTACTGTAAGCCACAGCTTGTGGTTTATGTTCGTATCTGTTCTGGTCAGCGAATAGCCATATGGAATGCATCAAACGGTCGAAAACCGAGCAGCTCCATCCGTGACCCGTATGTGTACATGACACGTGGCACACGGAACGGGAAACTGCTGCTATAATGGTGCTTGCTTTACTCGCTGGCAATACTTTGGGCAGAGACGTTGCGCGGCTGCCTCTTGACATTTCACAGCTCGCTGGTCCAGAGCCGGTTTTGAACCTCGATTTATCGCGCAAGACGACGTGATCGTGAGCATAACGGGGGGCCGTTCAGGAGATGATGTGGGGAACCGTTCAGGAGATGACGTAGGGGGCCGTTCAGGAGATGACGCGGGGGGCCGTTCAGGAGATGACGTAGGGGACCGTTCAGGAGATGACGTAGGGAACTGTTCAGGAGATGACGTAGGGGACCGTTCAGGAGATGATGTGGGGAGGGGACCGTTCAGGGGCTAACTCCGGGGACCGCTCAGACGGGCACGGTCGACAGATGACCTCCCGTGGTGCCCGGTTACTGGTCGAGTATGTGAGAGCTGTATGCACAGAAATGGAAAGGATCTCTCAATTGTTTTTTTTCTACATGAATTTGAAGGTCTTTTGAAATTCATGGAGCGTTCGCAGCTGACAACATTCTGCGGGCAGATATGGTATTGACGTCACCACTGCCACTGTGTCACTGCAATCAAGCCATCAAAATAGTCGAATACAGTAATCAGAGTAACGCAGCAGCAATCAAAATGGTGCATGCGTTGTGGAAAAAGCCAAAAAACAGGTGTCTTCACGCAAATGTGTCAGTTGCATGTGGACACTACGTCATCGTTGGCATAGATAATACGTTAACACTACATTAACACGTGGCGGCTCTCAGCCATCTACAAATAATTTTCGCTGAATTCTGAAAACACTTAAGCTTCAATTGCCTAAAGGTTATCGTGGTTCACCCAATATCCCTGTGTTGACACGTCTGAAAGATTATGAAATATTTCGGAAAATCTGGCTTGAACATGTCACCTATCTTAACAACACTCACCTGTCACATCACATGTCATCCGATGTTAAACACTGCTAGATCTTACGTATAAGTGGGGCGCGTATGTCGTATTATTGCACGAAATAGGGATCCAAAGCAGAGCAGATAACAAACGCCAGCATCGACAAGGTTAAACGCATTTGGGTTAATGAACCAGGCTGCATTTCAGCCTTGTGCCCCGTTCATGGCAGATCTTTTGTCAGGTTCGTAAGATACCGCCAGCCGGCTGTTCCAAATTATTTGGATGAACAACTTTCCAATCGCATGCTGAGTTTGTTGTTGACGCGACGTATCAATCAGGTAGCTGCCATCAACCGGGCAAATTCAGTTAATAAATGCACGCTTCGGGTGAGGTGCACTGCCTGCTTTGTTGGGTGTGGTTTGGGTGCCCGTGTGCTGCTGTATCTGCGCTGTCTCTGGAGCCGTCTGGGTGTGACGAGTGTCCGCCGGGCGGCCGGCGTCCCCGTCTGCGGCCGCCAGCCGCGCCCCCGCCCGCCGGCCTGCTATATTTGCCCAGCGGCGACGCCGGGTATTCTTGGCCTGGGGCGGGGCGCGCCGCCGACGGCTCCGGGCCGCCGCCAGCCGGCCGCGTGCCGCGCTGCGCCGGGCCGCAACCCGACCAGTAACCGCGCCGAGCCGCGACCCGACCAGTAACCGGGCCGAGCCGTGACCCGACCAGTAACCGCGCCAAGCCGCGACCCGACCAGTAACCGGTCCGAGCCGCAACCCGACCAGTAACCGGGCCGAGCCGCAACCCGACCAGTAACCGGGCCGAGCCGCGACCCGACCAGTAACCGGGCCGAGCCGCAACCCGACCAGTAACCGGTCCGAGCCGCGACCCGACCAGTAACCGGGCCGAGCCGCGACCCGACCAGTAACCGGGCCGAGCCGCAACCCGACCAGTAACCGCGCCAAGCCGCGACCCGACCAGTAACCGGTCCGAGCCACAACCCGACCAGTAACCGCGCCAAGCCGCGACCCGACCAGTAACCGGGCCGAGCCGCGACCCGACCAGTAACCGCGCCAAGCCGCGACCCGACCAGTAACCGGGCCGAGCCGCGACCCGACCAGTAACCGGCCGAGCCGCGACCCGACCAGTAACCGGGCCGAGCCGTGACCCGACCAGTAACCGGTCCGAGCCGCAACCCGACCAGTAACCGCGCCAAGCCGCGACCCGACCAGTAACCGGGCCGAGCCGCGACCCGACCAGTAACCGGGCCGAGCCGCGACCCGACCAGTAACCGGGCCGAGCCGGGACCCGACCAGTAACCGCGCCCAGCCGCGACCCGACCAGTAACCGGGCCGAGCCGCGACCCGACCAGTAACCGGGCCGAGCCGCGACCCGACCAGTAACCGGGCCGAGCCGTGACCCGACCAGTAACCGGTCCGAGCCGCAACCCGACCAGTAACCGCGCCAAGCCGCGACCCGACCAGTAACCGCGCCGAGCCGCGACCCGACCAGTAACCGGGCCGAGCCAGACCGAGATCCCTCGTGCCCCGGACTGGACTGCCACTGCCTCCTCCTCCTTCCCCTCCTCCCTCCCCCCTCCCTCCCCCCGCCGGCGCCTTGTATCAGATCGTAGCTGTGTCGTGCCCGGCCGTAGACTTTCCTTTCCCGAGGCTGACGATGATGATGTAAACCCTCGTCATTCTTGTTGAAACTAAAATCCGGTCCTGACGCGACATTTCACTGCACATCTGTGACGTCACGGAGGACCGCCCTGTGGCGGGCAAGGTTGCGACACGAGCTCCGCCGAATCAGGGCACGAGCTCCGCCGAATCCGCCGGGCATCCCTCCCTTAGGTCGAGGCAGACGATGGATTGTTTTTCCTCATAATTGGCGCTTTCCTAAAGATGTATTTGGGCTCCGCAAGTATTTTTGGACTTCCTGAGGCTAGTCTCTTCATGAATCGTCATTTCATAGGCGTAATAGTAAAATCTACCATCACGTGGAGTAAGGCCTCAAAAATGTAGAGTTCTTTCGCGATACCTTGCCAGGTATGTGTTACAACAATAGCGTAACGTCGACAACACCAGCAGTGTGTGCCTCGCGCCGACTTCATGAAAGTTCCACTCCATGAATCCATTCATCCTCTTATTTTGGGTCTTAAAGTTCCATTGTGAGTAAACGTACTCTTGATTGTGGTTGTAGTCATGACTTCATCATAAGAGCAGCGGGGTTACATGAATTGGGCCCAAATACCAAGGTTGGTGGCCCCCAAAAATCAGAGATTTCCGGTCGCCATGGGCGCTTAGAGCTGTCACGAGGCCCCGCAGCCTTCGTAAACCCCAGGCCTGCCATGGACTCACAAAATTTTAAGACCCGGTCTTAACTCTGAAATCGGCACGTCCCGCGAACCAGCCAAACCGTCGAAGGTGTCGGTGCCAGGTAACCTGACGAAACCTAATGTCGGCGGAGATTGCCGATTGGAAGCATCGTAATGCCACTGAAGACTGTCTGCGTAACAGGAGGGGAAGCGCTGCATCCATTCAATTGTCAACGTACGCCAGTTTGCCGTCTTCGTGGAAGATCCGACCGCCTCTGTGACCGGAGATGCCTCTCCTTCGTCCTGCCTTTCCTCAGACCGTGACCCTGTGGCGGGCTGCGGTCAGCTGACGCCGCAGGCATCACCTGGCCACGTGACAGGTGAGATACCGGGCGCCTCGGGCACTCCCCGTGCCCCATCGTCACACCAGACACGTGGAGGTGCAGCTAGAACGTGCTGAGTCGCTTCCAAGCGGAATCTGGGTCAAGCCGGACCCCCAAAATGAGGCGAGGAACGGTCTTTATTGGTAGATGTGCGGTAGTTGGGTGCTGTAAATGTATGCGAATATGTAAAATGTGTGAAACAGTGTGTTCCCGTTATGAGAATTGCTGGCTTCGAATGCAAGGTGACAAGGGTTCCACAATTTGTGCGGCTCTGAAAGTGTCCTGACTGACGTGACAATGATGTGTCTGGCCATCCCGGCAGATTAGACATGAGCCAGTTATCGTGCGATAGGACAGAGGCGCTTCGATGAGTGTTTCTGGCCACGACCAAGGGTACAGGATCCGTTATTGATCTTCAAGCCAGTTACGTTAGACTGTTGTCACAATTGAAATCGATTTGAAAAGCAAGAGCGATGTGTAGCTTACTACGTATTTTAAATAAAGGCGTGGCTTGGGTTATGATTGCGACTACGAACAGCCGACGTGGTTGTATACATTTGTTCAGTGTTGGGTGGCAGCTAAGCGCTACTCATCTCAAACCTGGTCCTCAATCCTTTGCAAGATGTAAAGCGGGGAGAACATGAAGCATCTGAAACACGATAAGAGGCGGCTGTAGAGGCGTCGGAATTCCTGGTCGAGGTTTTCAACATGCATGCGGTTTTTGGAGGTATGCGGCAAGCTCGCGGTCTTCTGAGGCTTCTAGCATTCATACAAGTTCTGGAAGTTTTCAGCATGCATACGGATTCTGGAGGCCTCCAGTATGCTTGCAAGTTCTGGAAGTCTTCAGCATGTGTGCGGCATCTGGAGGTCTCCAGTATACTGGCAGGATCTGTAAGTTTTCAGCATGTGTGCGTCTTCTGGAGGTCGTCAGTTCTGAAGAGTGAGGAGTGGGGAAGGGGGGGGGGGTGCTGACCTCCACCCTCGAGCGAACTGGGTGCAGCCCTCGGGCCGGATTGGCTGGCTAAGGCGGCGCCTCTTGCCGGTCGTATGTAACCAGCCCCTCCCGGCGCTGGCCGCCGGTCCTTACGGATAGTGATTTGTCCGCATTTAGTTCTGAGTCGCCTCGCAAGTGACCGTGTTGGGCATGGCCGGGCTGCGCTCTGCGGGTCTGCAGTGCCCTTGCCGAATCCCCCCCCCCCCCCCCCCCCCCTCTGGGACGGCTGGGCGAGTGATTCGACCGGACTGTGGCTCGGATGTCGTGCAGAGGCGCCGCCGCCGCACCTACGAGACTGGAGTCCTTGATCGATAAGACAGCGGCGGAGGTGCAGAGACAGTCGCGGGCTACACTGCTCCACGCTCGAGCAGGGCGTTCCCGTCTCATTGCATCGCGGAAGCGGCCGGCGCGGCGTCGAGTGGGGCGCGGAGCTCGCCACGGCTGCCTGCAGAGCCGCCGGGTCCGCCGTCAGAGCTGCTGACGGGGCGCCAGGTGTGTGCGCAGCCCACTGACACCCAGCGCCTCGCGCCCGTGCCCGAGGCGTTCAGAATGGACAGCCGCCTGTCCAACATCCGAGCGGTGTGGCCGGCCGCGCGGTCGGCGCCACCCACCAGCTGCTCAGCGGCGTGAGCTCGCGGCGGCGGCGGGCTTCGAGGTAGACCGGCTGAGGGAGGCGGAGCGGGACTGACGCGCGCAGGAGCCTCGGGGGCCCGATGCTCTTATCGTCTCTCAGGCGCAGCCGCCTGATTAGCCTCGGGGTCGTCGGAATGGGCGTGATAGTGGGACCGAGGTGCGGTCTGAGTAGCTGCTCGTAGTAACGTACCGTCTGCATACCTGGCATCCGCCCGAAACAGACGTATGTGCCGGATGTGTCGGGAAAGAAAGCGTTTGTATTCCCAGCTTTTGACAGCCTCTATGCCCTAAAAGCTTTTAAAAGAGATGCAATGCCTGCGGGGGAGCTGCAGCTGTGGCTTGCATTTCTAACTTCCTCTTTTTTGTATTCCGTTTGCACTCTGTCCTGGGCGGAAAACCCAACGAGCAACGAAGTGTTGTTTTCTTGAAACAAGCGAGTCACCCCTGCCTGACAGCGGTTGACAGCCGGTTGGTCTGCGTGCGGCTGTATGGTGTCAACGGTCCGGCGCGGGCTGCGGCTGGCTCCGCTCACGCGCCGGGCCGGGGCGGGTCGCGCCGGTGGCACCTGGGGGCGGCCGTGTCGCGCTGGACGGCGGCCAAATACCGGCCCGGTCAGCGCCGGCCGGCGCCGCCGCCGCCGCTGTCCCAACAGCCGCACGCGATGCGCTGATGGTCCCTGACAGTCCCGTTATATACACACGATCCGATAGTGCACCGCTCGCGAGCCCCGTTTCGGACCAGCAACGCCTCGCTGTCCTCGTGAGGACGTGATGTTGGCCGCTGGTTGACGGCAGCGCTGGCCGGTCCGGCTCCGGCCGTGGCGGCGCTGCGCTGTATGTGACGGGACGTGACGCGGCGTCTCGTCGCTCGTGACGCCGTCGGCGGTGCGTGTCGCGTCGGGCGGCGCGGCTGCCTCACGAGCGCCGTCGACTCGTGCGGGCCAACCAACGGAGTGGGAACAGCTCAGAGGCTGGAGTTTGCACGGTTAGCTCCGCTGGCAAACAGCGGGTGCCATTGGACAGATCTTTGACGGTGACGCTGCGCTGCTGCGTGGACATTTGACGGTGCGCCGAAAGGAGCCACGGCACATGCCGTATGTTCCGGATGCACTGGACGGGGCGTGTTGTTGCGTAGATGGGGTGGTACCGTTTGGCATCAGCATCGGCAGCAGCAGCATCACCGGCATCAGCTGGGGCATGCCCTCTGGAATTTATTAATGTTCATGTTGTATTGGTATGGGAATTGAGCTTCCGCGTTTGCACACGGGAAGACAGACAGAGAAGTACAGAGAAGGTTAATGCTTAGTAATTCAACCGAACTAAATCGGCGACGAAACCAGCTTTACAGAGGAACAAAAGAAGCACCATTACACTTTTCTGTGGACTGTAAGCATGCATGCATCGGGGTGGTCTGTGCTAAATTTCCCATGACATTTCGCTGAAGTCAAGTGAAAAACAGAGCATTTCCGTCGCCAAAAATGCTTGGCATGTTTGCATGACTCGGAACCGGCGCGTCGGCAGGCTCGCAGGCGTTCTCCCGGAAGCATCCGCTGGCCACATGGCTGTCGTCCATGTTCGCCATATTCGCCGGCGCGCTGCTGGCCAACTTCCTGCTGGGCGAGCCGGTGCTGGGCGCCGTGAAGAACAACAACCAGCTGCTGGTGGCCACGGCCGTCTGGTCAGTGTGCGCCTCTCGCAGCACCGCTCTCGCACGCGCCGGTGACGGACACTGGATGGAGCCTTCATACGCGTCCGTGGAGATGGGCATAGTGCGCGATAACATCAAATAATATGCGTTGCACAGTTACTATTCGTCTATGTGGATGTGTTTTAAGTTGTGTGTTATGGTCGGAACTGGCTAGATGCGGTTTGTGAATGGGCCACAATATCAACCTAAGTGATTTGCTCTTCGACCCGTATCCGTTAGTTTCTTGTCGCGGCTTGCTATATTGCTAGTTGCGCTATATATATATATATATATATATATATAGATATATATATATATATATATATATATACATCTCGGTACATTCCAGGTACGTGGTGTTTTACTCTCCATTTGACATCGGGTACAAGGTGGTCAAGTTCCTGCCGTTCAAGGTCGTACTGTCCGCCATGAAAGAGGTGAGAGTAATGAATGCGACTGTCTAGACAGCGGTGTGACTGACGTCATTGGTGTGTCGATCTCGCCGCCGCAATGTCAAGCGCAATTTGTTTGCCGTTCTCTCCTCAGCACTGTACGTACGTGATTTTACTGGATGCTATTGTCCGGTCCGCCCTGGCCTGCCGCACGTGCTCCTGCTCTGGATTCCCAGGTGTACAGATGTAAGAAGGTGCACGACGGCATCACCCACGCCGCCAAGCTGTTCCCCAACAGCTATCTCATCATGGTCGTCGTCGGTACTGTCAAGGGCAACGGCGGCGGCTTCGTCAAGATCGTGGAAACGCCTGTTCCGGGCGTGTGGACCCCCACCGCCATGGAAATCATGGGTCCTAGCTTGTGAGTTCATGGCATTGAACGAGTGGGGCGACGGAGGAGTCCCGCTGTGCCTGGCCGGCCACGTTGTGTGAACATCTCAGTTTGAGGCCACATGTGTCAGCTTCCCGGCCAGCGAATCGTAACGATTGCCGGTGAATGTAGGCTGTTGGCGGCTCTACATTCCTGAGTTCGAGCCGTTCACACAGCGCTATCGGCATTGTCGGGCGACTCGTGGGCACAGCTTATTATTTCGCTTGCTCACCGCTTCGCCACACGACGGAGCTGTCGCAGGCGTGTTTGTTGTCTGATATAGGGCCCTGGCTGTTATCTCGGGCGTGGTTTAGCGCGCCGTAGCGGATAATCAAGACTTGTGACTGCCCGCAGCCCGACGAAGGCCTCTATTGCCGCTGCCATCATATTCGTGCTGGATAAGAAGACGGATATCATCTCGGCGCCCCATGCCCTCGTTTACTTCGGCATCACGATCTTCTTCGTCTATTTCAAGGTCAGGCCCTCCACTATCACGCGTCTACCTGGGCGCATAGGCCTGAAGTAGTGCACCATATATATATATATATATATATATATATATATATATATATATATATATATATATATATATATATATATATATATATATATCATACGTCTATCTGTAACGGTCGGTGACTACATGGAGCTGCAAGCTTAATATGGGGCGCCAGCTTAGGTTTGGCTTGTTAAGACTATCTGCGCGATGTTCTAGTTCAGAAACGATAACAGCTTAGCACATTACCGTTTGCCTTTGGGTTTGGGAATGCGCGAGAACTTCCAGCTTCCCAGAAGAGATGATGGGCCGACAAATGTCTGAAACGGTGCATAGATACATCGGTGCCTGCCTCGTGCCGTACACAGCACGCGCATCGCTTCATTTCATCCTTTTGCAATGCATGCGTGATGTAAATGAGGGCCGCTTTGTTGCCTTGTGCCATCAGCTGTCAGACCTGCGGCGTTCTGTGCACGGCTGTTGTGTGACTTGTGGCTGCCTTCTGTCGGCAGACAACCTCCCTCTCCCGCCCTGTGCCTGCACCTACCTGACCTATGGTGAGGTCCGCAGTCCTGGCTCCACCTATCGTCTGATTTGTGACGCTCTCTGTCCACAAATGGGATGTGACCTCTGTCGCTATATGCCCCCATACGTCCCTCCTTCCGCTCTCCCGTCCACATGTACCCTCTGAACTAGCGGGTCTATATAGCAGACCTGTGGGCCCCCGTCCCATCTGTTGCTGGATGGTGGCACCCCTGGCCGGAGCCGCCCCCTGACCTGTGCTGCCATCCAGTGGGGCTGGTGCCGGGTGGCGTCCGCCGCCATCCGCTGGCCGCCTGACCTGTGCTGCCCCCTGTGATGGCTGCTGGTTGCCGTGTGACGTCCGCCACCCGTGTGCTGCACCAGCCGCCGCCTGACCCGTGCTGCCCCCTGTGATGGCTACTGGTGCCGTGTGACGTCCACCACCGTCCGCTGCACCAGCCGCCGCCTGACCTGTGCTGCCCCCTGTGATGGCTACTGGTGCCGTGTGACGTCCACCACCGTCTGCTGCACCAGCCGCCGCCTGACCTGTGCTGCCCCCTGTGATGGCTGCTGGTGCCATGTGACGTGCACCACCGCCCGCGGCACCAGCCGCCGCCTGACTTGCCCCCCCCCCCCCCTGCCTGTTCACAGCTGTCGTCGCTGCTGTTGGGCATCCACGACCCGTTCGTGCCGTTTGAGAACCTGTTCTGCGCCGTGTTCCTGGGCGGCGTGTGGGACTCCCTGCAGCGCGCCGTCTCCGGCGGCAAGGCGGCGCCCGGCGACCCGGTCCGACCTGACGCCAAGCCGGAGGCCGCCAAGAAGAAGGACTGAAGGGGTGCCCTGACGCGGTACGGTCGGCGTCGCCGGCGGGTGTCCTCTGGCCGCCCAGGGCGGGAGGGTGGTGAGGTGCTGGGGGCCTCTGGTTCTCGTGGGTCGCTGCTTGTTCCGATGGCGCTAATGGCGGCTCATTTCATGTATATGCATGCCCGTTGCGGGAATTGTTGACAGTTCGTTGTCAGCATGTTGAACGCTTCTTATCATTTACTATTACACTGGCATCTTGCTCGAGATGCCTTCCCAATGCGTGGTTCTGTTTAATGACAACCGATGTAGATGGTAACGAGTACCCCTCAACAGCGGCTATATTTGGTGTTCCGATGCTGTACAGACATTTTTGTAGAAGCGTTCTCAAATGTATGAGACCGCCTTGAGGG
>NW_023597054.1:47491289-47506603 GCF_011947565.3 Pollicipes pollicipes | reverse complement strand
CGTTCATGTACATCTGTGCTTGTTCATTATCGCCACTGTGAAACGACCACTGACCCAGCCGGTGTGTTGTCGCTGGGTAGATTTGTGACTGGTCTACTTGCCTAGCCGTCGTTTAAGTGAAGACATCGGCAAATGTCTATGTGGTACTAAGACTCAGTGCCACCAATCAGATGATACTCTGTGCTGTAATCTGCGCGAGCCCTACGCTTTTCCCATTAATAGCATTGCTTTCAGCTGTACGAAGTGTGGCGCGGCAGGCGGCACCCTTAGGACGTAAATCTGAAAAACCTTCGGGTGGGGTAAAGTTGACTCCCACCCTCCATCCCCACTGAAGCGCGTGCTAAGGAGTGGGGCTCTAGATGCATGGGGACGTGCTCGATTACCGTCTCGGGGACTGTCGTCGGCCTTTTCTCACCAGCTGTAGCTGAGGTAATGCCTTATCGTGATTTACGTGTCATGCGTGTCGTCACTGCATCGGTGAACAGTTGCAACACGTCTGACGAGGCCAGAGGTGTGATGATCGGCGGGTAGGCGCAGGTGTAGCGCTGGATGCCTGACCTGACGTGTGGCTGACTGAGTCGCGGCCGAGCGTTCTGTCACGCTTCACCATTCTGCCGTGGTGTGTGTGGGGACGTGACTGACTGTCCGCTCCACCAGCGGGAGACTGAGCAGGCGCGAGTAATCCTGGACGCTCCCGGCTCTCCTGTCGTGCCGATCTGCCACCTGGCTCCGTCCGTTCATTGCGCGCTCGCAACTTAACGCACGTGTCATGCGTGCGCGCGAGCGTGTCGGTGTGTGCCCCCGCGAGGTGGCTGGTCCCGCTCGGTGAACTGCACGAGACCCGCGCTCTTTCGCCTTGACGCGCGCCGCTGTCTGCGCCAGACCACTGGAGACGGCCGAGGAGAACGCCCGCCGGTTGACAGGCAACAACGCCCTCACACTGCCGCACCCTGAGTGCTGCGGCACCAAGAAGGAATTCGTCGTCGAGTGTCCCACGTGCGACGTGAGTGTCCCCTCTGCGCGGACGAGTGACGCGTTGCAAAATGGAATGAACGGAGGGCAAGGATGGTCAGTTAGTAGTAAGTGGGCTGGTCGTCGTTGAAACGTAGGAAGGGGACGGCCAGGTCCCCCAACGGAGTTCCGCTCCGCGGAGTGGTTCGGAGTTCCGAACCACTGCGGTCAGTGCTGGAGCGTTTGGGATGGCGCGTCTCACAGCTCGCTGCGCCCACGGATGTGTGTGCTGTCGGCTTGAGTTCGTATGCGCGACCGGCCCCCAGCCTGTGCCGTGCCGGGCTGCCGGCGGCCGCCACCGCGAGCTGAGGGTCGTCAGGGTGCCAGTCGCTGTTCTGTCCCTTCCCTTCTCTTTGGTGCGGCCCGCAGAGGCCCGGATCAGCCAGCTTTGAGTGCGTTTGTGTCGGATCAGCCAGCTTTGAGTGCGTTTGTGTCGGATCAGCCAGCTGTGAGTGCGTTTGTGTCGTGGCTAGCCTCGCGCCATGCGTGGTCTGTCGCCGGACGACCGCGGTTTCCCCGGCGGCGCGTCCGGGTGGATCGTCCGCCGGTTGTGGCAGCGCGTGAGCGCGTGTGCGGGCAGGCCAGTTACTGCTGCGAGGCATGTCGCGACGCCGCCTGGAGCCAGTACCACAAGACGTGTGCACGCGCTCCTTCACCAGAGACGCCTCTCACCCGCTGGTCATCCTCCAGGAGACGTGGAAGTGAGTGAGCCGTCCGGGCGCTGGGTGACCGTTTGATGTGGTGGAAGGAGCGCATGCTTCGTTTAACTCTATGTTGTCATTCCGTACGCACTGTTCCACAGCGTTTGACATACGGTAATACCTAAGTTTTTTGTTACTTTGGCACTGCTGCACTGCTGCCATTGCATGCTGCGACATTGCATAGACTACAGTGATGCGCAGCGATAAATTATGTCAAAATTTAAACACCGTGCCGACGCAATCAAGCATTATTCACGTCTTTACGAGCAAAAAAAAAGAAGGTCTCTGGAAGGAAGTGCTGTGAGGATCTATGGGACTTGTGAGGATCAGTGTGGTTATCACTGGGGCTTAACGACGCACTCAGCTGCTGAGGCTATGTGGCGCGCCTGCCTTTCACCCCGGCAGGAAGGGCGGGCACCGCGGGAATCGAACCCCGTACCTCTGGTTTCCCAGACGCGCAGTGGTCAACGCAGACGCGTTAACCTCCACGCCACCGGCACCGTGGGGACGCGTGTCTACGTCACCTTAACGCATTGTGTTGATGGCGATGTCTTGCGGCAGGAAGATGCACTACCCACCGGAGACGGCGTGCATTATGCTGGTGGCCCGCATGCTGGCCACGGTACGGCAAGCGGCCGACACGGAGGGTGCCGTTAACCTCTTCATGCAGGTACGGCGGCCGGGCGGCCACCGTCCCTCAGACCCCACGTTCGCGTCGGGTCAGGGCACGCTGTGGGCGTCCAGGGCTCCACGTGGAAAACACGCGCATAGAATCCACGCCGCGAAATGAAAAACCAAATTGAACTTTGGATGCATGTGGAGAAAACGCACAGGCTAGTGCAGGGCTGTGTTCTGGTCAGCTACTCGCAAGCTACTGCACGGTCGTGGCCAGATCTTCGCCTGACCAGTGTCCGCCGCCTGTTCCAGTTCTGCCACCGCACAGTGAACGAGGAGGAGGAGATAGCGCACAAGATGCTGGGCGTGCAGTTTTCCGACCAGCTGGAAACTCTGCGGAAGCTCATGTCGGACGCGCTGTACACGCCGGACGTCCACCAGGTGAGCTGATGTGCGGAAGCCGACGCTGGAGACGATGGTAACCCGCGCCGAACCCTCAGGCAGTCAGTGCTGTTCCCGCTGAGCGCTCGGCTGGGAGACGAGGGGGGACCGTCCAGACCACTGATGCGTCTCGCCTCCATTGCAGTACCTGGTCGAGCCGCAGCGGGAAGTGCGGCGGAAATGTGGCCCTCGTCTGTACGGCTGGGCACTTGTATGGAGTGACAGTCGGGCTGTGTTGTGTGCTGTCGTCATGTGCTGATCGTGTGCTCATTATGTTTCAGTGGCTAACCCCGGCCGGGTTTCGGAGCCTGATTGCCCTAGTCGGGACGAACGGTCAGGGTGTGGGTACTAGCGCCATCTCTGTTTGGGTTCGGAACTGCACCAGTCTTGATCTGCCGCCTGAGGAGCAAGACAAACTGGACGAGGTCATCAACAGCTGTATGAGGACCTTGAAAAAGGCACGTTTACTACGTTCTGTCGCAGTACACACTGCTTGCTGTGACATTCGTCGACCCTGGCTGCTGCAATGAGGTCGGGTCACGTCCGGGGATGCAGTCACCCGCATCGTTCAACACCATGCATCGCGTATAGAGTCACAGGACGCCATGCACCTTGCACCAGTGAACTGGTGTGCTGCGCCGAGCAGTTGGCCCGTCGCGGGGGCGCGCCGCCAGCTGAGCCCCCCCCCCACCCCCCTCCCCCCTGCCAGAGGCCGGCTGCTTCCTGAACAACGAGGGCTCGGCGTTGTACCCGCTGCAGTCGTCAATGCAACCACAGCTGCACGCCGAATGCCATGCCGGGCTTCCCGTGCGACAACTTCCACCTGGTCATGTCGGCCACGCAGGACATCGCGGCCGGCGAGCAGATCTGTGTCAGCTACCTGGACGAGTGTGCGCTCGAGCGGAGCCGGCACAGCCGCAGCAAGATACTCAGGTCGGTCCCTCGGCCGGCGCCTGGCCGCTCCGCCTGCGCGCGCCTGGCCAGAGGAGCGCCCACAGGGGCCTCAGGTCGGCCACGGCCATTTGGTCCCGGACCACAACCAAACGCTCGTGATTTTCGGTGCTCGGCTTCGCTGGTCACTTGGCTTGAAGCCGAGTGTGAGGCGAGCGGGCTATACACGCACCTGTTGGATGCTTAGGTCGTTCCGAATGTCGTCAGCATTTCTGTAGCGCGTTGTAATGAAACAAGCACGCGTTGCCGGAATAAATAGCTTGATATCGTGCAAGCTGGCGCTTATGGATCTCGTTGGTCATGTCTAGGTTACCAGAACGTCTGTAAGGGATGCTGGGTGAACCAGTGTGTTACGATGATATACGCATTATGCTTGTTGACAAGCCAGGCCAGGCTGGAAGGAAGAAACAACGCCCTGCCGTTCTTTGACCAGAATTGCCTGCGACGGAAATCGACGGCAACATCTTTTTTTACAAAATGTGGTGCATCGTTTGGTGCAGCACAGAATAGCATGCGGGGTTGGTCTATATCGCTGGTGAGAGGGACCACATTGTAGTCGTGTTCCGAATCTCAGGACTGGTTTCGAACGTAGAGACGCCGGCCAGGTATTGCGTCGCTCCCTCGTCGGTTCGCGTGCAATATCTCGCCACTTATGACGGAGATGTCGAATTCACCGCTGAAGCTCAAAAGGATTCATCAGGAATGGGCATTGCTGTCGCTAGGCGCGTTATGAAATGTTTCGGTGCGGTTGGGGCTCGAGAACATATTTTGTATGGCCACGCATTGTCACTCTTTATCGGGGCTTAGACAAAACTTGACCGCCTAGCGCTCTCGCGGTCAGAACTGTGTGGTAGGCGCACCGATTTTTTTTGTATCCGAGGGTCATCGCGCCCTGAGCAAACGGCGTAGTCCAGCTGCCGGCGCGGCCGGCACCAGGCTGACCGTGACCCGCCTTCGCCAGGGGAAACTACCTGTTCAACTGCCAGTGGCGGGCCGGTGTCAGGCGGGAGGCGGACCAGCCGGACGTCACCAGCGAGGAGGAGATGGACGAAGAGGATGAGGACGGGGAGGAGGGGCAGGACGGTCAGGCCTGCTGACGGCACCGGCCCCGCGGCCACTGCCACCAGGGCCGCACGCGGGGTGCCCGCTGACGCCACACGCGGCGCGGCGCCGACGGACCGCCGCGCGCCCACGACGGCCCGCGCACTAGACCCCGCGCTCACGGCGCTAGCGACCCGTGCTGCGGCCGGTGTCGGCAGGGCCACTCCGTGCTACGGCCGGTGTCGGCAGGGCCACTCTGTGCTGCGGGCCGACGTCGGCAGGGCCACTCCGTGCTGCGTCCGATGTTGGCAGGGCCACTCTGTGCTGTGGCCGATGTCGGCAGGGCCACTCGGTGCTGTGGCCGATGTCGGCAGGGCCACTCCGTGCTACGGCCGGTGTCGGCAGGGCCACTCTGTGCTGCGACCAGTATCGGCAAGACCACTCCGTGTCCTAGCTGGTGATGCCGAACACATTGTGATGCGCAACAGCTCTCGGCTGCGGTGAGGTATGGAGCTCGGGACGCTCAGGCGTGACGTGGACCAGTGGGACGCACCTGTTCAGGTGGCTGCGGTCGTTTGGCTCGGAGTCTGGTGGCAGGTTAAGTCGCGACCGAACTGTTTTGGGAGACGTGATTGCGCAATATGTGAGCGCCGCTTCTATCTGTGGATGTTTTTAACATTGTTAGAACGGTTTAAACCTCGCTTGCTGTACCGTGGCCGTGTGTGGCGCAATGTGGGTGTACGTTTGTCACCGATCGGCGCGATCTGCTTGCTTGTTGCCGTGCATCACGTATTCATCGCGTCGCCGCCTGACACAGTGTGGAAACGGGGGCTCGTAGTGCCGTGTCCCTTTTGCTACCGCTGCTCGTTTACGTCGGGCGTCTCGCAGACTTGGGTTGTGCGTGACTTGGCAATACACAGTTCCATTTGTGAGACGGTGGGTGTTGGCATTATGTTAAGCGATGTTGGTTTGTGACACGGGCTGTAGACTTCAATCAGTCGCAGCCTGTCATTGTGTCATCTGCAGTCAGCTGAGCGAGTTACACGCGCTTTGGAAGCTTCCATTTTGTGATGTCTGGTGGGGTTTTGTTTGTGGCATTCCACTTGCCTCACATAGATTCAATAACCAGTTTTCGGTTATTTGAAATGGATGCTATAATAGCGTTACATCCCGGCCAAAAGCTCGCTCTAAGTTTTGTCCGATATGAAATTGATGTGGACTCCGCCTGCCGATATTGACCTGAGTGGAAGGAGGCCAAAGCAGGTGATGTCTTACCAGCCATCGCAACATGGGTCATGCTAAAGGAAATAGAAGCGATGTCGTTCAAATTCCTATGAGGCGATAGATAACACCGTGTTAAAAGAACTAAAATGACACAACCATACATGCTTGACGATCTGAACATGGTGGATATAGACTCCTTTAAAAAAAACTTCCAGATGTCGTGGATTCGAAGACTTCTTTGCTCTCAACACGATTGGTCGAAACTAATTATGGCGAAATTTGTCTCTCTTGGAAACCTGGTGACCTATGGACCAACAAAACTAGGATACGTCATGAAGTGATTTCGTAATCCGTTTTGGAAGAATGTGTTTCAAGCGTGGTTAGAGCTTTCTTCACTATACATTCCAGATCAGCATCAGCTTCTCTCCAGAAAAGTATGGTTTTCGGATCTGACTAAGTTTAACAACACCATACTTAAGGGCTGCGACGATGAAGGACCTAAGATTCTTAGCAGATCTTATTAGCCCGTTATCTGGGGAACTGTACTTAAGGCAGGAGGTGAGAGAGATTTACAACACTCCAATGGCATTCTTGTGCCACGAATCTCTCGTCAGAAGCCTGCCTGCAAATGATTAAGAACTCGAACCATAGGGGATCGATATTGCGCCCAATAATACCTGACCAAATTAGTCCGGCAAATCAAGGTACATCACGATTCGCATATAGGTAGTATGTATGGTATTTCCAGAGTAACAAATAAAACGTTCATTCAATCCCTTCATTTCCACATGATCAACAGGAATAATCTCAACAATTTTTTCCTGTACAGTATTGGTCGATCAGAAAGAAATTGCTGCACATTTTGCTTGTATTCAGTTGAAACATTGATACTATTTATATTGGGATTGTTTGATAACCCAGGATTCCTTCACAGGCGTTGCCACCAAAATATCCGAGAAATTTAGCCCAAGTACTAAGCCTTGACAAGAGGCAGTAGATATTCCCCAATCTTACAAAGCTCGAGTAGCATTAAATTTTTTTTTATAAAATTAGCCAAGCTCACGTATTTATGAGGCGCATCTGAAGAAAGTTCTACCACAATTAAGACATTTCCTAAACCTACTGAAACATGAAGTACAGAAAGAGCGCTGCTCCGCCAAATTATGTAACGAAACGAATAGCTTTAACAACGAGTGGGAAGAGTGGTGATTATGCTACGAATAATGCCCGAAGTCTCACAACCATAAAATTAAAGTGCAGAGCGCGCGCATGCACGGCACAACACAATTCAAACAAATATGCACGTATTCTCTCACACACACACATGCTTCCAAACTACAAACACGCACACCACACACTTGCAGATACATGTACGCATTCATGTCCTTCCTGCACGCACCATTCGCGGTAAATACGCGTGTGTGATCGAGGTGGGAGGTCGCGGTGGCACTCGTTCCAAACCATGCACGCGAAAACTGGACATTGTGGGTTTAATGCGGACCGTGCTGTAGATATTCTTATGTGTGAGAAATTATTTGAAGTGATGTGCCCGTATACATGACAGGCTGCGATGATATGGCAGGTGTGACTGGATATGATTGCCGAATATCATGTGCGATCGATCATTGTACGCATCGTCTTCATGTGATTATTTTGATTGTATGTGATGTGATTTGCGAATAAACTGAAAAAAGGATGCACCACGTGACATCAGCGGGACTCGCTCCCTGCTGGCGGGGCCAGTGATGATCCAGTTTCAGGAGGCGTCGGCGCCGGCGAGCCGGACCAAACAGATCAGATTGTCGCCAGGTACCGAGCGCTGTTCGCTTGTGACACTGCCGGAGCGTCGGAGATGACATCAGTACCACACAGGAGCCGACACTGTCAACTGCGGGACTGGCTGCACACCCGCGTCATGGTCAGCACACTGACCAGCGCGGCAGGACGATTGCCAAGCGGAGCATTGGTGATGTCGCCCAGCTGGTGGATGGTTGATGGACTCTGGGAGCGTGAGAGGCGCAGGAAGTCCTGCTGCAGGAGGCGGGTGCGGTTCTGGGGCCATGTTACCGCGTCATAAACGTCTGCCTCGCAGGCGTCAGTCTTAGAAGATACATATGTGGACTGTCTAGAGGCTCGTGCACACATCACCGAGCGTCTGTAAAGCGAAAGTAGCAGATCCGCGAAAGTCCAACGGAGACCTCAGGACCAAACATGCCTCACGGCAAGCGCGTATGACCGAACTAGAAGTCCGGGGTAGCAGCACCGGCCACACCCACCGTGGTTTTGGCCTGGCCGGAGCGCTGCGCGTGCCATTGCTGGGCCTGCGCCGGGAGCTGCAGTCCTCGGCTGGACCGGCCGAACCGCCTGCGGCGCGGTTCGCAGAGGTGCTGGCTGATTTGGTTGGGCTACTGGCCGCGTGAGGCGCTGCGGTGTTGGCTGGACCGGCTGCTGAGCGGGGTCCGGCAGCGGCGGCCGGAGCGGCTGGCCTCGGAACCGTGGCAGCGCCTAGCCGGGTGGCCGCACGTGATGGCTTCTTACCACCGAAACCGACTCTCGCGTCGAACGTCCCGACTCACAGTCGTCCTGGTCAGCTGATGTAGGTCTTCCTGGCCTGGTCTGGCTGGCCGAGCGACCTGTGCTCTGGACCAAGGCCCCCCCCCCCCCCCTGGACGTTCAGCGGCTTGCCGACGTCGCAGTAGCTCAGATGTAACGTTGAGTCGCTGACCCGACATTTGGCGGAGCCAGTGAGGCAGAGATGTTGGATGGCGCCACAGACGTTGGTGTCGCCATCGAGAGGCATCGGAATCGAGGATAAAAAACAACGTCTGAAGCACTCCTGCTCAGCCTGGCCCCACCAGTCGACCAGAGGACAGCGCGTTGGTAGTGGATACCGGCGACCGGTCTGCTCCGCATGTAATGTAGGCAGTACCGGTGAGAATACCCTGTGTTATTGAGCGCTTGCTCGGACATGCCCGACCATACTGTCACCAAGCTGTTCAACTCGCGGTCAGTCAATACTGGGTTCCAACAATTACGGAGTGCAAGCGCGAGTTCAGGAAAATCCCATCGCAGTTTGGTGGGGGGAAAGAATGGCGTAGTTCACGTATCAGACCCGTCCCGCGCGTATTACATCCGGCATTGTGCGAACGCCAGCGGTGGCCATGTCCGTCGACCAAGACCATCTCAGCTGAATGATGAATAGGCGAACAGCAGCTGCCGCTTGCCAGTACTGACAGCAGAAGGCAAGGCAGCAGCGGCCAGGGCGGCGCTAGTGATACTACTAAGATCGACAGCAGCGGTCGCGGTAGCAACATCAGCAGCTGTGGCTGCGGCAGCAGCAGTGGCCGCAGCTTTAGCTGCAACAGCGGCGGCAGTAGCAGCGGCAGCAACAAGAGCAGCAACCACAGCGGCAGGATTAACAGCTACAGTGGAAGCAGCAACAGCTTCGGTGGCAGCAGCAACTGCAGCAGCAGCAGCAGCGAATGCGGCACCGGCCGAGACGACAGCAGAGGACCCAAGAGCCGTCGGAGCACGGCGCACTGCAATCGTAGCTGTTTGGGTGCTACCAAAGCCGTTGCAGACGGAGACCCGCCGACACAGCGGGACGGAGGCAAGGCCCCGCTGGTGCCCCGAGCTCAGCGTTCCGCGAGTGTTGCCGCATCTCTCTAGCAATGCAGCCGATGTGACCGCCAGCCGGTGGCCATTGTGCAAAGATTGGCCCAACAGCGTCCGATAACATTGGCAGCGATAAGGCCGATAAGCTGGCGTCAGGAGCACGTAAACTCCGCGTAGGGAGCGCGTTTTGGAGGGTTTTCTCATCGTGGAACGACGCGGTATGCATCTGATGCGCGAGCTGATTTGAGTCTTACCAGCAACCAAGCTCTCCTTACCAGAGTCGAGCACATTGCGGCGATTACTTTCTGGTGGCAGCGCGATGGATGTAGGCGCTCCGTCCTGTGCTATGGTGCTGCCACCTTGTGCTGAAGAATTGTCGTCGCCGCAGCGGTGCGGCCATGCTGTCGCGCCGAGACATGAATGTCGTATTTGATGAGGTGTATTGTGATAACCTACGTTTAGTCGTTACCACCATTAGACGGGTATCACCTAGCCATATCACATCCCTGTCGGATGATTAGGGGCTATGCCAGCATGCTACAGATACTGTTCTTTCATCCGACATAGGTACTGTCATGCCATACGAGTACTATCGTGTAACTACCGAGGAAGCAGAACTGTATGCAACCACTTGCGTGGAGCCGAAGATGCTGGTAATGACGCCTCGTGCAGCGGCACCTGTGGTCGTTCTGGGTCATTTCAACCGTGCTCTACCGGTGATTTCATCATTCGTTTCAAAGATGAAATGCTGCAGTTGCTCAACCCACACTGGTAAGTGGCAGCAAAACTCCTGTACGACTATCAGGCACAGTACACACATGAACAGGATGGTGTCACGGCCCATATCTGCAAATGTAGCCGTGCCGCCGGCCCACTCGTTGCAAGCGAGTTGAAGTCGAATAGTGCGTTGCGAGCTTCAGGTGATCCAGGTGCAGTTTCCAGAGGAGTATGTAAACAAAACCAGCTCGGGCATCCACTTCGGAACATTTCTGTGATGAGACCGGAAGAAGTGACGGTGGATCCGGTAAGAAAATGGGAACAAATGTAATTTACACATCGTCTGTTTCATGCAGCACAATGTGTTCAACTTTTTCTACAATATGGAGAGGGGTTGTCCCGGACCGCTCCCTCTGTCCCTCTTTCAAGTGAATCACTCGCCCTTAAAAATGCTGGACGTTGTGGGAAATTGGCGAAGAGCGGGACGACTGTGAATGTCTGCTACTGGGAACGTATTTACAGCGTACTACCGTTTATACTGCATAGAGAGACCCGGAGAACCAAAAGCAGTGCCCTTGGTTTAATAGCACAGAATCGTTTATCAATCTGGATTAACCGCACTGACATTTGTATAGCAATTTTGCGCCCATACTATTGTCGGCAACTTCATTCGCTCGTTTGTGTTCCGGCTCGCTCCCCGCAAGCTTCCCGCTTTTTTAGATCGTCTATGACAACTAAGGCAAGCCACGCCATCTGCTTCATTTCGTCGTTTTACTTCTTGGCTTCTGGAATGCTAAGAAGCCCGCAACCATCCAGCTATCACAAGACCCGCACACGAGTAGGCTGCTGGGGATTTATGCACGCGCCAGTCTGCATGCTCTTCGGTGAAGCGGGCGACGTGGTGCTCCTTTCGGTAATCCAGGCTCCAGCGTCTGGAATAGCCATCCTGACCTATACCATTGCTAAATCCTAACGTCAGTTGGGTTCAGTTGCGTCAGCCTGCGTCAGCTGACTATATGAAAAGGAACAAGCTCCTACATGGCTTGATTCTTTGGCGTGAAAACGTCGCCCCAGACGCTACACCATTGCACTCGCTACGACGCACACACGCACATCTGCAAACGTAACTCCAAGCCTGCGATCAGCCGGAGTCTGGCGCAGAGCCTGACGTCACCCAAAGCCTGACGCACTGGTCACTCCTCTTGAATAAACACATCATCCGGAGCCTAACACAGTGGTGACTCCTCCTCAATGGCATCACCCAGAGCCTAAAGCAGCAGTCACTCCTGAATAAACGCATTACCAGAGCCTGGCGCAGCAGTCACTCTTTAATAAACGCATCGCCCGGAGCCTGACACAGCGCTCACTCCTTCTGAATAAACTCCCTGATGTGCCCGTTCACCTCCTGAGGGTACTCCATCATGACCCAGTGAGAAGCCTCGGGCAAGAAGCGCACCGTGAACCGGTCGGCGTAGCGCGCGGACATGGTGGCCAGCACCGGACTCAGCGCCTTGTCTCGCTCCCCCCAGACGACCAACAGCGGGCAGATGATGCGGGGCGACTCGATGGGTGACTGAGTAAAACTGAAGTTCGCTCGGTAGTAGTCGATCGGGGGAGTGAGCGCGCCCGGCTCGCCGAAGGTGTACTTGAAGGCGTCGATCAGCTCCTGCGGGTAATGGTGCTGCACGGCCTTGTTCTCGGTGAACATGCGCTCCAGTGCGGCTGAAGTCGTTCAACGACATGACCGTCTCTGGCAGCCAGGGCAGCTGGAACATGAAGACGTACCACGACCGGAACAGCTGGTTCCACGACGTTCGCAGCAGAGTCTGGATCGCCTGCGGCAACGGTGGTCGAGTCGGGTTCGTCGTTCAGCGCCGTTTTATTTCTCCTACCGCGGTAGCCGAAAGCTGCATTTGTAAGGCGCGGTCAGCTGAATGCGCCAGGAACTTCGCGTGAGCACGCGATCATAGCTGCTGGCTATCATCCTGCCCGTTAATCAAGCAGCTAGTGGCACACAACACGTGACTGGCGGTGGCACCCCATCCCCCCCCCCCCCCGGCCCCAGCCCAGACTGACGCCTCTCCGCTCGGCAGTGCAGCGCTCACCGCCCGGTGCGGGGCATTCAGGATGATAAGCTTGTCCACGACGGTGGGCCGCAGCTCGGCCACACGGTAGGCGACGATGCCGCCCCAGTCGTGGCCAATCAGGACGCAGCCAGTCCGACCCAGCGCCAGCACCAGCTGCGATACGTCCTCGGCCAGCAGGTCCACTGCATACCGGTCCCGGCCGGCCGGCCTGTCCGACTGGCCGTAGCTGCGGGGTCGGCCAGGCGCGAGGTCAGGGAGCGAGGGCGCCGAGCAGGAGCAGGAGACGTGCGACTGCTTGGCCTACCCGGCCAGGTCAGGCCGGCAGGAGAACGAAAACGCCGGGCAGGAGTCGGAGACGCGCCGCTGCCCGACCTGCCCGGCCAGGTCAGGCCGGCCGGGCTCGCCAGTCGTCCCGGCCTCTTGCCTGCTGTCGCTTGTCGCCGCATCCTAACACGCCCAGTGACCAGCCGGGCGCACCATCGGATGCCTGGTGGAGTACTCAGCGCGAGCGGCTGCCAGCTCTCCCCAGCAACCCGGCGGATGCGGGCGGAGAGGCACAGGGCGGACAACGGCTTAAAACACTACAGCTGCCAAACCCGCCAGCTACGCACGGCCCGGCCCTGAACGCTATTGGCTTTGCTTGTTGCCATAAGAACCTAGTGTCACCGTTAGTCAGCACTGACAATGCCGAAACGTCAGGTGTTCAAGGTTTTTTTCGGCCCCATCTGTTAAACAAACGATGACGCCGGGAATAGGCAGGGTGCTTGTCGTTTCAGATCGTCAAGATATCATGTACTTGTGCTGATATTGCAAAAGTTTGTAACAACGGCAATGATGCATTGATGCATTCGTCGACCTACATAACTACCTACCCCCTGAGGTCGACGGCAACCACCCAGTAGTCCTTGGCCAGGTCCTTGAGCTGATAGTGCCAGCAGTACCAGAAGGCGGGGAAGCCGTGCACCAGCACCAGCAGCGGTTTACTCTTGTCACCGTTCTCCACGTAGTGCAGCCGGATGCCCTGCAAAGTGGCATCAAATGATATCATCCTAGAGGACGGGGGGAAACGGCATAGTGCACGACACATGAGTCTTACGAAGTATTGAAGTATGCACGTTTTCACTCCCAAATCCTGCATCGCATTTTCTCCGTATTAGATAATGGTGCAATCAGAAATGCGTTAAAAACGGAAGACTTTTTCACGAGAGCCAACTGCATGGCACTTGTCGGAACACAATGAGCCAGTGCACAAACGATAAATTCACGCGTGCAGGGAGGTGAGGTACAAATGTGGCAAAATGTTTGCATCATGGGCTAGTGGAAAATACGGCCAATCCTGCAGTGCATGAACCCACACACGTATCAATGCATAGCACCATTGCTGTGAATCTGCCCTAGTGGATGCCGTCAGGACAGCCTAAGCCCGTCCAACGGTCAGTCCACACAAGCAGCCATTGAGCATCGCCGAAAACGTTGCATGCGATGCAACATGGCGAGCTTAACACCGCGTCTTGCTTCATATTTGGCACATGGGGATTTAGATTTCCGGCGGTGCAGTTCGATTGTCGAAAATGAGGTCAGAAATAAGCACCAGAGGAAACGAATCATATATTAGGCCTTGACAGGCCTGATGCTGATCGGCCATCGATCCGAGATCTGTAGTGCGCCGACCTCTCCCCAAACACTTCCTGTCGATGATCCATGAATTTAGCCTACCGGTGCTCTGCTGGAGCGTGTATGCGACCGATTTGCAGGGCTCAGCGGTCGGGGAAATGCAGTCGGTGCCGCGGTTGCTATACTGGTAAAAGGCGGACGTGGGACCAGTTCATTTTTAACAGTGCCAACACTTCTGAATAGCATTTCGAAAGGCCGGCGTGCGGAGACCGCCGGTTTGGTGTAGCCAAGCCAAAACTGATGTCAGACGACGGCAGTCAAACCATGTGACCATATCCCTAGCAACCGGATTCGCTTTTGGAATATTTTGCCTGCAAAGCTACGACGGATGCACTTTTGCAGGGCCAGAGAAAACAGCAATGGAAATCAAGCCTTTGATGGTGTATGTGTTAAAAACGAACATGTCGGACTCAGCCAAGCCTGCTTTGATGATGACGATGTGATGATGATGATGATGATGATGATGATGATGGTGGTGGTGGTGGTGGTGGTGGTGGTGTTGATGGTGGTGGTGGTGGTGATGATGATAAATAATAATAATAATAATAATAGTTAAAGTGAAAGTGATGATGATTGTGGCGGTGATGATAGTGGTAGCGGTGGATATGATGATGGTGATAATTATAAGCATTATTATTATTATTATTATTATTATCATTATTATTATTATTATTATTATTGTCATTTGGGCTTCAGGGCGCGCCGAAAAGCCCCCTGTGACGCATCCATGTTAAAAAGCAAGAAGATTGTCATGATCCAGCGAAGGACATCGGGACTGGGTACTCGACTCCAACTAGACGAGAAATCGGCGTTGTCTTTCGAACCGGGCGAAGCTGAAACGGCATATCACACCAAACAACGCCATCTATCCGAACAACGTTATGAATCATTTGCATGTCAGGGTATCCATCATATTCCAGCTTGATCACATAATCCTGGTCTTCCCTCTTCCCCGATCTCAGAGACATGGCCACATTCATTTCAACAGGGTTCGCTTTTGGGACTAATTTGCCTGCAAACCTACGAATAAGGCACTTCCACGTGGGCATCGATTCAATTTTCATCAGCAATCTCCCCAACGGCCTTTTTCCGATCAATAAAATTGTTCTTCTCCGATTTTCCCACGATCGCTGGCAATCATTGTATGGTCCTTAGCTAACCGCTGTGTCGGAGTGTGCAATATGCATGTGTGATATGCATGTGTGATATGCATGTGCATGCAATATGTGGGTATGAT
>NW_023597054.1:47263789-47486289 GCF_011947565.3 Pollicipes pollicipes | reverse complement strand
CGTTCGCTTACATCTAGTTGTATTTGTATCGTTCGCTTTAAGCGATGCATGTAGTGTTGAACCGATCTTGTTGCAGCGGTGCTTGGTTCAGCTCGGCTCAGCCGCAGTGTGTGCGCTCGAGCGGCGTGACTCCACGGCTGGGTTACAGCGACTGCCTGGGCCTAGCAAACTTTGGGCCATGCCGCGGGATGCAGCCCTGCGTTTCCGGGACGGTCGAGCGTACCCCTGGGCATGGGTTCCTTTAGGGACGGCGACGACCTTGGTGGCCGCTGCTTCCGGTAACAAGTGGGTCGCCTCCCTTTTGTTGTGGCCGTGGTCGCGGCGCGGCAGGCCGGCATAGGTTGTGCTGTCCTCGGGGGCGCCTTGACGTACTAAGTGCCGCAATGCGCCAAAGGGTATATCGGTCGGCTCTGGCGGCCCCACTCCGTGTTCTCCGGGGCGAATTGTTCTCGCAAATTTGTCCACAATTTGATTTAGTTACGCGTTACGGCACAGTGAAACACCCGCGCTTCTTTTCGCGGCTTATGATTGGCATCCTTTTTCCTGCGTTGGTAGAGAATATTATGCCCCACACGCCAGGGCTGTGTCATGATTTAATGTACTTTCGGGGCATTGCGAATTAAAGCTGCTTATCTCTACAGTATTACATTTTATAAAGCTTTTTGTGGCTATATAGGCTAATTAAATGCTTTCCGTCCCTCAACCATGGATATCGAGAGCAAATACAAATGTTGCAGTGTATTTTCCGAATACCGTGACAATTCATGGACGCATCAGTGTCAGACGAACGACATATATTTTTTGGTACATGCGTATCCTAGCAACCGCCAAAAGCGGTGTTAGAATAGTGCTGAGCGAAATGGCCGAGCTATCAATGTTCTGGCAAAAATGTTTTGTCTTACCAAATATCAGTGGTAATGACAAATAGATTTATAATATCATTTTGTAAATACATTTATATTTACTGTAGCTCAACAACTGGCTTTCAAGAACAACGAGAAACAAGGTTTTGGAGCAGGAAAGCTGAGGCCACTAAAACCTACACTGTCGAGCATATATTGGATGAAAGCGATGGAAACGCAGCGACACTTCCCCAACTATTTTGCGTTCGCTTCTTTCTGTTATTTTTATGCGTTCTTTTTTTGTGAGCAGTTTAGCCGTCAACAGAGCCGTCCAATGGTCATAAGATCGCCACGTGGTCCAGGGCCTTAAGATCGCATTTCGTTGAGGGCCTCGACTTCTCGGGCCGCGGACAAATCGCAGCTGAGCTAGCGATCTTATGCCCGGCCCCTTTTCTTTCTCTCACTTCCACATTACTCTGTCGTAAAGGCGTGGATCCCTACAAAATAGCACGTCATACTGATGAAAATCCGGATGGATGCAGGCCTTCTTGAGGTATTTTGGACGATGCAATATTTTCGATCTCATATCCAATCTCTGACTCACTTCTGCCACTCAGTCTTCAGATACCAAAGGAAAACATAAAGACATAGGAACCTAAATGTACTCTTAGAAATGTGCCTAAGGCACCCACATGAGGAACGTAAGGAGAGAATGGGAGCGTAATTTAACAATTGAGGGAATAAACATTTGGACCCCGACCTAGACTCAATTGCACTCATTTAGTACATCCAAACCTCACGTTTACCGTACCCAAGGTCGATCAATCCCGTGCTCAATGCTCTCCTCAATAAATTCGGCAAAACCAGAGCTCTGGTGAGAATCTATGACCAATAAACATTATTAGTAATTGCACACGCTCCCGGACATCCGTTCTGAAAGCAACGGGACCTAAGCCATGTTACTTATACAGGTGCCTAGATTGCTAGTTTATTCCATGTCGTAAATTGTATCAAGAACAACGTAAAACCGGAATCCGGGATGATCCAACGAGAATACCCAATGCACGGGATCCCAGTTGGAGCAGACAGGTCTCGCGCTACGTCAACTGACACTTCCCATCATTTCTTGGAAGCCCGTCGGCTGTACTTTTAATGGCATAGCGTTTAAATGAGATGGTGCACTGTACCGAACGTCATTGACTTCTTATGGCAATGGTACAGTGGTCCTCATACAATAATCCCGGCTAAACACTCGAACACCTTCAAATCATGGACGGTGATATGAACGAGACCATCAGCTTCAACATGTCATGCAAGTGTATTCAGACCGGCAGAACACGCCTTAGCAGACAGGAAACGACGACAGTTTAGACACATTCCGCCTAAACCAGACATAACACATTCCGTCCAAAGGACTTCTCACAAATATAGTAAAACAACCTTCACAAGCTGTCCAAGTGGTTTATGCAGCCAAAAAGGAGACTGCACCTAGCACAGCGTACAGTTTCTCGTCCGCAGGCAAACACATCGTCATCATAAAGCCATCAAATACACCATCACATGCCATCGTCACACATCATCGTATCAAGCCACCCTCGGTTCCATAGCCACAACGAAGACGAAGACAAATCAAGGTTAAATCGGACTCCTTCCCAGCCCTACGTACAGCAGCAGTCTGAGCCGGCCGGCACCCGGTACAGGCATGCAGGGAGCGGCTGGACGCCCCAAGATAAGCATTATATGTTCCTGTGTGCAACACCTCTATTCTTCAATACATGCTCACACCAGATATTTTGCACACTTACCCAAGCACCTTTAGACTTAAATGTGTGTCATCACCTCAAACCCTGTATCTGAAACAACTAGAAAGGCCTCAGATAGTAAAGCCCCACTAAGCCTAAGCTTGTAGCTATAGGCATTTACTGAAAGGCCGGGATATTTCCAGGACAAGGCATCTGATGAACATGCAATGATCATAACACTGAAATGAGAGAAAACAGCCTGCATGAGAACATTTCTATGGTGCGCTGTCTGTTTAACTACCCAACTCGCCCTTCCATGACCTCAACTTGACATGACATGTTCTGCGACCCAGCGCTCGATTTTGCTCGACGCAGTCCTGCAGACTGTGCGGCGCTGCGGCACGACGCTGTCCCAGATACCGCTGGTACGGGTGATGCTAACTTCCGGTCTTGGGAGGACGACCAGCGAGCACACGCTACCGTCCACGGAGTCGACAGGCTTTCCGCCTCTGCGGCCGGGGGACAGGGATGTGGTGGCCACGCTTTTCCGCTAACCTAGTTGACGTTGCGCATAGAGTTGGCTCTGACAGGAGGGGGGGGGGGGGGCGACGGAGGACGTGGCGGCGCATCAGTTAGCCATGAATGCCGACAGCGCCTTGTGCCATGTCGGGTCATGCTTAGGGTGATCGTCCAGATCTTGAAGAATGGACTTCTGCATCCTGCGTAGGAGATCCGACATGGTGTTGTGCGCACCGGCCGTTGGGCTAGCCACAAGCGGTGAGGGTTGGGGGGGGGGGGGACGCTGCGGACCACCGCGGGCGCCGACAGGTCAAACGATCTGACGTGACGGGGATCCACAAAGTCGTCGCCATCGCTGTCGTCATCGACTCGGTCTCTTGGGTTCTTCGTGAAGGGCTGAAGGGCTGGCGTCCCGGCGGCCTTCCTGGACGGTCCTGGCGTCGGCTCTATGGCGGGGCTGGCCTCCGCCCTCAGGGTGGCAAACCATCCAGATGGTGTATCACGTCGTCCTGCCAAGAAAGAACAGTCCAATGATCCTTTGAAAATCGGCTGATGTCATTGGAAGAACGTAATGTGCGTCCTCCCAAAATTATATGCAATCCACACAGACAACTGACTTTATCAGGACTGACTTGGTGTCTGACCAACTATTTCAGAGTGATCCCGTTTGTAAGCCATGTCATTTTTAAAGCTTCAATGCCCTGAAAACCTTTAAGTCTCCCACAGTTTCTCAACATATTTTCACCTATCATAAACACTTACTGCAAGTATTCTCTGCAAATGTAGTGCAGCTTATGTGAGGCACACGGACGGTGGAACAATGACCAGAGAGCTGATGTCCTGTAGCAAATCACCTTGAAACCTCACGCTCTGCACAGCACTTCAAAACCTTTCATCCTAGTTGTCATACTTTGGGCAACCCTTTCCACACACAGGGTATCTGGTGCTAGGATGCAGTAGCGAGATGTACTACTATACTGATGATCCTGGGACATGTATTTCTAACCCTATGCTTAGTTGTGGTCATCAAGATATTTTGGCTCAGCCATCTGTATCTCCTGTAGCCATGACCTTTATAAGCAGGCATCAGGCATTAGAATGTGGGAGCTGGAATGATTGTTTATTTTTGGTGTCCAATGTCAGGGTCTGCACAGATTTGGAAAGTTTCCTTTTTTGCTGTCTTCAAGTCAATGGTTACATCTAAGTTGTAAATAGGCATGTGAGCCCACAAGTGTTCCTTTGAAAGCATGTTAAAAGCATGCTGGAGCCATGAGCATGCTACACCTGAGTTTTTGTGAACTAAAGCCAGAACACAATTTTATAGCAGTCAGTGATATTTCATTATTCAAGCGCACAGGTCAAAATTATGAAATATAGATGTCATCACTGCTTGTGTTCATTTAAAATGATTAGCAAAAATTCAATCCACAATGCTCCTTGAAAAATATAGATGTTGGAAAAAAGTCCTGTCATGTTCTATCCCACTGCACAAGTATTCAACTAGTTATTTCTGAGAGAAAGGGGTCAAGGATCAAATTTCATGGATTCTTGTTACCTTGGCCCCATACATTTTTATGGTTCTTGATGCTGCTTGATGCACAGTAATGCGGTGACCGTGCACAGTAATGGCGCCGGTGTCGCAGCTGGTGTGTTTGCCACAGTCGGATGTTCAGTATCATTATTAGTTAAGTTCTAAGGTAAGAGTATAATGACCCGTTTTACAATTAATTAAGATATACTCTGCCTTAAAAACAACACTTGATGTACAATGCTCTTTTGTAATGCGAGGTAGGAAACTACACCCTGACTGGAATCATGATATAACCAAGGCAGTTTCAGGTAGACAAATGCCAAAAAATATCTTTACACATGAATAATTTGAAGATTCAGTGTGATTTGGCTTGGCTCACGTTTCATATTCCAGTGTGAAGATCCAAGCATGGATGTCTTGTAGGTGTCCAGCAAAACAGACCATAGTTTTCTGAATGGATGTAGACATTTTGTGGTATGATAGCTTCAGTTAGTAAACCTTTGCATCACTTCCTATCACTGTATGCTTTGTACTTCATCACTTTGTATACTTCTTTGCTAAATTCACTGGCAGATTAATTAAAATAGCCAATTTTCCATCACAACAGCAGTATGTCAGGAAAAAGGAACGCTACTGTAAATTACAACATAATGTACCATACAGCATAAGGAAAATTACTGGGCATGCACATAGAATTCCAGGCGGTTACACACATGGCCAATACAGATGACACACAATAGATGCTTAAAACCAGACCCAATCTACCCGATCACACCCAAAACTTACCTCTGTGAGCATGATCAGACTGCAAGGCCGGTCCCATGCAGGAATGATCAGTCAATAGCAGCACAACTAAATCCAAAGAAAGACCCACACAAAATGCAGACATCCCCCACGCCTCGTAATAATGCTGTGATACCAAAGTCCAACCCATGTTGTTGCTGTTGGTTAAGGGCGCATAGCCTCTCGGGCTCAGGCGTCCATCGTTGAAGTGTTGTCTTGCAAGTTTGGTAGCACAGGTGGTAACTAAGCGCGACAGAGGATAGAAGGAATGTGTCGCACTGGTCAGGAATTTTCGTGCAGGATAGTGGTGTAGCAAGGAGGTGCAGTAAACGGTGTTAGTTTCTAGAAAACTCGGTGTTAAATGTTCAGATACATAAACTGATTAGTGAACTAAAACAAGAGAACAAAAAGTCCGGTTTTTTTTGCCAGGCTCTTTTTTATCATTTTCTTTTAACCGCAGCTTCCCCACATGATAGACGTTGCAGGTTAGTCATCAGTCAGTCGGCAGTCACAACATTGCCGTTTAACAAAGCATTTACCAGATGGAAATTTCACATATCTGCCATGCCGTGTACTCTAACGCATGCACGCACATTCATCTGCCTTCACCATGCTCGTTCAAACCTCATTCATGTAATCTCCTCTGCTTACGCACACACCCACGTATCACACATATACACATATTTGCTACACATAATTCCTATACCACTTCCTTGCTTCTCACATTTCTCAAGCATCCAGTCAGACATCGTACGCAGATATGCACGCAAGCTTAAATTATACATAGAATAAACAACTCATTTCAAACAATTACAATATAGTATAAACAACATGGCAGCAATCAATGACAGCAAAGCAAAAATTGCACTTGTCCCGCACGCAAATGCAGCACTTCACAATTGTTTCAGTAGGTCGCAGTGTCGCAAATATTTCATCACTCCATCAATGATATCCGGGAATTGATTTCCTACCAGCGACCTCACACAAAATTGTGTTCCGGACCGTTGACATAGTGTTACCAATGATCGTCTTTCGTGAAAATATACGGGACATTCAAGAAGAATGTGATACACTGTTAATGGACACTGACAGCGTTCACATTCAGGTTGGAGGTTTCTATCTATCATGTATGAGTGGGTATAGCGAGTATGCCCAAGTCTCAGCCGGCACAGCACTATCTCTTCGCGTCGGACTGCTCGCTTACAGGAGACCCAGTCTCCTACCTCTTCTTTGATGCGTTTTAAATTAGTCCTAGGGTTGTAATCTGTCCAATATTTGTTGAATAATTCACGAATACTTCGACGCACTTTAGGAAAATAATCTTTAGGACCCATTTGAAAATTACACACGTCATTCAATCTTATAGCCATCTTTGCTTGTGCATCCGCTGTCTCGTTTCCACGTATATTACTATGGCTTGGGATCCAGAGGACAATGATTATACTGCCCATTTCAATAAGCTGACTGACCGTCTCTAGTAAATGGATCACGATCGGGTTTTCAGAAGTCGGATTTCCCAGGGCTGTTATAATGGACAAGGAGTCTGTGCATATAACACATTTGAGGATGCGATTTGTATGTGTATAATTCAGAGCCTGTAATACTGCGAATCCTTCAGCTATAAATATCGAACAAAGTTCAGGAAGTTTAAATTTTTGACGTCTTTCACCGTGGACAAAAGCACATCCAACTCCGTCTGCACTTTTTGCTCCATCGGTAAATATGAACTCGTATTCTGTATACCTGCTTCTCAAATCATTAAACTCACATTGAATTTGCACTTCATCTAGCGTTCTCTTGCTCCTGTTAGTCAACTTTATCAACGTACATTTACGTAATCTCCATGGCGGAACGACGCTGCGTTTTAAGGTCACCTCTTCTGGGAAATCGAATCCTGTTTCATGGCACATATCAAGTATTCTCTCATATAGCGGGAAACCAGAAATCCTTTTCATATATCCAGTCTCTACCTCATGTAACGCAGCCTCATTGGCCATAAGTTTTCTGCATGGATGATCCTCTCGACTTAGTATCTTCAGGGAATAACGGAGAGACAAGTCGCATCTCCTCAGTCTCAAGGGAAGTATGTCTGCTTCAACCATCAGTGGTAAAATGGGCGAAGTTCTAAAGGCTCCAGTAGCAATTCTAATGCATTCATTTGAATAGCATCAATCATTTCCACTGCCTTGTTACGGGGACCATCAAAAACTTGGCATGCGTACTCTAATATCGGTCTTATCATGGCTTTGTATATTCTCAATAGTGTAGAACGATCTGCGCCACAGCCTTTTCCAGATAAACATTTTAATATTGATATCCTTTTGACAGCTTTTGTTTTAATGTACTGCATCATCGTGTTTAAGTTCAGCCTAGAGTCCAGCATCACTCCCAAAAACTTGACGGTGTCGGTGTATGTTAACGGTTGGTTATATATATGTAAGTTAGGTATGTTCGTCATCTCTCTTGCCTTCATATACCTCCGAAATACAATTGCGTTGCATTTGTGAGGTGAGAAAAGGAAACCCCACCGATCAGCCCATGCACTCACATGGTTCAACGCCCCCTGCATTTTATTAACTAGATGAAAAATTCTCCTTCCCTGTACCCATAGAGAGCAATCGTCAGCGTACAGCGCTCGGGACACTTCACTCGGGACATTTCCACACACGTCATCAATCATGATGTTAAACAATATCGGGGATATAACTCCTCCTTGGACTAAGCCGTTTTCCTGTTCGAACGTATCCGATGATGTTCCATTGCGCACCTGGAAGGTTCTGTTATCAAGGTACGATCTAACGAAATACATAAGGCGTCCTCTAAAACCCATATTAAACATTTTTTGTGAGCAAAGCAACTTTAGACGTGAGATTATATGCATTTTTAAGGTCCAAAAAAACAGCCAAGGTATATTTGTTGTAGAAAAAACCTTTTCTAATCTCGGACTCCAGCCCGACTACATGGTCTGTGGTACTTCTTCCATTCCTAAATGCACACTGATATTTAGACAACATATTGTTCCGCTCAAGAAACCAGGATAACCGTCTGGCGACCATTCGTTCCATTATTTTGCTAAAACATGAAGTTAGCTGAATTGGTCTATATGACTCAGGGTTTTCCCTAGGTTTGCCTGGTTTCAAAATAGGAACAATAATCGAGTGTCTCCATTCATCAGGGATATCACCTCCACACCATATGCAGTTCATCATTTCCAAAATTGAATGCAATTGTTCATCAGGTAGGTGTCTAAAAAACGCGTAATGTATCTCATCCGGTCCAATGGATGTATTGCCGCATTTAGCAATAGACATTTGTAGCTCAGTCATCGTGAATACATCATCATAAACCTCCTCATTGTCAGAAATAAATGACGGCATTTGATCCATCATCTGCCATTCCAGCTCTCTAAAAGTGGCTCGGTAGTTCCGAGAGGACGACATGTCAGAAAACAACCGTCCGAAGATATTTCCAACTTCAGTTGGGTCGTCAATTGTTACCAGCCACCTTCAGAACAGGTAAGGGTCTCGCAAATCGCTCCTTTCTGGTAAATTTCCTAATGATGTCCCATAAGTGTTGTATCGGCGTATTCACATTGAACATATGCAATAGTTTTTCCCACGAACCTTTCTTTGCCGCACGAATTATCCTTCTGGCTTTCGCCTTCGCCTCCTTATAAGCCAATAAATGCAGATGTGTGTACGAACGTCGGAATCGATTGAGCGCCCGTTTCCTTAACCGAATCGCCCCCTTGCACTCATCAGTCCAACAGGGGCAGCTATATTTGGTGTTTCTGATTTTCCGAGGAATGCTTTCCTTTGCTGCCCCCAGCAAAACCTTCCTAATGTTTTGGTAGTTTTGCATACCGTCCCTTTCATTGAACCGCAAACAACATCTATCAGTAAATTCAGACCAGTTCGCCTTGTTAATATTCCATCCAGTAAATTCGTCACATCGTGGTGGAATATCTCCATACCTATCATATGTAATATAAACTGGGAGATGATCACTGGAGTGTAAGTCAGTGTCCGTTTGCCAATGCATGAATTGTCCCACACTGCTTGACGTCACAGTCAGGTCGATATGTGACCATAATCCTGTGTACTCGTCCATTCTGGTTGGGGAACCATCGTTCATCACTGTTAAGGCATGTTGCCGTATTATCATTTCCCACACCTTTCCACGAGAATCGCACCGGTCTGCACCCCATAAGAAATGCCGACTATTGGCGTCCGTGTTTATGATATACGGCTGCGGTAGCTGTGTAACCAAGTCGTTCAGTTCAAGGTACGTCAAATTCTCGTTTGGTGGTAAGTATAAAGAACAAACACAAATACGAGAATGCCCCATTGTCACCGAACATGCCACCGCCTGAAAATTAGTATTTAGTGTGACCTGAAAATGAGGTAGGTCGTTGCTGACGTAGATTGATGCTCCGCCTCGTCTAATATGTGCGCCAGAATAAGCGTTATAAAGAGTATATCCGGGAATTCTGAAATCATATTGGTCAGTAGGGAGGAAGTGTGTCTCTTGGAGACATACGGCACTATGTGGTCTTGCCAGCAGCAGTGGTTTTATCTCCGCCCACTTTGAAATCACACCTCTACAGTTCCACTGCATAATGCTGAAAGTCATTTTATTGTTGCCTTAGACTGCAGACTCCGTCCAGTCAAGCACACACGCCGACAACAGTTCGACATACCTGTACCGCGTACCATATCCCCACACACAAACATACAACCAATGCGCAGCCCGAACGCCGAAATCCAACAAAGGACCGCCACCAAAAACATGAAAAAATCAGATAAATAAATTAATAAATATGCCAAACATCGGTATGTACTACTTGTCCTGTAACTGCGAACAAAACATCTCAGTACATACACATTTCCCTTTCCCTTATTCCCCTCCCCAGCCAGCCCCAACCCCGCGGTCGGGACCAGGCGCGCTCCGGCCGGGCGAGTGGAAATAGCGCCTGTACCATTGCCCCCGGCAAGGATCACCCCGCACCCTCCGAAGGGTGACCTCCACGAGACAAACAACCTCAGCTCGTCCACCCCCTGACCCGAATTAGGTATCGCACCTGGATGTTTAACCTTACCTCCGAGAACCAAGTGGGCTGGGACTAGCCCAACCGGGCGACCCCTGCTCAAACCGAAAACGCAGCTGCCTCCGGAAAACACCATGAACTCGTTATTTAAGTCTGCCTCAACTTTGCAAACCATTTCGCATAACAATCCCGGCATTAAGGGTCCTAAAATAACTATGAAAACAAACACCACCGACCTCTGCATGCCCTCCGCACGAGAACAATTACGCGGAGAACGTCTGAATTTGCTGGCCTATTCATTCAAATATTCAACATACCTGTCAACCAATCACCAACAAACTATTCAGCTATTAACAAAGAAGAAAGAAACGTGGTTCACTCCATTTCAATACTAGTTAGTCTTCCTTCCATGACCTCCTTTGGCTGGAGTTTCTCTTCGGCCTCTCCGTAGATCTCCCTGCTCGGCTAATCATTGGTGATGGGGTAGTGTCATTAGGTACCTCAGATATGTTACATTGTTGTTTGTCCTTTTTCTTTGCCCTACATGCTCTCTGCCAACCCTCCATCTCCTCATTATGCTCCACAGTCATATGATTCATCTCCCTGTCCACTCTTTCACTTTCTACATCATCTCTCTGCATCACTTGAACCTCTCCATCATTCCTCCTCTCATAGGTTTCCTGCTCATCTTTTTGAGTGTCCTTCTGTCCCTCCGCTATAACATCCACCTCAACTTCCTCATCCTGTCTACCTACAGGTCTGGTACTGTCATCCCTCCCCCTGGTATTCCCCTGGGCACCTTGTTTCATCAGCAGTTGCTGAAGCAGAGCAATCATCTCACCCACCTTTTCTTCCAGTTTTCCTACTTTTTCCCTGAGGTCATCATGCTGCTTGTTAGTGGGAGCCACACTTGGGTGCCGGACAGTTGCAGCATATGACTTCAGGACAGGGGGGTCATGCTCTTTCCCATACTGCCTTCTAGCCTGAGGGTATGAGAGTTCTTGTTCAGTTTTAATCTTGCATATCTCCTTTTCTTTTTTCCATATTTCACACTCTCTGGCCATACATGAGTGTCCTGACTGTTTGCAGTTCACACACCAGCGCTCACATTCCCCTTCATGCTTTCCTTTCCTACAACGAAGGCATAAAGAATCACCAGGGCATCTTGTTTCAGTGTGGCCAAATCTGCCACAACCAAAACATATCAGTGGGTTGGGGATATATTGGTGGACATGGTATGTGATGTAATCTAGCTCCATTTTGGCTGGGCATGAGGACCTGTCAAATGTCAAAAGTATGGTTGGGGTATTCTCCATCTTTCCATCCACCCTCTTGGTGAATCTCTGAGCACCCACTACCCCCAAATTCACCCAGCCATCCCACAATCTCGGTCTCGGACAAATCTACAAGGTCATATGCAATGATGGTTCCCCTGGATGTGTTCATTCTTTGTTCCCGAACAACCTCACACTCCTCATTCCCAAACTTTTTGTTTTTCATGAACTTTTCAGTCTGTCCATGATTTTTGGTTTTTATCAGAAGGCTGCCTGCAGCCAGAAGATTCGCCTTTTCAACCTTCTCAGAGCCTCCCAGAACTCCTCTCACGCACATCTGGATCCATGGCCAACCTTTGGACTTGAATGATTTCCCTGAGTTGAGTGTTATTTTCAGGTATGAGCCTGAGGACTCCCCCCCTACCTGAGAAAAGAAAAGTTCATCTGTACGCACTCGCTTACCGGGTCGGCTCGGCCCAGTCATCTTCACTTCACTCCATCACCACCAAGAAGAAAGAACATTACACTGAGATTCACCCGAAGTCTTGAAACAGGAAGAAATTCAGAAGTAAATTAAATGTGACCCCACAGAACTCGCTTCCACCGTTCGTATGGCCTGTCAAAAATGCTCTACACTTATCCAGACACCAACACGCGCCACCCCAGACGGCCGGAACGTGTTGGCTTCAGCAGTACTCGAACGCGAATGAAAGTCCAGCCCAGGTTATAGAAACGCGTTTTCAATACGTCACTTCTGCGCCGGAAATGTGGTGAAATAGGACGAATCAATCGGAATCGGTTAGCACTATTCCTCACGTTGCTTACATTGGTTGCTTAGAAACGCATGTACGAAAAAATATATGCAGACGAACGCTATTGCCCGCAACATCTGGCATCGCATCCGGTAGCAACGGTTTTTGGTCAGGGTGTACTTTCCTTCCTAACGTTAGAAAAAATCATTGTACACCATTTGTCGTGTTTAAGGCAGGACATATCGTATATAATCACAAAACAGGTAGATTCATGCTCTTACTTTCAAACTTTTATCATTACAATGGCGAGCTCCCGAGCGCCGCACACACACAGCACCCGCGATACCGGCGCCATTACTGCGCGCGGTCACAACATTACTGCGCATCAAGCAGCATCAAGAACCATAAAATGTACCGGGCCAAGGTAACCAGAATCCATTAAATTTGATCCTAGACGCCAACGGGACGATGGGTTGCAGAGGGATTGGGTGGGGAATAATCATTGGTATCACAGCATCCACCATCATGCCGTTGCAACTACATTCGGCCTGAAATCCCCAATACAGTGGTCACGTGCCTTAAACTTAGCTACAAAACATCGCATGACTACAAAGTCCTCATGAGTCTCAAATCATTGATTCTCTCCACACAGAGCACGCCCCAAGCGAGCGCAGAACGCGCCCGCCCCTTGGCTGAGGGAACATCGCCAAACAGATCCAATGGCTTCATCGCGATGGGGCCATACCCTCTCAGCAGACAGACGGGCCATCCACAGCATCCGAGGGTAGGCTTTGCGCGGCGCGTGCTGGCACGGCGTCAGCCTACGGACTCACCATCTGGATCTGCTTGCTGTACTGCCGCAGCTCCTTGTAGAATGTGATGACAGCCGCCCACCAGAACCAAACCAGAGCGATCACTCCAAAGCCAAACACCACCGCCGCTGAAATCACGCCGGGATGCCCGGTGGTGATGGCTAAGGCGAATGCGGCGAGCTGGCCCACGGAGAAGAGGCCGAAAGACTATGCCGTAGAAGATGAGCCATGCGAGTATCATACCGGGACGGTCGTTATCCACCCCATGTATCAGAAGAATGTTGAATAGTATGGGCACCATGGCGCAAGCTGTAGCGATGCCCATCAGGATTTCAAATGCCTCCGATGGGTAAATTCTTGCCGAGGAGGATTCTGTGCATGCCAATTGCGTTTCGAACTTACCGCAGCCGTTTTGGCTGGGATACAGGCCTTCGGGGTAAACGATCCATGCGGCTGTTATTCTTAGCAGATTAAGTACATCCCACAAGAGAACACGCCGATGGCCTTGGTGCCACCTCTCAGACCGCAGCAACAGCAGCCTGTCAGCCCCATTCTAATGAGTGGAGAGTGACGCTCAGCACTTCTGGCGACGGCGTGACCAGCTGCGCTAGACGACGAGACGGCCCCCACCCTCGGATGTCCACGGCACAGTAAAGCCGGCCGCGGCGGTCGTGGGACAATCCCCCACGGCGGGAGGCCCCACCACGGCAATGCAGCGCACAACTCTTACGCCACCTTTGGTAGGTAGTTTATTAAGAATATTTTCTAGTGCCTACTAGACTTTAGATATAACTGGTCAAATAGCGCACATACATCTTAATTATATAAAAAAATACACACTCAGTGCGGATTTGATTGATCGGTGTTGTTTAATTTCTCCCTTTGAATAATATATCGCGATATTGTACGTGCGGCGTTATAAAAAGCTATATAATAGCCAGGTTATGTCAAGGTGCATGTGCTGCGACCGTGTATCTATGAATGTGACCAGCATGAAAGGAAACTGAATTCAAAATGGGTGAAGGGACGAAAATAAATTATTTTTGTTTGTTTTTACGATCAGAAAAGTATCTGAAGTGGCTGTGACATATAAGTTTAGCAGAAGTCATATAGGCTTCTTATTTCTACTACTAGATAGAAGTGAAATAAAAATAATTTAAGGATTATCGGCAGCTATGACGCGCGTAAGGCGTTACTTGTGCAAACTCAAACCGAGACAATTTTCGACGAAAATAAAGCGGGGTGCCCCTACTCCTGTGGTACAGCGCAAGGCCATGCGCGTTATAAGAGCAGGGTAGCAGGGTAAGTTTTTATATTGTGTCGATTCATGCAGTTGTTACAGACCAGGGCAGATCAACAACGCCGGCTTTGGGGAAGAGGAAAGCTTGGGGCGGAAGCCCTAAAATGTGTTTTGATTGTCATAACCCCATCAAATTTCGCTTCTTTTTAGCTCAAAAAGTACTCCAGAACCAACTCCTCTCAGTGCAAATTACCTTGTTTGTTTTTACAACCTAGCATTCATCATTCTTGCATGTATTTGAGTATTTAGAATCAACTATGGGTAGGGTGTCTCTCCAGGGCCACACTTGCCTACAGATCTTCAGCATGTCATGCATGTTTGTGTAGGTGCAGCAGTGTGTAAGACTGCGTCATAGTGCTCATTTTTCATCAATTTTATGCTGCTATATTTCATAGTGGAACATTTGTATGGATAACTGAATTGAATGAAAAAGTGAGAACTTATGGCATATTGTGCTGAATGTTTTGCATGGTCAGTTGGCTTTTGCATTAAATTTTGTTTAGTTGTTGCCTGGAATAAAGATGTTGCCAATTCTAAGGCATTGTAATAGGTGATATCCTCTGATTGGCATCAGGCAGAAGATTGTAGCTAAATGGTATTATATGCAGAGATTTCAGTGCAGCATTTCCCATCAATAGTTTGTGTCCTCGCAGGTAGCTGGAAAAGATGAAAAACACCATTTATGCTGAAGAAGTTCCCACTGATCTGACTGGATACACACTTGTGCTGGTAAGTGTTGAGTCTTATTCTATATCAGTTATGACCTGATAAGTACAGTATTATGAGTATGTTAAATGATAATATACATTATATATATATATATACATATATATATATATATATATATATATAATATATATGTATGTATATCCACAAAATTTGGCAAAATAGGCCAACTCTGGGTGCTGGACCAGTCCAGCAATGTGCACTCTCTGTGGTAGGGGGCACAACAATTGTCCTATGGTTTGACATATTGCCAGAATCATATTTCTCAATTTTGTCACCCTTTGGCTATGTTCATGTTCAGCACTGTTCATCTGTGTGTTCAGCCTTAGCTTGTCTGTTCATCTGTGTGTCTGGGGTTTCAGCCATCAGTGAGCGTGGGTAACGTGGGACAGCTGGCAGTGGATCTGCTGCTACACAACCTGGCCTGCATATATGTGGGCGCCTTCAGTCACCCCAGTGTGCAGGCTGTGGTCGGTAGCATGCCAGATGACAGCACTGGTGTGCCTCGCCTTATGACCGCCGTAGAAGGTATGACAACAAGGAATGGTAGAGGGGCCTGTAAAAGGTAGGGCGGCCATGGAAGATTGGGTGGCCCAGAAAGGTGGGGCATATGGAGAGGATAGCTTGGTTAAAGAAGGTAGTGTGGCTGTAGAAGGTGGTGGCCGGGGAAGATAGGGCGTCTACCGGGCTCACCGTCGCGTGTCACGTGGTGCATGTGCTGATGTGCAGCCTTGATCTTTTTTGGAGCCATGCCATTATATGGCATTGGGTTAGAATGTTGCAAGAGAAAGAGACAGCAAAATATGAGAGAGGTGACTTTATTCTTCATGGCAATTTTGTACCAGCAAAGAACACTGCTGTGGCAACACAAATTTGCTGGCTGAATTTTGGTAATAAGTTCAAAGGTTCAGTATCATGGAAGGAACGAGGCGAGGTATTGTTATGAGGGATGGTATAATAGTTCGGACTTTGGCCTTCGTCTGGTGTTGGTTCATTATTCTGTGGGGTTCAAAGTATTTTGCGAAGCATTGTGTGCTTAGTGTGGCACTTTACTAAACGTCAATGTTTCTGGCCCCCTGTTTGCGAAAACCAACGCGACAGATGCTACCTGCGTGAGCTGTCGCCATGGTGGCGTCCCTGGTGGATCTTCATTGTTCAGTCTCAGACGGCTGTCGTCTGATGTCTGGTGCTGATACCCCGTTGGGGACCGCGGAGCAGGTGGCTGGAATTGGTCCTAGGCTGTGATGTGGCATCGTATTTGGTATCTCTTGCATAAGCACAGGCATTCGGTCAGTCACCGTACGTTTCGGGGGTACAGACCATCTTTGGAATGATTAAATTGCCATCATTGAGTTACTTAAGTGTGTTTATGTAAGATGACCATGATCGTTGGGCTAATGCTAACCTTCACGCATGCCTGCTTTTGCAGCATACGTGTGCAAAGACAAGCAACTTTTTGTCATCCAGATTCGCTCTCCCATCTCCCCAGTAAGTACAGAAAGGTGGGCCCTATGGTCTCACCTGAGCTGGATCGTATCCCAATGTCTGGAAAGCCGTGCAGTGAGATCTGCTAGTTTAGTGTCCGGCTCGTATTTCTTGACGTGTTGTCAAAGCTTGACCCGAGGTTCAGCCCCGGTGGCACAGTATCGCTGCAGCGCAGCACTGGCGTCCCGCAGGTCAGTGCTGCGACGCCCCGCGGATCACCGCCGGTGCCGGTGCCGTAATGTGCGCCGGCCAGGAGCCCGACTGACCATGTCGCCGACTCTGCGGCAGGAGGGCCGGCTGTCGCTGCTGGACGACCTGGTGGCGTGGGCGGCGGCGCGCGGCCTGGCGCGGCTGGTGCAGCTGGCCAGCTGTCACGCGGCGGCGCGGCCAGACCCGGCGGCACCCGTCCTCTGCCGGCTGGCCTCGACCGCGCTCGACGCCTCGCCGCTGGACGCGCTGGCGCCGCCGCAGCCGGCCGCCGTGCCGGCGGACCCGGCCCGCCGCGCCGCCACGGCCCGGCCTGCCCGGCGCTGGGGTTCGTGTCTGACCTCCACCGGATCTGGTGCGTGATGCCACCGACAGGTCACGGGACCGTGTGGCCAGCAGGCGCGCGCCGCTGGAAACCAATCCATGTGGAGCGCCGGGTATGGCCCGATGTTACTTTAAAAATGGAATCGTGTAAATTTACATAACGGCCCTTATGGCTCGGTGGTAAGATCGCGTTAGTCAAAGCCTTGAACGTTGCAATATTACTCTTCAGAAGCCCAGCCATAAGCCCGCAGATGCTGACCTCTGATGCGCATCACCGGTCGCCCTCCACAGCCGGACGGCCCTCGCCCAGAACTGACGCAGTCCACACAGCCGTCACCTCTGATCTTTGGTGTCCCAGACGGCCCTCGCCCAGGACTGACGCGGTCAACACGGCCGTCACCCCTGACCTGTGGTGACCCGGACGGCCCTCGCCCAGGACTGACGCAGTCAACACGTCCGTCACCTTTGACCTGTAGTGACCCGGATGTCTCTTGCCCCGGACCTGTCCTGACTCACAGGCCCTCTGTATTCGGGGCCGCCTGCGCGCCTGAGGCGGCCTACGCGCTGGGCGATGGGCCGCGTCGCTTGTGCTGACCCACACCGTGTGTGACCCCGCAGCGAGACCCGTGACATGCCGTATGTCTGCCTGCTGCGTCACACGTACGAGGGGAACAACATCCCCGAGGCTTGTGTCACTCTGCGACTGTCTCGACTCGTGGATCGGTCCGTTCAACGTGAGTGATCTTCCCCGTTCTTGTTCGGTGGGTTCTCTTGCGCGATGTGGTGCGCGTGCCTCCGTCGTTTGCGGTGCGTACTCGACTTAGCAGTAGCCCAGTGGGACCATACGCTTGCTTTAGCGTGCTGTGGTCGTAGGATCGTCGCATTTTGGCCCTGGAGATGCAGAAAACCGCTTTAGGGAGTAGGATTAAATGACCACTCCAGTAGGGGATATGCTTATATGCTTTAGTCTTTCAGATTACATATCGATGACGCAATTACTGTAATGTCGATCCATGTCAATGGTAAGGTAATGTCGATGTCGATGAGCGGTACCGATAACGGGTGATTACCTGAGTTTTGATAATTAAGTGTTGGAATTTTAGCACATCCCGAGGTAAGTCTACGAACGCTGAGACTGAATCTACCATTTGTCTATACAACACTTGGATGTTGAGATGCGGTTACACTTTATAACTCATGCAGCGTCACTTCTAGGTAGACCCAAACTGAACCTGGTGTTTCTAAAGTATTGACTGGACCTATTACAACAATGTCTCGGTGTATTTTGCATGCAACTTGCAAAGACTGACGCCACCGCATTGGCGCCCACGCTAAAATTGCAATTTTTCGAAACAAGGCAACGTAAATAAAATGCTTGAGGCACAAGGCAAGGTCACGAAGGAATCTGAGTAGCATGTACGGTGCAAATGTATTATTAGCGTTCTCAAAAACTAGTCTTAAATGGGTCGAATTCCTTTAAACTTTCCGTTCATGCTGTTTTGTTTCGTTTTTATTTCTTTGCTTGCTTCTTTCTCGGTGAACAGTGCGGTGTGGTTGAGTCGGTTGATGCTTTCAAAGGTCCTAGCACCGTCACTTTGGCAGACACAGTCAACTGACGTCTCCGTAAGGTAGGTTTGGCTGCTACACCAGCCGCAGCGATCGGCGACCGCCTGGGCTCAAGGCGTTGCAACGGCGTACGATCAGGGGTCAGGTTGGGACACCTTGCCCATGTCAGGCTTGCCGACCCTGTCCTCCGGCTTGAAGAGTCTTAACCCGCTCCTCTGCCGCAGGAGGTCGCCCACCCCCGTCCGGCTCGGCCTGGACCCGCTTCGGTGCTCGGCCGCTGGAAGATGCCTCCCACCTGGTCGCATCTCTTCGGTGCAGCGTTGGATTCGAGGCTCTACTGACACGTGGTGGCAGCAGACACGTCGACGCAAGAAGGCCTGGACGAAGAGTACGTCGCCACCAGCACGGCCGATTTCTCTGATAACCTCGCGACCTTTCTGCGTGTAAGCTGATTGTTTCCGCCTGGTTATCGTCGGGCACAAGGCGACCAGAACAGGAACGGTGATAATAAATGATGTCGAAAGGAAGTTTAAGCAACGGTCTGTCATTCATAATGGCCAATGTCTTCATTGTCGTGGTGTAGTCTATGGATGGCATCGAACTTTTCGGCGAATCAGGGGTCCTGGTCTCCGCGGAACGCGCCAAAGCACGGAACATTCAAGGCAGTCTTTATTTCATACGCACCAATGCACCAGTGCTCGAGGATATCTCACAGCCGAGGCCTTCACTGGATATACACATACTCAAAGTCGGCCGTCTTGCCATTTTTGGCGTGCAACTTAAGTTTTCGATGAGCCTCGGACTAGTCCGAGCCCAGGCACGGCGTTAGGAACTGTTCGAAGTGGCCCAGAGCTGCTGGGCCTGCACGTGCGCCCGCCCGGGCGACCGCCCCGAGCCGAGACGACTGGGGAGCAACATCAGAGGCGCCAGTCTCGGGCCGGCGACTCGGAACGCCGCTTGTTAGAGCCCAGCTGCCGCATGGTGTCGTTGACGGCGCGCACCAGCTGGTCGCGGTACCTCTGCAGACTGGTGTCGCTCACCGTGTGCCGGTAGTAGTTGTCTCGACACTCGACAGTCAGTTCCTCCGGGCAGCTGGCGCGGTAGTGGTGCAGCAGCGCCTGGCGCGGCACCACGCGCACCTCGTGCTGCATGTACGGGTAGAGCGGCTCCAGCGCGTAGTGGTTGAACACGGTGAGCGCGCCGCGCGTGCTGACGAAGCTCTTGCTGCTGACACCGCGGCCGCTGAGGTTGGCGCTACGCTCGGTGTGGCGCAGCATGTGGAAGTGCTCGGGCAGGCTCGGGTCGGGCGTGCGCGTCATGTTGTCGAAGAAATAGACGTGGCGCACTGAGAGCGAGGCGAACCGGTGCAGCAGATGCGGATTGACCTCCTCCAGGTGGCTGAGCAGCGCCGGCCACGTGCGGTACTGCAGTGGCACCAGCAGCTCGTCCATGTCCACCGGCACCACGAACCGGTAGCGGTAGAGGCTGCGGTACAGGCAGTCGTTGTAGTGCACCAGCTCGTTCCGTCGCTTCTGCCAGATGGAGACGCGCATGAGGCGGCGCCGGTCGGGAGCGTAGTTGGGCTGGAAGCCGGGCAGCGTGACGTTCACCACCGTGGCCAGCCCGGCCGCCTCGTAGTGGCGCAGCACGCGCGTCACGCGCTCATGCGTAGAGAACCGATAGAAGATGAAGGCGTCGGCGCCGAGCAGCCGCTGCGCCTCCACCCACTCGACTAGGCGGCCCGACACGTCGTCTGGCAGGTCGAGTCCCTTCACGCAGACGGCGAACCCCCGGCGGCGGCGCGTGCGCTGCCAGCGCCGCAGCGGCGCCGCGTTCACCGGCAGCAGCGTGTCGGCCGGGCCGCACGGCGCCGGCGTCAGCGCCACGCTGCGAGGCAGCCGCGCCGCCGAGCGCAGGGGCACGACACCAGCACCGGGTCGTACAGGCGGCCGGTGTTGCTCGGGTCCCAGCGGCGCTCCCAGATGAGCTGCACCTGCGCCGGCACGCTGACGGTGCGGTTGGCAAAGGTCAGCTGACAGTGCAGCTCGCCGCCTGTGGTAGCTATCGCGCATGGCAATCACGCGCACGTAGGCGTAGGCGCGGCGGCGCACACGCAGCCGCCGGTCCGGGTACGCCGCCAGCGCGTAGTAGGACGTGTTGAACGGGTGTTGCCAGATGTCGTTGTTGAGCAGCACGGGCAGGCGGCGAGGCGCGTCGCAAATCTCCCACTCGCGCGACCAGAAGTCGCGACGCAGCAGCTCGTCAACCGTCTCCGGTGCTCGGCTGGCGGTGGCCGGCGAGCTGGGCGGCGGGTCGGCCGGCTCCCGGCCCGCGGTCGCCGTCCAGCGCAGCAGCAGCAGCAGCAGCAGCAGGCCGGCGACGGCGGCCAGCGCCAGGCGGCGCCGCCGCGAGGCCTGCCGTAGTCCGCAGGCCATGCTGCCGCCGCCGCCGGGTCAGGGTGTCATCTGACGCACGGGTAGGCGTTTCTGGGGGACGAGATGTTGTGGAGTTAAACGCACGGCGCGGGATCGCCGCATTTGCCAGTGGCTCACAGCCGTTGTCGCCTGTATGGCGAGGGCAATGAAGACCATCCACAAAGCCTCCTTATGTAGCTCCCAAGCCTCGGCTGCATTCGGTGTTGAATGCACCTCCAATTTTTAAGTTTGTAATTAACTTTTTGTATAGATACTCCAAACTGTTAAGCGTTTTCCTTCCCCTCCCTCCTCCCTCATGGTGCAATCAGTACCAAACTATTACACTCTACAGCCCTAAACGTGTCCCGTAAGCATTTTTCTAAATTGGACGACATAAATGTCCACGACATAACGTGTGGAGGGGCCTTAGAGCAATTCTTACGTCTTACTACCTTAAGCCTCTTACATATGTCGCGGCTGAACTCTGTCAACTAACGCAACCTTTGCTCACGAACTCGCAAATGCCACGTCACCCGTTCCAACCCACGTGTCTCTAGCGACTCACCTGCATAAATTACGTTGGGGCTACTCGGTCACGGCAACAGCTGATGATTGTCGCTGCGTCTTGAAGTTTCCCATGGAACGACATCAGCAGCTCCGGGCCGCCGGTAGGTTCACCGATGTACCACGAAACACGTCATACAGGCGCACTTTCCACGTGCCGGAGGAAATCCGCGCAATTTGCTTGTGAATTAGCCTGCGCCAATGCCCAACCTCGTATTATGGTAACCCGCCACGCGCACACACCCCACAACACGACGCGCGAGAGGTCGCTGCCCGACTGGAACGAAGCTACCCTCTGTGACGTCGGGAGGGCCGCCAGCGATGCCAACCTCGCCCGGGGCTATGCCGCTCGCAGTGCCACCTGTTGGCAGCGTGGGAAGGCCTAAGCCTCCTCAGTCGGTCGGCCGCAGCCCGCACCGCTCGTCGGCGGGCCGGGAGGCTTTTGTCCGTCACGGATGACTGAAGCTGTGGGCTTCCTCGTTTCGCCCTCTCTGACCTTGGAAACTTTTTAATCGTGCACTGCTATGCATGCCCTCTCAAATGCTTCCGACCCTTATCTGTGCCTGCGTATCAACTTCCTCGTGTTAGGATGGTGGTCAAAGCTCCGTCAGCGTTCCCAATGTTGTTCCCAATGACCCAGGTGGCTGCACCGGGCGCGGCGGACGTGCCTTTCGATAGCGGTGTGATACGGGTGTTTCATAATCATCGGCATCCCGTCTTATGTTGCGGTCAGCAGCAAAAACTGCATCGTAGGCCACCAGGACCGACGAGCTTTCAAAAATGGATGTGTGGTCACAAATGGCAGCACAGGCGGTGGATACGCAAGCTGCGACATCATCGCCAGGCTACCGAGACGCACGATTCTGATGGGTGGGGAAAAGGCCACCGGAAGCCGAGACTGCACATAGCGCTCGCGACCACATGCAACGCAAACTCCCCCATCTGGCCATGATCAAACATTGAACAGCCTCACGACATTGGGGTTTCTTCAGCAGCACTGGTCTCAGCACGTCCTCGGGTGCGGGGTTTAAATTTACCCCCCCCCCCCGCCCCATTAGGTTTTTCCGGAGCGGTTTCCGAACGTCGCGGCGTAGCCGCGCCAAATTTTGCGCAGCTACGGGCAATTGAATAGCGGATTGTTTCGTATCAAAAATTTAATGTGCTTTGTAGGTCGCTGACTTATTATAGTTAAAGCTAGGCCATGTTTAAGGGGAGTACATTTCTAGGGAATCGTTTAATCTGATGCAACAGCGGAGTATTAGACAAATCATGCATCTCCGAGATGCTTTCTTAGGCAACACAAATGAATGGGCAAATTATATTAACCTGAGATCAGGTATAAAGGTCACACCAAGGTCACAAACCAACTGTTTTATTACTCTAGGGTTTGCTGTGTGGGTTAGCTTATGGTGCTCATTCAGAATTGATCGATAGAAGAAACTGAATTATGCATCGTCCATGGACTTTTTAGAGGTCAGAATACGTCGTTGACCTAAAATGACCCGGGCCAACATTTTATTTTAGGAACATATTGCCTAGCGTAACGTGGTCGCTTGTTGAAACGCAAGACTCAATTTTGTATAATTTGCCCACCATGAACTTCAAAGGGGTCAAACAAGGTCACTGACCTCAAATGGGCACGTGGCCTTTTGCTTAGGAACAGTTACCTAGGCTCTGGTGGCACCTTGGGGATCAACTCGGAATTGACCGTATTTGACCCGAAGGCCATGACCTAGTAACCGCCCAAATTTTGACCGAAGTGAGTTCACGTAAAGGTAAACCCCGTCACCTATGAATTTCAACCCTGCGAATTTCGTGTCTCCAGCTTTCTTAGTTCCTGAAATCTCAGAAGGGTTAAATTGACCCTCCGAGCGGTGTTCAGGCGGCCACCCGGACGCGTGTTAAGCGGCCATCGGAGGGCTGCCCGTGACGTTGCGCGACTCGCCGGGAGGGGCCTTTAAATCATCGACTTTGGTTCCCTTTGCCCGAGACTACCACCTGTCTCGGCACCGACGCGTCATCCTTCCACCGCTTCCCGGGCGGCGTCTCCAGGCCGTTGCCGCGCCCACGACCGACGTCAACACCAGCGCAGTTCGTCAGCTGTATTTCACAGTCAGTCATACCCGGCGTCAGCTCGCCGCGTGCGCGCCATAAAACGCGTGCTCGTCGCGACCAGCGCTGCGCGGCCGGCACAGTCCACAGCGCCACACCACGCCTATCACAGATGTCGACGTCCATATGTTGCTATCGTATAGATATTTCCGCAGTCAAACGACAGGGCCGACGGCATGTCAGGGACGCACCCGCGCCGCCACCAGATTAGCACTCGACAAAAGGTGTTCGGAACACGCCGACGTCGGCGCACACAGACCCCCCGCACCCGGACACGCCCGGCGCCGGCGAGAGCGCGCACGGTGCGACGCCGCAGCGCCTGACAGACACCCCGCCTGCACCCTCAGAGCATGCCCACGCCTTCCTGGTGCCGTCCACCGCCTACCGGAGACGCCAGGTCGCACCACGGATGGGACGCCTGGCAGGACGTGACAGCTCCGCTCCCTCACTTTTATCTAAGAAAGCGCGACTTCGGACGATTCTACGCGTGCCAGAGAGCGCATTGCACAGCCGGCTACGAAAACGGACACCGATTCGCCGACGGAGCGTGTGGCGGCCGGATCCTCGTATAAACAGCCAGACCGAACACCAAGCGGACCGCGCCACCTGACGCCCCGTCGGCCGGCAGAGATCAGTGATCTGCACACTTGAGACGGCGCGGTCCGCCGGGCCGGGCACCCTCCGCGCACAGCGACGGCGGCACGAAGGCGTGTCACCCCCGCCACCGGGAGCGGGAGCGGCCAGTCTGCGCGGCGGCGCGGCTCAGACGGCCGGCGGTTCGCTGGCGTGGTTCTCGTCCGGCCGGCAGATCTGGTAGGTGATCAGGTACTCCGGGTAGGCCTACCGAAGGCCGGCCCATCGTCAGCCAGCCAGCTCCGCCCACACGCCCGGTCACAGCGGCAAGCCCCGTCACGTTCCGTGGGTGCGCGGGGAAGGCGGCTAAAAAGTCACATTGTTAAGTTCTGTGGAAACCTATTGAGCGCATGAAAGAATAGTCTCAACGATTAAAAATTACTGTTTAGCTAAGATGTCGCCAGCAGCAGGACCACGACTCACCTGTTCTCCCCGGCACACCCCGCTCCGGGGAAGCGGTGCTATGACTCACCTGTTCTCCCCGGTACACCACATACTCGGGAAAGCAGAGGCCACCGGCGCTGGGCCGGCCCACCACGCTGTGGTGGCCGGCGGCGCGTGCGCCATCTTCATCGCCGAAAACTGCAGGAACGACTTGCCCAGCGCGGCCGACACATCAGCAGCTGCCTGCGGATGGAGAGGGGAGAACGACGGTCGGTCACGCCCTACTGACGGACCGCGGCCGTCACAGCACGTGTTCGGTGACACTGCACACTCATGCGGCACTACAGAATCCAGCTCCTTAAAACAGACGACGTGGAGCGTGGATTCAGACTGTCGCAGCGGGCGCCATCCAAAAGCCACGGGTAAAATTAATGTCTCTTTGTTTCATGCATTGCACGAACCATCCTGAACAGAGCCATCGAAATCAACCGCTGAGGGCATCTTATGCCCAGAAACCTGCCAAGTCAAACGGCACTCGCAACAAGGCGCACTTCCACCTCTTTGGCGCCCAGGTCTCCCCTTGATTTGAGAGACGAGCCGCTCAGTCTCCCCGCCGTCGACTTAGCACGCCACCTGGCCGTCGCTAGAGGCCCTCCCGGGTCACACAGGGGTCGCGGTCTGACCTGTGGCACACGTAGCAGGAGCGGTCCTTGTGTGCCGGACAGCCGGTGCCGCCGCCGATGCCGTGCACGTACTGATTGCTCTTGGACGAGTTCTCGGCGAAGTAGATCCCTGCACGAGCACAAGGACGGACGGTTCGGTGAGATGAAGCGGACGACAGACGTCAGCTAGCTAGGCAATGCCAGGGGGCGGTGAGGCCGGATCAAGACAGGAGAGCACCCGGCAAGCGTTCTAGCCTGTCAGCCCGCGCGCCTGCCTCAACGTTTGTCCAGGCCGACAAGACGCGCCGGACACTAGCAATGCTGCCCCCCGCCCGACCCCCGACAGCAGCGTTCATCTCGCTGCTGTCGGGGCCCGAGTTCATCTCGCTGCTCCCGCCGGGCTTCCCGCTGACGCCGCTGGCGGCCGCGGCGCGCCCCACAGTCCCGCCACGGCGTCCAGCCGGCGCCACCCACCGGCTCCGAACATGCCGCCGATGTAGGCGTGCCGCTCGTCGAAGCCCTTGTGCACGATGGCGTTGATGAAGGGGCGAGCCGTGGAAGAGGATGCGCTCGCACGCCTGGCCGCCGTTCTCCTCGGCCACCTCCTTGCGCCGGTGCTGGTAGCGGTCCCACAGCCGGCGGTTCTGCACCTTCTCGATCTGCCGGACGCCAGGGGACGGTCGGTCAGCGTCACGCCGGCACCGCTCGGCGGCCACCATCTGCTGCCCGCACGCCTCGTGACGAATAGGAATGATGGTGATGGCGATGAATTTGGGCTTGTGCGCCGACTACCCTGGTCATATGGCGCCATGTGAAAAGGAATTGCAAAATCGCAGTTTCATCGGATGTTCATGCTTCGAGTTCCACATGCAGGGCGTTAATGTGGCTTCTCAGCTCAAGACAAGCCTCAATCTATACAGAAACAATAAATTAATTCAACAACAGGCGTGACAGTGGCTACCCAGATACCAGTAGCCTAACCCGATTGACACAAGTACCCAACAAGGCAATTCATGGAGAGGCAATAAATGCACATCGATGCAACAGTCCATCGATATCACTATGACATCACAAGGCATCGAAAGGGCGTTTATACGAACCCAAACATAGATGGGCTGCACAAGGACAGGGTTCAAATGATCCCATTGAGTACAAGGTTTGACAAAAGGATACACCTATACAAGAACAACCGACACAGCCCTGGCAGATCGTCATAGTCTACCCTGCCCAGACCACCAGACACCTACTTTGATGATGGTGTAGCGGTTGAAGATGCCGCCGGCTTGGCCGCTGTCCTTGTGCTCCATGATGGTGGACTGCATCTCGTGCTCCACCGCCTGGTACTCCTTGTCCTCAACGGGCAGGTCGACCAGGCTAGTGCCGGCTGCCTGGCTGCTGTGCCAGCCCACCGCTGCCGTGCCGAGGAGATGCGCGGTCACGGGGCGCGCGGCCGGTGCATGGAGCGGGCGGCGAGCGGCAGGCTCAGCCGCCTCCCCTCCCTCCCTCCCTGGCATCGACCGCTGGCGTCCGCTTACACAGCCCCGCTTACAGGCGGCGGCCTAGCTGCGGCCAACGGACGACCGCCGTGCCGTGCCATCCGCGTGGGTCGTCGCGAAGGCTTGTGTAGCTGTCTACCGATACCTAAATAAATGCGACATCACGGCATCGAAAATACGGGCCGACTGACGAGTCCAACGTAGCACCGGACCACAACACTGCCACATCCGACGGCCGGTCAGATCCTCAGGAGGCGGTCACGACACAAGAGGAGGGCTTCGTGAGCCGGCGCCGCTCCGCCGCCGCCGCGGCGAACACCACCGGTGGCCACTGACCTTTGATGAGCTTGTGTCGGTGGCCGTAGGCGTTCACGCCGATCTGCTTGAGCTCCTCGTGTCCCATCTCCGAGAGGATGTCCAGTGTGATTTGCTCTCGCTCGAAGATGTCGCGCAGGTGATCCAGGCCGAGGCTGGAGCACGCAGCACGGTCTGAGTCACGCCCGCCCGGCACCGCACCAAAACACGAGCGATGCTGCCCGCGCTGCTGTGCCACACTGGTCAACGTGACGCAACAACCGAGCTGCAGCAATAGCGCACAAAAAGCGACCTTCGACTTCAGCAAGCAGAACAACATCTACATAATTCCAGGAGACGTCAGGAGGGAAGCGGGGATAAAGATGATAACCTTTCCGTCCGAGGCTTAAGAACTCTGCCGCAACGATTTCGGTTGTCTTTTTTCAGTGGGTATAACGGAGCATAGGAGTTCATTCACGCTTCACTGTGGGTAAAACCCCGAACCACACAATGATACAATGAAGGCACAGAAGAGCATATATAGAGCCAATAGACAGAGCCAAAAAGCAAAAAAGAGATAATAGAGCCAAGACACAACGACCTACACACAAGGATACTCCCACTTGTCAATGTCAATCCCTAGCCTTCGGCGCCGGACCCAACGCCACCGTCCTCCGCGTGGCAGTCTGGCCCTCACCTGCTGAGGAAGGCGGGCGATCGAGGCGTTTGGCGTCGGCTGGCTCCTCGTCCACCTCCACGTCCGGCACGCAGGCGCTGCCGTCGCCGCTGAACGGTGCCGGCGGCGCCAGCGGGCACGTGATCAGCAGTGAGTTGCCAGAGGGCATCATCACCAGCTCGCCGGCCGCGGCGCCTGACGGGACGCGGGGAGCGGTCAGCGCCACACCCGGTCACGGCGGGCGCCGCACGGAGACGTCAGTACCGCGCTGACCACCGCACGGACGGGGACACTTCAGACCACGCCTCTCTGGCCATCGGGCGGACGGAGGGGCACGTTACAACACCGGCCAGCCGCACACCCGCACAGCCACATGGCCGACGCCCCGCGGGCCGTCGTAGCCAATACTGGCGCCGCCAGTGACCACTGGAGACGTATGAGCGAGCCCAAGACGGCCACAGACGTCCCTCGGCGCTCCCTCCCCCGGCCCGGCCCGCTCCCGACACTGACCGGCTTTGCGGACGGCCCGGCGCGGCGGCCTCCGGCGGCGGCCGGCCGTCCGGAGCGGAGCTGGCCGCCGCCGGAGCCGGCTGCGGCATGGCGTCCTGCAGCAGCAGCGCACGTCCTCATGCCGTGGCCAGATCGAGCGGCGTCTGGTCCTCCCTGGTTCTTCATAGCACGGGTCGGCGCCGTGGGCCAGCAGCAGGGCGCACAGCTGCGTGCGGCCCTTCTGGGCCGCCTCGTGCAGCGGCGAGAAGCCCCACCGGTCCATGGCGTTCACCACCGTGTTGAACTTGATGAGGAGCGCGGCGATGTCCAGGTGGCCTGCGTTCCGTCGCGACCCGTTACCGATGTGACTCACGACGACACGGCGCCGCTCCGGCCCGGCACCGCCACTCCCAGGGACGCAAATGCTGATGTTTGTGTGCTCAGGCGTACCACTCAAGTTGCGGTGCTATCCGTCTAACAAAGATCACCGCACTGAATACCATCCCAATGTCTTAATGCCAACGCACATCACGCCACCCACTGTGTGAATCACACGGCTCACATCACGCCAGCCACCATGTGACTCACTAATGGCAACCAGCATCACACTCACACCACGTCAATTACCATGTGACTTACATGACTCACATCACCAACCACCATGTGACTCGGATGACTTAAATTACGTCAACCACCGTGTGATTCGTGTCATGCCAAACATTGTGACTTGCATGACTTGATTGCATCACGCCAGCCAATGCTTAACTCACATCACTCACATCTCGACAACTCACCATATGACGAGGCGTTGTGGAGGGGAATGAGGCCTCCCTTGTCCTGGGCGTTCACGTCCGCGTTGTTCTCCAGCAGATATTCTGCCACCTCCACGTTATTGTACCCAGCTGAAACGGATATATAATCGATACCTAACCAGAACACACACACCAGGTAAGCATGCTTTCTCGCAATGAACTGTTGATTCCAACTGCTGAAAGACATCGACCCTTCGTCTAAATCTCTTCGTTCGCCAGGCGATTTATGCATAGCCAGTGATGACCAGCAAACAACACTGCGTTGCCATCCAACTTTGGCAGTTCTAACGATTCGCCAGACCTAATCAACATACCAGTGACTTTCCTTAGATGGCAGGCGGTACACACCGGTCAACAGCGTTTAAGCAGCCCTCTTTGCACGTCCTCAAGCGAGCCCAGCGTCCAGCTCCAGACGACTCTCCCTGTGCGACCAATACCTGACAGGCACGGCCCAGCCGCCGAGCCGGTTGCTGGGGCGTTCAAACGCGCCGCCCAACCGGTGACCTGCCCAAGTGTGCCCGTCCCTGACCTGCCCTTGACCTGCCCGGGCCCGGTCAGACCCGCCAGCTGACCTGCCAGATGAAGCGGCGTGCTGTTGCGGCCCTGCGAGTCGCGGCAGTTGATGTTGTCGGGAGTGAGCAGGCGCTGCAGGCGCGCCAGGCTGCCTTTCTTGGCGGCGTCCAGCACGGCGGCGTCTCCCAGCAGCAGGTCGGCTACCTCCTGGTCGGCCTCCTTCACCAAGTCCAGCGGCGTGAGGCTCTCGCGGTTCTTCTTGCCGGCGTCGGCGCCGTGCTGCCACGCACACCACCACCCGGGCACAGTGAGGCAACGGGCGCGACACCAGCGATCACAGCAGCACTAGACACAGCCGGGAGAGACCCTCCCTCGCGCGCAGACGGCGGCGCTCTGGCTGGTAGCGGCGCACACGTCCGGCTTCAGGGCCAGCTTACAGTAGAAACGTTTAATTAAAACGTTCACATTTCCAGGTCGAAGGCTTAAAGCACCCGGAATTATCGAGCGACCTCCAGCCTCGTCCGCTCGGGGGCGGCACGCCGGCTATACTGGCCGGTCGCCTGACGGTCCCCAGAGCATCAGCCACTGAGGCGCAAGCAGCGAATATGACGGACAGCGGCACAGCGCAGCGCGGAGCAGGGACGCCTCAGCACCACCCACCTTCAGCAGCAGCTTGACATGACAGACATGACATGACAGACAGCGGCACAGCGCAGCGTGGAGCCGGGACGCCTCGGCACCACCCACCTTCAGCAGCAGCTTGACAATCTCGTATTTGCCCTTGGCGGCGGCCTCGTGCAGCGGCGTGAACTTCCAGAGGTCGGCCACGTTGACGTTAGCGCCGTGCTTCACCAGCAGCTCCGTCACCTCGTAGTGGCCGTACGAGCAGGCGTTGTGCAGCGGCACCAGGCCCCTGCGGCGACGCGAGTGAGGTCAAACGGCCCGCACCGGCCGCACGCAGCGCTGTCAAGCACCGCGAGCTGCTGGCGGTCAGCAACGCACCCCGACAACCGCTAACAGTCCAGTTTGTGCAACAACGCGCCTTAACCTCATATAGCACAAGAAACGGGTGTCAAGACACGTACACGACGACCAGCGGAGGAGCTAAGATTTCACTTTTCTCAACCTCTCAACAGTGCGGGAGATATTTGCATGCCGCAAAGTGTCCTGCCCAGCATGGCATTTGCATCTCACTTTACCAATGCGTTTCCTGCGACGATCTGCTACTTGAACGAAGTCGTCGCCGACTACATGCGGTACTGAAAGTACATGTGCCATCCTGGCCTCCGTTCCAACCAGCCGGCTAGCATCGGGGAGTCGCGGCAGGCACGCTCACCCCTTGTCCTTGCATGCACGTCGGCGCCGTGGTTCAGCAGGAAGTCCACCACCGGCACGCGGTTGTAGCCGGCCGCGAAGTGGAGCGGCGTCGAGTGCCTGGCGCGGGGACCGGGCGTGAGAAACCCCCGGACAGGTGACGGGCTCGCTGAGGGACCGGGCAACCGGCAGCTCCTGGCACAGCACTGGAGCGGCCGGCCCTCCGGCTGCGGTCGCAGCTGTGATCTTAGCAGCATCCCTCCCCTCCCCCTCTCCCCCCCCCCCCACACACGGCATACTGGACAGAGCAGGAGGTAATCAGCCCTGCAGCCTCCCTCCTCCCCCCTCTCCCCTCCCACACACACATTGCATACTGTACAGAGCAGGAGGTAATCAGCCCTGCTCCTCCCCCTCTCCCCTCCCACACACATATTGCATACCGGACAGAGCAGGAGGGAATCAGCTCTGCAGCCTCACTCCCCTCCCCCTCTCACACATACGGCATACTGGACAGAGCAGGAGGTAATCAGCTCCGCAACCTCGCTCCCCTCCCCCCTCTCCCCCTCCCACACATACGGCATACTGGACAGAGCAGGAGATAATCAGCTCCGCAGCCTCCCTCTTCTCCCCTCCCACATACACGGCATACCGGACAGAGTAGGAGGTAATCAGCTCCGCAGCCTCCCTCTCCTCCCCCCTCTCCCCCTCCCACACACACATGGCATACCGGACAGAGCAGGAGGTAATCAGCTCCGCAGCCTCCCTCCCCCCCCCCCCCCCTCTCCCCCCTCCCACATACACGGCACACCGGACAGAGCAGGAGGTAATCAGCTCCGCAGGCTCCCTCTCCCACACACACATGGCATACTGGACAGAGCAGGAGGGAATCAGCTCCGCAGCCTCCCTCTCCTCCCCCTCTCCCCCTCCCACACACACATGGCATACCAGACAGAGCAGGAGGGAATCAGCTCCGATATGTCATCATTTCGTTGACCGTGCCACTCAGTGTCGCGTGTCTCTAGTTTTACCAAGTACCCGCGTTAATGATTAGCAAGCATCCTCTAATCCATCTCACAACACATAGCTCTTTTATATCTTATCCCATACCAGCTGTCCTCTTTCGATACAGCGGGCGGTACTGCCGCGTGAGGTACACTGGCGCCGCCTCCAGCTCGGCGGTCAGCGAGGGTGGTCTGCTGCGCTCGGGGGCGTGGTCGCCGTTACCGGCCACCCACCTGCCGGTCCAGGTCCCGGCAGTTGACCAGGTGCGGGTGGGCCGACACTAGGCGGCGGCTTACGTCCAGGTCGCCGGCCTTGGCCGACTCCAGCAGCTGGTACTCGAGGCTGGTGCTGGCCACACTCGGCTCGTCTGCGGGCACCGCACCGCACCGCCGCGGCTCAGTCGGCAGCCCGGCGGCACCGCACGCCGACGCCCCCTCCCACACGCTCACAAAACACCACGACACACACACCAGCTGAGCACTCAGCACATGAAGAACAGCACCAATGAGTACGCGTTCGTTATGACTGGGAGGTTGATTGCGGCGTCCGTACCGAGAAGCATCTTCTTGACGGGCTCCGTGGACACCTGGGCGGCCGTGAAGCCCTGCAGCGAGGCGATGCCGGTGTCGACGCCGTACGACAGCAGCAGCCGACACATGGCCACGGAGCCGTCCTGGCCGGCCCGGTGCAGCGCTGAAACCGACCGGTGCCGTCACACGCCAGACGGCGGAGGGCGCGCCGGCGGCCAGGCGCGCGGGTCCGGACTGGTGGCGGCAGACGGGCTGGTGCCATCACATGAGGTCGGCTCGCAGGCGTACAGCCTCGTGCAGATGCAACAGATGCACCAAATCAATTCGCGCCAGGCGTACGCACACAAGATGCCCCAACAAGGCCGTCAAACAAAATAGCACCATCCCATCGTGGTTGAAACAAAGTCGACAGCTTCTTGGCCTACGTCAACACTGGAGCGGCACAGGCCGTGAAGAAGCCCCTGCTGCCGTCCCCAACAGCCAGTCCTGGCACAGCCAGCCCCGGCCGCCGGCCCGCCCGCCGCGCACGTCGAGCCCGCCCTCACCGGTCTGGCCGTGACTGTCGAGCTCGCCCTCACCGGTCTGGCCGTGACTGTCGAGCCCGCCCTCACCGGTCTGGCCGTGACTGTCGAGCCCGCCCTCACCGCTCTGGCCGTGACTGTCGAGCCCGCCCTCACCGGTCTGGCCGTGACTGTCGAGCGCGCCCTCACCGGTCTGGCCGTGACTGTCGAGCCCGCCCTCACCGGTCTGGCCGTGACTGTCGAGCCCGCCCTCACCGCTCTGGCCGTGACTGTCGAGCCCGCCCTCACCGCTCTGGCCGTGACTGTCGAGCCCGCCCTCACCGCTCTGGCCGTGACTGTCGAGCCCGCCCTCACCGCTCTGGCCGTGACTGTCGAGCCCGCCCTCACCGGTCTGGCCGTGACTGTCGAGCCCGCCCTCACCGGTCTGGCCGTGACTGTCGAGCCCGCCCTCACCGGTCTGGCCGTGACTGTCGAGCCCGCCCTCACCGCTCTGGCCGTGACTGTCGAGCGCGTTGACCTTGGCGCCGTGCTTGAGCAGCAGGTCGACGCTGTCGGCGTGGTTGCAGTCGGTGGCCACGTGCAGCGGCGTCAGCAGCTCCTTGTTCTTCTCGTTGAGCGCGGCGCCGCGCCGGATCAGCAGCTCCGTCACCGCCTTCCGCTTCACGAACGGCGAGCTAACGGCCGCGTGCTGCAGACCAGGGCGGCGCCGGCGTGACAACAGAGCGGAGCGCCCGGAACACGGGCGTCAGGTCACTCACGTCACCAGCGTCGAGTAAAGCGTCCACCGTGATGAAGATAATGACACCGGCCAGATCATCAGATCAGGGCAGAACACCAGCATCGGGTTATGGCTGGACACCAGCGCCAGGCGAGGACCAGATACCACAGTTAGGTCAAGGGGGAACAGGTCAGGGCAACACAACGGTGTCAGGTCAGGTCAAGCAGGAGAACCCAGACAAAACAAAAATATCCTGAGTGCAAAATTCAGCAATGATCACTGGGATTGTGCACACAATGGGAGGTAGGGTGCCACCGAAAGACGCTCCATTTTGACAATAATGGCTCGGCATTGACAATCAGGGCAGCCACCGAAGACACCGAAGTATGCAGCAGGCGAGACCCGAGACAATCTGCGACGAAATTCCCGCCCGAGCGATGATGATGGGGACTTGACTTTGGGGGCGCGTCGACGGCGGAGGTCATTGGTGCCCATAACTTAAGTTAGGAAGTCCAACATTTTTCAACTAAACGGAAGAAGAAAAATACTGAAAACCTGACGTCCGTAAGAAATGAAAACAGCTGACTCGAGTTCAGCTAGTACCAGTGGTTCCCAAAGATGTCTGAATAGCTTAGATGCTGGGCTGTCGTCCGAAGTGACGCAAGTGCTCTTCCATGAAATGTGGACAAGAGTGGGACCCAAGCCACGCCGTTAACGCCTGCCAGCAGTGATAAGCCAGCCCGCGAACGCGACGTCACGCAGCAGCCGGACTCGTACCAGCGGCGTGTCGCCGGTGTGCGGATGCTTGAAGTTGACCGAGTCGCTGGAGAGGAACTTCTTCACGCGGGCCGGGTCGGCCTGGCGGGCCGACTCCAGCAAACTGTGGCCCTTAAACTCGTCTGGCGGCGCACACACACAACAGATGGGCTTAGCGCAGTGCTCAAGAATGTAGCGCAATTTTAGCCTCGAAACCTCGGACCAGAGATAAGGACGTCGTTCAAGTCAGCTGAGTCACATCAAGAGCATTGCATTCTGAGTTATCGCAGGATTGCGATCACACTGACAGCAGCCTTCCTCTACTTCCACAGATGATGACCTCACGCCAAAAAATGGCATACACATAGGATGCAGAATGCCTTCATCGAAACGAGTATCAGTGATTCCAGGAAGTGTTGCAGCTATGATTTATGACGCCAAAGTCCAGTCATGCTGCAAGCTAAACGGACACCTGTATCGCCCCATCTGCCACCGTCTGACGGTGTGCACGAGCGCCACCCCGCCCGGGGCTGACGCCGCCGTTACGAGGGGGGGGGGGGGGGGGCTGGCCGCCGCCGGCAGCACCACCTACAGGCCAGCCGGTGCTGCAGCTCGCGCGTCGGCGCCGCGTCGATGGCCGTCTTGGAGTGGCAGTTGAGCAGGGTCGGATCGGCGCCGTGGCACAGCAGCAGCGAGCACACCTCCAGCCGCATCTTGCTGGCCGCCTCGTGCAGCGGCGTGAACTGCCACAGGTCGGTGGCGTTCACGTGCGCGCCGTGCTTCACCAGCAGCTCCGTCACCTCGTAGTGGCCGTACGAGCAGGCGTTGTGCAGCGGCACCAGGCCCCTGCGGCGTCGCGAGCGGCCAGTCGTCAGCGCAGAGGAGACGTACCTACTACACCGGGGCCGGTCTGCAGAGCCGGCCGCCCACACCGCCGCCGACGTGCGAAAAACGATCACAACTAACGATAAACAGCTTGTGAGACAACTTGACTTCTAACGTGCCGTACACATTGCAGTGACAGCCCCACGCCCATCCATACCCTGCCGCCTGGCCACAGCCGCCGCCTGGCCCGCCACCGGCCACTGACCCCTTGTCCTTGGCATGCACGTCGGCGCCGTTCTGCAGCAGGATATTGACGATGCGGGTGCGGTTGTAGCCGGAGGCCAGGTGGAGCGGCGTCGACTTGCGGCCGTCCGAGGCATGGCAGTTGACGTTGAGCGGCGTCAACAGCGACAGCAGGCGCTCCTCGTTGCCGGAGCGGGCCGCCTCCAGAAGCTCGTCCTTCTTGTACTCGCCTGCGGCGGTGGCGGCGGAGCGGGAGGTCAGGCGGGCGATGCGCGGCGCTATGTGGCGGCTCTCGGCCATCCCGCAGACACTCCGGCCGAAAGCTAGAGGGCCGACACATACAAGCGCCTTGGACTCGGTGCCAGTTTGGAGCCAGTTAGGACCCCCAGACACCCTCTGGCCGTTTTCGAATCGGCGGAAGACGTACTTCTTCGTCGTACGTCTTCCAGATGAAAACACGCAGCCTATTGTACCGCAATGACTACAAGTGTCTGCCCCTCTGCAAGCGTACTGGAATCATGTGTCACTTTGGCAGGATACACTTCAGTCTTAACATAATTTCCCAGTATCAGGCACCGCTGTGCTCTGTGACCGCGCGACGTTAATAGACAGCCCTCGCCCGCCGCGCGCGGGGGTCCACTGACCGGTGAGTACGGCCCGCGTGGCCAGGTCGGCCAGGTCCAGCGCCGTCTTGCCGTCCGTGTTGCGGATGTTGGGGTCGGCGAAGTGCTGCAGCAGCACTGCACCGGACGGCCAGGCCGTCACACGAGCGTCACAGGGGGCGGCGGAGGCGGCGGCGCGCACGGCGGCCGCCTCGCACCGTCCAGTGCGCAACACAGCAGACCACAGGGACAGGTCGGCGGCCAGCCGCAGTCACGCACGCTGACGGCCGCGAGGCTCAATATAATGACAACACGCACTCTTTTCGGCGAAAACTACGCCTCGATTCTACAATGCCAGGCCTCATGTATACGCTCGATGATTTCATGTTTGTGTCATAACTTTCAGTGCAACACGTCTCATTTACGAGCAAACATGGCTAGCGATATTCTCTCGTTCGACGTTTTGATGTTTGACGACCTATGCTACCCTATGCAGGAAGGTCAGCACACTGCAGCACGCAGCACAATTCACGCCTGCCACAGGCGCACGTGTCACGCGCGTCGCCGCCGCGCCCACCTATGCAGACGTCCGTCTTGCCCTTGATGGCGGCCTCGTGCAGGGGCGTGTAGTTCCAGTTGTCGCGCGCGTTGGGGTCGGCGCCGGCGCGCAGTAGCAGCGCCACCACCTCGGCGTGGCCGAACGAGCCGGCGTTGTGCAGCGGGATCAGGCCGCCGTCGTCGCGGGCGTGCACGCTGGCGCCCACCTGCAGCAGGTGCTCCACCACCTCCCGGCGACCGTACCCTGCACCGCAGAGGGCGAGCGCTCACCGACAGGTCAGGGCTGGGTAATCTGACCTGACCTGACCTGACCAGCCCTGACCTGCTCGCCCGTGAGCAGGTCAGGGCTGGGGTAATCTGGGACTTGGCCCAGTCAGATTAGGTTCTGCACTCTTCCTTCAGCTGGGCTTTGAGCTAGTCCCAGCCCTGCTCAACTTGTGTCATGAGGTTTATCTGACCCAAAGCTGTGCCTGGCTTCAGAACACAAATTTTGATGGGTCTTCAGAACTATCTGCTAGTTACTTTACTATTACCCAGGATTTACCATAAATGGAAGCAAGCTATTACCATGCAGGCTTTTATCTGGTAAGGATCTGGGGCCATGTTCTGATTGCTTGGTGTGAATGTAAATAGGCATCCCTAATGCATGAAATGCAACATGTAGTTCTTCACTGACAAATAACCACCTCTACTGCTGTGAGGTTTGCAAGGCTGGCACTGATTAAAAAGATGCTGTGGAAATGTCTGATCCTCATAGTTGGCAACTGAGTGAGACAAAAAATATTATGTAGACAGTTTGCATTAAGGTCATCTCTGGCTTTCCAAACACATCCCTGAATGGCTATGATGCTTTTCCACACCAGTGTGAGAATAGGCATGGTTTCACACAATAATGACCCAGGTCCATTTCAACCAAAAAGGAAATGTCTCTCTGACACTGTTTATTGAAATATAGGTCCTTTTGCAAGGAAGACCAAGCATGTGGCAACAGTGAGGCATAGGACACCACCATGCTTGTACCAGCAGCACAGATCCCATGTTCAATGAGCATAATGCATTTTATGCCAGACCACAAAGTGAGACACAAAACCATTGCCAAATTAGAGACATGTGATATATGCATAAAATAAAATACATAAGCATCTAGTCTTCAGCAAGGATGACCTCTTCATCAGCACCCTTCCCCTCCATAACTAGACCTTATCCTCATGGAGTTGCCAGGCCACCAGAGCATTAATGATCATCAGGAGCCATGCTGAACATGATATAATGGGGATGCCCTGCCAGGGAGGCTAGGCTGCTTCTACCTATATCATGCAATAAAAGAATCTTATAAAGCAGGAGGTAACACCTAAATTAGGAATGTATGACTTTGACATATTAGATAACAAGCTTGACTACACAAGGTCTGACTGAATCTGGCACAACCTCCCAGCATTTAATTGATACATGCAAAAAACATAAGCTAAGCTGCAAAATATAGGGCAATGCATGTTACAAGTCATTCTGGACAATGATTGACCAGATGCAACTATTAACCATGTTATAATTATATAAGAGAAAATATTTTAGATGACAGTTCATCTTATTTTCAAATGCTGGTCAAAGTGAAGTATCTATTCTTAACCATATATAATAGATTTGGATGCACAAATGCTGGACACACAAGTCAAAATTTAGTAGCAAACATTTAAATAAGACTTGAACCAGCCCATGTATTACACCTACTACATAATCTGCCTGTAGGATATATGCAATTTCATGAATAATGGCAGTGGGATTAACATTTCACAGTGTTCTCTTGGGAAATTTGAACTCTCATTAATGCACATACAAGCAAGATGCATTAAGTATGAGGTGGCATGCTGCAGAGGCTGCAAATTCTTGTTCTTGCATGTTTAACACAATAACTGAAACATCCCAAAAAGCAATACTAAATTTATTTGGCTGGATGTAATTTATATCTTCCATCCCTTAGCATTTGATATATGCATTTCTTGCACAGGTTTCCATAATTTGGTGCATATATATTTGTGAATTGAGTACCAGATGTTTGGCAACCTGGCATTAAGGTACATCCATCAAGAGGCACAAATGAAGGTACTACTCCACTTTGACCTTGAACATCCAACTGAACTGGGAAAACAAACCCCAAAAGTATAACATACAATATTATTATAATAATGTTTAATAACATAATGACATTAATACTGTGAACCACTTTCATGACATTTTGTACAACAAAAACCCTTTAAATGTGCATGTCCCATTACAATGTCAATCAAAATGGTATCTGATGACAAACTCTGCTCTTACCAAACATTACCAACAAAATGTCACAGCAGCAAGTTGTGATAATTTTACAGTGAGATCTAGGAAGCAAGGGGATAAAGGCAAAGAGAGAACCGCTGTTAACAATAAAAAGAACTCAACAAAAAATACAGCACCCACCTGCTGCAATGTGGAGTGGAGATGACTTCCGACCAGCACTATCCCTGGCATTCACTGTTTGGTTTGTAACAAGCTTCTTTACTTTTGAAATCTCACCAACTCTACAGGCCTCGAACATTTCCCTAAGCGGGTCATTTGGGCATTCAGAAAGCTGTCTGAAGGCAGTGATAAGGCAGTTCTACGCGACATTCTTGTTTTGTCGTCATACAGACAATTCAACAAAGATCAATCGAGTATCCCCTATGCATGTTGACGAAAACAAGACCAGTCAAAGGACAACGCCCTTCGTGAAAACGTAAGCGCCTTCATTTTATCACAAGCCTCGAAACTCCCGAACAAAAATATTGACGTGCGTCAACACACCAACCCCACGCAAGCAAACAAAGCACAGTAATCAATGTGGCGCATGTGGCGCACGCTGTCAGGTTACGGCCACCAATTTGATAATTCAAAGATTAAGAAGCTCTGAGCAAAGGTAACAACCATATAAGAAACAAATTCAACGTCGGAAGCGTGATATCAAAAGCTCCTTCAATTTTAAACAATGAACAATAGCTGAAGATATCGGCTCGAAGGACATGATGAATGACGCAGACCCGGGTAGTGGTGAACAACGGGGTGGGCGGTGCGTTTAGGGGGGACGTCTCGAGGGACGGCCCGCTGCGCCATTCTCATCCCTCTGTAGTTGCTCACCAGCTCTACTACCCTCTCACAGCACACTGTGCCGAAGTAGGGAGTCGGGAGTGTTATGTATCCTGACAGTTAGCCGTGGTTCGACAGCGGCTCGCGGTATACGCCGTTGCGGTCGTACCACGACGCAACTGCTGATACCGCCGAGACAACACCAGAGGTCTAAGATTCTACCACCGCGGTACCAGTGGTCGCTGCTGCATCAGTAAGGGCGGTACTAGAGTGATATCTGGAAATGCTGGAACTTCTCCGGTACCAAGAAACGTTCGAAAGGCGGCGTCGCAAGCACCAACCATATATTGCCGGCGCGTGGCCAACAGCCATGCGTTCAAGTCTGTCCCAGAACCGGCCACCATCATGTTTGCACGATCATGTTGCACGATCATGTTCTTCATAAATTAAGTACGCGCCCGGCAACTAACGTCCTGATGTACGGCTGATTGCATCGCCTTTTCCCGATAATAATAATCTGGTGAGTTGTCTGGCGGCCTCTGACCGACGATCCGCGACCGGTGCGCTAATCGGATAGAGTTCGGTAGCCTCGTCACCACACCACTCAACTATGCTCGCGACTGCACACTGCAAAACCGCATGCCGCTAGCGCATGTGGAATAAACACGGCGGCCGTTAGGCATCGGATCAACTACCGGAAGAATACAACACGGACAAGATAATTATTTTCTATTGCATTTGTGTCCGAACCCGCCACACCAATGGATGACACCTGGCGTGATATTTCTCACCTTACAACGCGTGCTTACTCTGCGACACGGTGGCTTGCTAACTAGCCACCCGCAAGGAACCAGCCTTGCCCCTCTAAAAAAGCAAGTCAAAACATGACTACAGCACCTGCATGGCCATCGTCAGCAGGACGTTGTGACAAGACCAAAAACTACGTCAACCACATCCACCGCAGTCCACAGTCCACACTCGACCGCCAGCAGACCGGCGAGACCGGCAAGACCCGAACACCCACCGCAGTCCACAGTTCACACTCAACCGCCAACAGACCGGCGAGACCGGCAAGACCGAACATCCACCGCAGTCCACAGTTCACACTCGACCGCCAGCAGACCGGCGAGACCGGCAAGACCGGACACCCACCGCAGTCCACAGTCCACACTCGACCGCCAGCAGACCGGCGAGACCGGCAAGACCGAACATCCACCGCAGTCCACAGTCCACACTCGACCGCCAGCAAGACCAGTGAGGCCGGCAAGACCGAACACCCACCGCAGTCCACAGTCCACACTCGACCGCCAGCAGACCGGCGAGACCGGCAAGACCGAACACCCACCGCAGTCCACAGTCCACACTCGACCGCCAGCAGACCGGCGAGACCGGCAACACCGGACACCCACCGCAGTCCACAGTCCACACTCGACCCGCCAGCAAGACCAGTGAGACTGGCAAGACCGAACACCCACCGCAGCCCACAGTCCACACTCGACCGCCAGCAGACCGGCGAGACCGGCAAGACCGAACATCCACCGCAGTCCACAGTCCACACTCGACCGCCAGCATTCCACCGAGACCGGCCGCGCCGCGCTAGCTGTCGTCCGCCGGGGCCGGCGCGCCGTCCGGCAGCTGCTGCAGCACGTATTGCACGGCCTCCGGGAACGAGTCGGCCACGTGCGCCGGCGGCGGCTCGATCAGCGCCTCGTCGCCCGGCCGGTACTTGCCGGTGCGCACCAGCACGCCAGCCAGGCCGACCGCCTGGGCGCCGCCCCACATCATCGCGCGCGTCCTGCCGGAGCCGGGCCGGACGGCGTCAGTGCGGACGATGACGCGCCGCACCGGCGGCGACGGACGCGGAGGGGACGGCGTTGTACGGAGATCGCGCTAGGGTTCTCATACCCACCATGGTACAGGAGGTCCATCAGTACGCAACAATGGTGAAGACACAGCCTGATCACACGCCGCCACTGGTCCACCACGTGTTACGTTTTACACAATTTGCTTCCATAAAAAGAGATGTTTTGTGCACCAAGCACAAATGGTGCGAAGTTTCCATTCATGGGTTCATTATCATCATCATCACTTTGCCTGCTGTGCACAGTCAAAAGAGATCCTCACACATTCAACTCCAAACCGTGGATGTCAAGGTTCCACAGTTTCCAACAAACTGTGCAGCAACAGCACTGGCGCAAGTTAGCATGCATGGGTACCGACCCACGACCGGCAAGGTTTGGTTGTCACTGGTACTGGCTTCCAATACTTCCAATACACATAACAGCTCCATAACCGCTAGCAATGAAACGGTTGTCGGCTCCCAACACCTGATTAAAACAGCACCGAGCTGCACTTAATCAGTTGTGAGCAACATTAATGTAACCACTGGGGTCGAGGGGAGGGGCGGGAGACATGCCCTCCAATTTTCCCAAAATGGGTTTCCCCCAATTTGTCGCGCAGAATACACGCCTTTTGCGTATTCCCATTCAAAGTGTAATTTTCAGGTCAGGTTATTGTCCCAGGTTCCAGTTTGACCCTTCCACAGTTGATCTCTCCTCCCCAACCTTAAGGATGTGGTTACACCCAGCAGTGAGCTAGGGATGTGGACACCACTCACATCCCCGATCATGACGGCCTCTTCCGGCTGGCAGCCCAGCCCGTCTAGGGCAGCCCGGAAGAAGGCTGCACTCGGCTTGCCGATGACCTCCGCGTGCCGGCCGGTGGCGTACTCCAGCCCGGCGACGAACGGCCCCCGGGCCCAGCGCCAGCCCGTCAGACCGCCGGAAGTAGCGCCCCTTGTGAATGGCGATCAGATCCGCGCCCTCCAGCACCAGTCTGGGGAGCAGGCGACCAGAGCCGTGGCAGCTGGAGAACGGCGGCTCGAGAACGACCGCCTTAGGGGACCTCCGGAGGACAGCACTGGAAAGGTCAGGCGCCGTGCTGGGAGCGACAGCCAGTCTCTAAAGTAGAGTCGCTAGGAGAGTATGAGACATCTCAGACTGACGACAGTCCAGAATGACTAAGAATGGCTTCCACTGCTCAAGGAAAGCTCCTTTCAGGCATACCAGGCACCGCGATGAGAACGACAGTGAGCCTCGAGGCAAGGGCCTTACAGAAACACCAGACAGCCGGATGAGAACGACAGTGGGTTTCAAGAGCACCACATAAGTTAATCTCGTTAGAGAATTAAAACAACACTGGGAATCAGGCTGAGAATGACAGTGGGTCTCAAGGGAAGAGAATAACAGCAACATCGGACAGCGGGCTGAGGATGACAATGGGTCTCAAGAAATAACATTACAGCAACATCGAGCACCAGACTGAGAATGGCAATGGGTCTTAACAGCAGAGCATTACAGCAATATTGGGCACCAGACTAAGAACAACAAGGAGTCTTAAGGGAAGAGCATTACAGCAACATCCGACAACAGTCTGGGAATGACAGTGGGTCCCAGGGGAAGGGCTTTACAGCAACACCGGGCGCCGAGCTGCGCACAGACAACCAGACCGTGCCCGGCCGCACGTGTGGCCACCTAGTGTCACACCTGAAGGCCCGAGTCAGCGCGTCATAGTTGAAGTGGTCAGGCGCCAGGCCGACCAGCACGGCGTTCGGATTGGCCGTGTCAACACTGGCAAAGTCCTCGAGCGCCTCTGGCTGCAGCAGCAGCAGCGGCCGTAACTGGCGCTGGTCCACCAGCTGCCGGGCCGCGCTCAGCGAGCTGAAGATCTCGTTGCGCGCGATGCCGAAGCCGAGCGCTGATAGGCGTCCGTGCAGCATCGACAGTGACTCCTTACTGGCATTGGTGACAAAACGGACCTTCACATCGGTCTTTCGCAGCCTGCAAGATGTCCAGTTTCTTGTAACACTGTAATGTAACATTAAACAATGGCACCCAGCAAGGTTTTGTCAAATCTCAGTGTTTTGCATGACAGAGGCTGTACATGGCAAAGATGTTCATGAGATAGTAATTATGTGTCTTGCATTTATTATACACATCTAGCCTACTAGAGAAAAAAATGGAAAAATGGATTTTTTATGTTCTCAACAATCATTCCACATTAGTCATTAGTGCAAGCACTCATGGATGCAGCCTCAGGAACATCCTCAGTGAGCCTTACATGATTATTTGATCTTGATCTTAGATTTAGAAAGATCTATCAAACTTTGATCTTAGATTTCATCAGAAGTATCAGATGCTTTTACATTTGTATGCTGACACAGCATTACCACTTTACCACAAGTGGGACTTCAGACCTGAACACCATTCAGCATCCACCCATTGACACTATCAATACAAAACTGCTTATCTTTTAAAGGAGAAAAGTTAGGTGACTAGGAACCAAGGTGTTTTTAAGATATTTTCACAAAATAATGCATTCTTTTTTAATATATGCACAATGCATGTGCACCCTAGCATAAAAAATTTGAAAATTATTTTTCATTGTTCTTCAGATGTCATTTCAAAGGGCTCCACAAATCAAGGGTGTATCTTAATATGTCTTTAACCCTAGGTGCACAAAAGCTACACCTTGAAAAAAGGAAAAGAAAAAGGCTGGCCTTGCTATGTCTGGATGGCCTCCTTGCAAGGTACTGTGTTGTTGATGTTAGAGCCTGGCATGTACCATAACTATTCATTGATATGTATCACAGGTATTATATCCACAAGGTAAAACATCATGTCCATGTTTTCTTATTATTAACAATGTTTTCTGGGTTATAGAAGACAACTGATGTTTAGCATGTTCATGTAAGCCATGGGTAAATCCTCAGCAAGGCCAAAGATGACATTTCAGCTTTGCACTGCCCAATTGCAAATCAACACACCTTCCTGCCAAATGGTAGCCCATACATGGTTCTGAATATGACATGATGATGGGTATTCAACAGCACTAGCTGGTCATTTTCACCTGTCTAGTGCCTCACTGGCACCAGGGATCTTGCAATCCTCGATGAGAATGGTTCCACTGAGATCCACTAGCACCGCTTTGATCACGCGCTTCATTTTGAGACCTTTCAAGTTTTCCTTTGCAATAGGCGAACTGCCGTGGCAAGAGCAAGCGCTTGGGTTTACAAGGGTCTTGAGGGTTGTATGTTGCCTTATGTACTCAGAGCACAAATTAACCCGGTACCCCCAGACCTCGTTCCGGCCCGGTCCCGGCCTGGCACCTCGCTCGCCAACCTCAAGGCCATATAACAGAACCACGCGCCTAAAGCAGCGGCTCAAGTGCGCCGGTATCGATATATTTGCGTCATTACTCCTACCGTCAAGAAGTACCATATCCAAAATACAGCTAGGAATCCAGTATAATCTATAGACTTAATACCATATGTAGACCTGCTCCGTTCGATATTCGGAACACTTGTCAGTTTGCCTGTTCAAAACATTCAAGCCATCCACATGTTGAAAGCTCCTGACGGCTGGATGCAAAAGAAATCGGGCAAATGATTTATAAGGTCATGATGTTGCCATAGATTATTGGCCTTGATTGTGACCTTGGCCGTGATAATTCTAAGCTTTACTAGCACAAGTGCTGCACTTCCTGCTAATGTGGAAGCCCACACATAGGCGGATCCTGGGGGTGGAGGCCATGCCCCCCCCCCTAAAACCTCTGAGTTTGTTTTGAGCCCCCCCAAAAACATTTCCAGAACTTCATAAAAGTTTCGTCTACTTACGGTCTGTTTAAATTTAACTGTTTTAACTGTTTTGTTTTAACTTCTGTTTAAGATTCAAAAGCATTTCGGTGTTTTTTTTTTTGTTGTTTTGAATGGTGTTCCTACTAGGTACTCGCGAGAGGCACCATGCACTAGACCTCGGATCCCACACCAGCCAGCTGGCGACGAACGGCTGCCCGTCCCCCCCCCCCCCCCCCCCGCCAAAAAAAAACTCCGGGATAGATCGCCCCTGAGCCTACAAACATGCAGAATGTGGCCAACGGTACTGGTTCACGGTTAGCATGAAGCAAACTGGATACGAAGTGAGTAAATATCAACTACTGATCCACGCCAGAGCAGAAGTGCAGTTTCTCAAAACCTGTAAGCGTGCTGAGCAGTTAAACATAACTAGAACCTGCTCTCACAATCCAAAAAGAACTTATTTTCTCGACTTTGACCATCCTTTTCCAAATTGAGCCTTCCCTTCTAGACTGAATGGAAATTAAGAGATGACACCTCCGCCGCATATCCATAGGAACAGCTAGCCACTGCAGATGAATGGTGTGGCATCCGTCCTTTTCATCCTCAATCTTGCTTCATCCTGCGTCCTCGCGACACCCCTCTTGTTCGGGGCAGGCTACATGCGTCAGCCACGAGTGGGCCGAGAGCCCCCGTGGGAAGGGGGACCCCGACCGGGTACCCGAACATACGCGGGTTAAAGCTTGGCAGTTGGCCCCCCAGGGGCATGCACGTCTACCCCATCGTCAACCATTTTCCTTCGTCCCACAGCCCTGAAATGATCATGTCTGGTGAAAAGGGCTCTAATCCCAAAACTGAATGTTGTGGAAGCATACTGAGCTCTCATTGGTTCCAATAAAGTTGCTGGGCTACGTTGAACGGGCCGTAAAATGTTTACCATAATATTATACTAAAATTTTCCGAGTCAATCCCAGAATTTGGAAGCGCCAAGAAGTACGTCTGCTTGCTTGCGGGGTGCGAAGCAAAGTCGCCGGTTTGACGTCGATCGTGTGCATGTGAGGAGGCGCGGGAGTGCTGTGGCGGTGGTAATTCTGTCCGTGTTTTGACCTGTGATTGGTAGAGCCCAGTCGGCAGGTACTTTATTTCCATACTGTACCTTTAGTCAGTGAATTTCGATATGGATCCGGAGGCGTTCTTGGACCTGGCGAACCAAGTGACGAAGCTTAATCCATTTCCATACTTTGATATTGCTCACTGTGCCATTACTTGCTTTTATGTGCGAGAAGATATTGGTGCAGGTAAGTTGCCATGAAAATTTTGTGTTAAATGGCTCATTCATGTTTGGGATAGTCTTAGGTAACTATTTCAGATGGCTGGTACCAAGCGCTAGAGGGATAAATAGACACCATGCTATGTGGAATTGGAATTCCCCAGCTCGTCTGGAAGAGCGCAATAAACTGTTGCAAAAATTAATGCTTCTAGTTGTTTGAGATTCTGTGGGTAAACTGAGCTTTGCTAAAACAGGAGATGAACAAAGGTTAAATGTAGGCACAGGTTTTCTGGGTCAAAGCCATGAATGATCTTTATTACATGCTTATCATATTTTAGCTTATGGCTGACCATAGACTTGGCCACAAGAGGACTGTGGAGGAGTTCCCAGCCCTACAGAACTCAGCAGTGGGTTACTTTACCCATACCATTGAATAAGAGATCAGTGTCTCCAACCCCTTCATTCTCTGTGCTTGTTTTTGCCTACCAGAGCTGCTGAAGGTAATGCTGCTTTTTCCAATGTCAGACTGTTTATCATGAATAATTTGGATGGGTATGTTTGTGTATGCCCTTATGTTCTCAAAGCTGCTAAATTTTCCCTTGGTTAAAGACATATACCCATACATTTGTTCAGAAGTATTTCTCTGGATTATACTTCCAGCCATTCCCTCCCAGAGTAAAAGTTTAGAATGTTTAAGAATTATCAAATTTGAAAATCTTGTATTCTTACAATGCCAGTTTCAGCATACTGTTTTAAGTATGCCCAAACTTATTAGGCATCATAGATATAACATCAAACATTTTCTGTGAATTACTTCAGCATGTAAATGCAATATATCAAGTAATCATGACTTGCAATGACTAGAATGGAGTTTAGCATAATCTTTCTAACACAATACCCATAAATAAGTTTAAAGCCAACTGCCTTGAGCAATTGATACAAATATGAGATACCAAGGGGCTGGAAGGTAATTGAAGCATTTCCAAAAATGTTAAGCTATGTGGGTTTAGGCATTAATGGTTAAAAACCACTATCTGACATTATGGCAATGATGTTTTTCTTGTTGATACCTCTGACCATAGCAAATTGAAGCCCTAATGACATTCACCTCTGTGTTCATAACACCTCTGGCTCAGTCACAAGAAGCACCATTATTTATTTGTTATGCTACAATGTTTTTAGGACACCTTCAAGGTGTTTGGTCATATTTTTCATCTGCATCAATGGGTAAAAGAAATGGATTAACAGAAGTTACAAAAGATAAGCACGGGAGGGACAAACAGGCTTACATCTTGATAGGCTATGACCATAGCAAATCAGGATCAGTACCATTTGACTGGGGAAAAACAGGCTATGATAGTGGGGATGTATGTGCATCAGTGGACATATACAGTATTAGATCAGTGTGTGCTCAATGTCAATGACAAACCATGCACACTTCAGTTACTGATGTTTTCTGTCATGTCCTGGCAACTAAAGCAGATACAACTCAGTTTGAAGCACACAGTATTGCTGAATGTGCTACCCCCCTCTACCTGCAAATCATATAGGCAGTTTAATACTCTCCTGCATCACCCTGGGCACAGTGTTACAGGAAAACGTGCAAGGTCGCGTTTGTAAACTGGTTTTGATTACGAACACTCGCCTCTACCACTGGAGCCCATATGACAAGGCGAACTATGCCGAGGTCATCCACCAGCCCTATCACTTCTGACCATTTTGTGCACAGAATGCTTTAGGTGATACCGGTGATGTGTTCATCGACACAAATTTCGCCGACTCTCTCTGCTGAAGAGGCGATGCCGGTGATAGCCAGGGGCCAGCCAGCTGCTCCCCTGTCATACCGTGTACGTCGGGAGCGCGCTTCTCAGGGCGTTCGCTAGAGACCGGGTGGGCGTGCGCTCTGCGCTTTACCATACAAATTCGTGGCACAGCATACGCCGGTTAGTAGCAGCTCGGGCATGCCAGTGCGTTCAAACGGCGTCTGCGGGGCTCGAAGACCATCCATCCCTTCCCTTAGGAAAAAACGATGGCGGACGAAAGCAAAGATAACCAGACAAGAAGTGTGACCGTTCCAACGCACAGAATTGCTTCAGATCCATTCACCATTCCCTGGTCCGGCCCGCAGCAAGCAAAACATGGGCTTTTGACGGGTTGTAGTTTCCTACCCAGTTTGCGTTTGGCTCCTCACCGAACTGTTTGATGGAAGTGGCCACGTCTGGGGAGAAACGCGTTTGCTGACGAATTTTGGGGATAGGTTTCTTCATTTGTCACTGCCCCTCCCCTCACCTCCCATCCCCTCCGCACCAACTCATGCAAAATGAGTCGTCTGCTTCTTGAAATATTCGTCCTAAAACGTGTGGTAGCAGTATGAGTGTCAACCAGCGAAGCGTCTCATGCTAAATGACACCAAAAGGCGAATTTCTGTGCATTATGCGCTGTGTAAACTTCAGATTATTTCCACGCACGTTGTTTGATCAGACGTGATTTCCTGCCGCCTTTCAGTGTGATCAAAATATGGCCTTCTTCATTCGATGAACTTGGAAAAGGTGAAATTTGCCTACCTCGAAGACGCTGCCCGCTCGGCCTGAAAATGAGCACAGACGTCGACGGCCGGCGCTGCAGCGCTGCCAAACCAGCGGTACATTTATAGATCCACGTCAGGAATTCTTTGCATATTGATGATAACCAGGGTAACCCTGGCCATCCCAACAAACAGGGAGATAAACACGCACAGCCAGCTGCTCGGTTTAGATGAGTGTTCTGTCTGGAAATCGTTCCGTCATTTTAAAACAGACCACTCCCGAGGTGCGTCAGTTATCGGCCGTGCGGGGGTCAATGGCTTCCCCTCTCAAGAAGATCTCAAATATACTACGCTGGAGCGTAAGCCGACTGGGCTATGAAAGAGGTCGCTGTGGCCAGTGTCCACAGAAAATGTCTGGCCTTTTGGCGACTCCTAACGACGGTCATCAAAAACGTTAACGTGGTCTGCTCTGGTCCGTGATATGGGCTGACTTAAGTAGATTCCAACATGCTGCCATTTACCGGGTGAAAATCACCGTTGTCTGGCGACGGTGACTTGTGCTGGGGAGCGAGTCTCGAAGCGTCGCCGTGCTGACATACTGCCTATTGGCGGCGCAGCCGTGGGTCGGAAAGAGTTAAGTCAGCCGCGGGTTCGTTTGTTTATGGAGCACTACTGTAAGCCACAGCTTGTGGTTTATGTTCGTATCTGTTCTGGTCAGCGAATAGCCATATGGAATGCATCAAACGGTCGAAAACCGAGCAGCTCCATCCGTGACCCGTATGTGTACATGACACGTGGCACACGGAACGGGAAACTGCTGCTATAATGGTGCTTGCTTTACTCGCTGGCAATACTTTGGGCAGAGACGTTGCGCGGCTGCCTCTTGACATTTCACAGCTCGCTGGTCCAGAGCCGGTTTTGAACCTCGATTTATCGCGCAAGACGACGTGATCGTGAGCATAACGGGGGGCCGTTCAGGAGATGATGTGGGGAACCGTTCAGGAGATGACGTAGGGGGCCGTTCAGGAGATGACGCGGGGGGCCGTTCAGGAGATGACGTAGGGGACCGTTCAGGAGATGACGTAGGGAACTGTTCAGGAGATGACGTAGGGGACCGTTCAGGAGATGATGTGGGGAGGGGACCGTTCAGGGGCTAACTCCGGGGACCGCTCAGACGGGCACGGTCGACAGATGACCTCCCGTGGTGCCCGGTTACTGGTCGAGTATGTGAGAGCTGTATGCACAGAAATGGAAAGGATCTCTCAATTGTTTTTTTTCTACATGAATTTGAAGGTCTTTTGAAATTCATGGAGCGTTCGCAGCTGACAACATTCTGCGGGCAGATATGGTATTGACGTCACCACTGCCACTGTGTCACTGCAATCAAGCCATCAAAATAGTCGAATACAGTAATCAGAGTAACGCAGCAGCAATCAAAATGGTGCATGCGTTGTGGAAAAAGCCAAAAAAACAGGTGTCTTCACGCAAATGTGTCAGTTGCATGTGGACACTACGTCATCGTTGGCATAGATAATACGTTAACACTACATTAACACGTGGCGGCTCTCAGCCATCTACAAATAATTTTCGCTGAATTCTGAAAACACTTAAGCTTCAATTGCCTAAAGGTTATCGTGGTTCACCCAATATCCCTGTGTTGACACGTCTGAAAGATTATGAAATATTTCGGAAAATCTGGCTTGAACATGTCACCTATCTTAACAACACTCACCTGTCACATCACATGTCATCCGATGTTAAACACTGCTAGATCTTACGTATAAGTGGGGCGCGTATGTCGTATTATTGCACGAAATAGGGATCCAAAGCAGAGCAGATAACAAACGCCAGCATCGACAAGGTTAAACGCATTTGGGTTAATGAACCAGGCTGCATTTCAGCCTTGTGCCCCGTTCATGGCAGATCTTTTGTCAGGTTCGTAAGATACCGCCAGCCGGCTGTTCCAAATTATTTGGATGAACAACTTTCCAATCGCATGCTGAGTTTGTTGTTGACGCGACGTATCAATCAGGTAGCTGCCATCAACCGGGCAAATTCAGTTAATAAATGCACGCTTCGGGTGAGGTGCACTGCCTGCTTTGTTGGGTGTGGTTTGGGTGCCCGTGTGCTGCTGTATCTGCGCTGTCTCTGGAGCCGTCTGGGTGTGACGAGTGTCCGCCGGGCGGCCGGCGTCCCCGTCTGCGGCCGCCAGCCGCGCCCCCGCCCGCCGGCCTGCTATATTTGCCCAGCGGCGACGCCGGGTATTCTTGGCCTGGGGCGGGGGCGCGCCGCCGACGGCTCCGGGCCGCCGCCAGCCGGCCGCGTGCCGCGCTGCGCCGGGCCGCAACCCGACCAGTAACCGCGCCGAGCCGCGACCCGACCAGTAACCGGGCCGAGCCGTGACCCGACCAGTAACCGCGCCAAGCCGCGACCCGACCAGTAACCGGTCCGAGCCGCAACCCGACCAGTAACCGGTCCGAGCCGCAACCCGACCAGTAACCGGGCCGAGCCGCGACCCGACCAGTAACCGGGCCGAGCCGCAACCCGACCAGTAACCGGTCCGAGCCGCGACCCGACCAGTAACCGGGCCGAGCCGCGACCCGACCAGTAACCGGGCCGAGCCGCAACCCGACCAGTAACCGCGCCAAGCCGCGACCCGACCAGTAACCGGTCCGAGCCACAACCCGACCAGTAACCGCGCCAAGCCGCGACCCGACCAGTAACCGGGCCGAGCCGCGACCCGACCAGTAACCGCGCCAAGCCGCGACCCGACCAGTAACCGGGCCGAGCCGCGACCCGACCAGTAACCGGGCCGAGCCGCGACCCGACCAGTAACCGGGCCGAGCCGTGACCCGACCAGTAACCGGTCCGAGCCGCAACCCGACCAGTAACCGCGCCAAGCCGCGACCCGACCAGTAACCGGGCCGAGCCGCGACCCGACCAGTAACCGGGCCGAGCCGCGACCCGACCAGTAACCGGGCCGAGCCGTGACCCGACCAGTAACCGCGCCCAGCCGCGACCCGACCAGTAACCGGGCCGAGCCGCGACCCGACCAGTAACCGGGCCGAGCCGCGACCCGACCAGTAACCGGGCCGAGCCGTGACCCGACCAGTAACCGGTCCGAGCCGCAACCCGACCAGTAACCGCGCCAAGCCGCGACCCGACCAGTAACCGCGCCGAGCCGCGACCCGACCAGTAACCGGGCCGAGCCAGACCGAGATCCCTCGTGCCCCGGACTGGACTGCCACTGCCTCCTCCTCCTTCCCCTCCTCCCTCCCCCCCTCCCTCCCCCCGCCGGCGCCTTGTATCAGATCGTAGCTGTGTCGTGCCCGGCCGTAGACTTTCCTTTCCCGAGGCTGACGATGATGATGTAAACCCTCGTCATTCTTGTTGAAACTAAAAATCCGGTCCTGACGCGACATTTCACTGCACATCTGTGACGTCACGGAGGACCGCCCTGTGGCGGGCAAGGTTGCGACACGAGCTCCGCCGAATCAGGGCACGAGCTCCGCCGAATCCGCCGGGCATCCCTCCCTTAGGTCGAGGCAGACGATGGATTGTTTTTCCTCATAATTGGCGCTTTCCTAAAGATGTATTTGGGCTCCGCAAGTATTTTTGGACTTCCTGAGGCTAGTCTCTTCATGAATCGTCATTTCATAGGCGTAATAGTAAAATCTACCATCACGTGGAGTAAGGCCTCAAAAATGTAGAGTTCTTTCGCGATACCTTGCCAGGTATGTGTTACAACAATAGCGTAACGTCGACAACACCAGCAGTGTGTGCCTCGCGCCGACTTCATGAAAGTTCCACTCCATGAATCCATTCATCCTCTTATTTTGGGTCTTAAAGTTCCATTGTGAGTAAACGTACTCTTGATTGTGGTTGTAGTCATGACTTCATCATAAGAGCAGCGGGGTTACATGAATTGGGCCCAAATACCAAGGTTGGTGGCCCCCAAAAATCAGAGATTTCCGGTCGCCATGGGCGCTTAGAGCTGTCACGAGGCCCCGCAGCCTTCGTAAACCCCAGGCCTGCCATGGACTCACAAAATTTTAAGACCCGGTCTTAACTCTGAAATCGGCACGTCCCGCGAACCAGCCAAACCGTCGAAGGTGTCGGTGCCAGGTAACCTGACGAAACCTAATGTCGGCGGAGATTGCCGATTGGAAGCATCGTAATGCCACTGAAGACTGTCTGCGTAACAGGAGGGGAAGCGCTGCATCCATTCAATTGTCAACGTACGCCAGTTTGCCGTCTTCGTGGAAGATCCGACCGCCTCTGTGACCGGAGATGCCTCTCCTTCGTCCTGCCTTTCCTCAGACCGTGACCCTGTGGCGGGCTGCGGTCAGCTGACGCCGCAGGCATCACCTGGCCACGTGACAGGTGAGATACCGGGCGCCTCGGGCACTCCCCGTGCCCCATCGTCACACCAGACACGTGGAGGTGCAGCTAGAACGTGCTGAGTCGCTTCCAAGCGGAATCTGGGTCAAGCCGGACCCCCAAAATGAGGCGAGGAACGGTCTTTATTGGTAGATGTGCGGTAGTTGGGTGCTGTAAATGTATGCGAATATGTAAAATGTGTGAAACAGTGTGTTCCCGTTATGAGAATTGCTGGCTTCGAATGCAAGGTGACAAGGGTTCCACAATTTGTGCGGCTCTGAAAGTGTCCTGACTGACGTGACAATGATGTGTCTGGCCATCCCGGCAGATTAGACATGAGCCAGTTATCGTGCGATAGGACAGAGGCGCTTCGATGAGTGTTTCTGGCCACGACCAAGGGTACAGGATCCGTTATTGATCTTCAAGCCAGTTACGTTAGACTGTTGTCACAATTGAAATCGATTTGAAAAGCAAGAGCGATGTGTAGCTTACTACGTATTTTAAATAAAGGCGTGGCTTGGGTTATGATTGCGACTACGAACAGCCGACGTGGTTGTATACATTTGTTCAGTGTTGGGTGGCAGCTAAGCGCTACTCATCTCAAACCTGGTCCTCAATCCTTTGCAAGATGTAAAGCGGGGAGAACATGAAGCATCTGAAACACGATAAGAGGCGGCTGTAGAGGCGTCGGAATTCCTGGTCGAGGTTTTCAACATGCATGCGGTTTTTGGAGGTATGCGGCAAGCTCGCGGTCTTCTGAGGCTTCTAGCATTCATACAAGTTCTGGAAGTTTTCAGCATGCATACGGATTCTGGAGGCCTCCAGTATGCTTGCAAGTTCTGGAAGTCTTCAGCATGTGTGCGGCATCTGGAGGTCTCCAGTATACTGGCAGGATCTGTAAGTTTTCAGCATGTGTGCGTCTTCTGGAGGTCGTCAGTTCTGAAGAGTGAGGAGTGGGGAAGGGGGGGGGGGTGCTGACCTCCACCCTCGAGCGAACTGGGTGCAGCCCTCGGGCCGGATTGGCTGGCTAAGGCGGCGCCTCTTGCCGGTCGTATGTAACCAGCCCCTCCCGGCGCTGGCCGCCGGTCCTTACGGATAGTGATTTGTCCGCATTTAGTTCTGAGTCGCCTCGCAAGTGACCGTGTTGGGCATGGCCGGGCTGCGCTCTGCGGGTCTGCAGTGCCCTTGCCGAATCCCCCCCCCCCCCCCCCCTCTGGGACGGCTGGGCGAGTGATTCGACCGGACTGTGGCTCGGATGTCGTGCAGAGGCGCCGCCGCCGCACCTACGAGACTGGAGTCCTTGATCGATAAGACAGCGGCGGAGGTGCAGAGACAGTCGCGGGCTACACTGCTCCACGCTCGAGCAGGGCGTTCCCGTCTCATTGCATCGCGGAAGCGGCCGGCGCGGCGTCGAGTGGGGCGCGGAGCTCGCCACGGCTGCCTGCAGAGCCGCCGGGTCCGCCGTCAGAGCTGCTGACGGGGCGCCAGGTGTGTGCGCAGCCCACTGACACCCAGCGCCTCGCGCCCGTGCCCGAGGCGTTCAGAATGGACAGCCGCCTGTCCAACATCCGAGCGGTGTGGCCGGCCGCGCGGTCGGCGCCACCCACCAGCTGCTCAGCGGCGTGAGCTCGCGGCGGCGGCGGGCTTCGAGGTAGACCGGCTGAGGGAGGCGGAGCGGGACTGACGCGCGCAGGAGCCTCGGGGGCCCGATGCTCTTATCGTCTCTCAGGCGCAGCCGCCTGATTAGCCTCGGGGTCGTCGGAATGGGCGTGATAGTGGGACCGAGGTGCGGTCTGAGTAGCTGCTCGTAGTAACGTACCGTCTGCATACCTGGCATCCGCCCGAAACAGACGTATGTGCCGGATGTGTCGGGAAAGAAAGCGTTTGTATTCCCAGCTTTTGACAGCCTCTATGCCCTAAAAGCTTTTAAAAGAGATGCAATGCCTGCGGGGGAGCTGCAGCTGTGGCTTGCATTTCTAACTTCCTCTTTTTTGTATTCCGTTTGCACTCTGTCCTGGGCGGAAAACCCAACGAGCAACGAAGTGTTGTTTTCTTGAAACAAGCGAGTCACCCCTGCCTGACAGCGGTTGACAGCCGGTTGGTCTGCGTGCGGCTGTATGGTGTCAACGGTCCGGCGCGGGCTGCGGCTGGCTCCGCTCACGCGCCGGGCCGGGGCGGGTCGCGCCGGTGGCACCTGGGGGCGGCCGTGTCGCGCTGGACGGCGGCCAAATACCGGCCCGGTCAGCGCCGGCCGGCGCCGCCGCCGCCGCTGTCCCAACAGCCGCACGCGATGCGCTGATGGTCCCTGACAGTCCCGTTATATACACACGATCCGATAGTGCAACCGCTCGCGAGCCCCGTTTCGGACCAGCAACGCCTCGCTGTCCTCGTGAGGACGTGATGTTGGCCGCTGGTTGACGGCAGCGCTGGCCGGTCCGGCTCCGGCCGTGGCGGCGCTGCGCTGTATGTGACGGGACGTGACGCGGCGTCTCGTCGCTCGTGACGCCGTCGGCGGTGCGTGTCGCGTCGGGCGGCGCGGCTGCCTCACGAGCGCCGTCGACTCGTGCGGGCCAACCAACGGAGTGGGAACAGCTCAGAGGCTGGAGTTTGCACGGTTAGCTCCGCTGGCAAACAGCGGGTGCCATTGGACAGATCTTTGACGGTGACGCTGCGCTGCTGCGTGGACATTTGACGGTGCGCCGAAAGGAGCCACGGCACATGCCGTATGTTCCGGATGCACTGGACGGGGCGTGTTGTTGCGTAGATGGGGTGGTACCGTTTGGCATCAGCATCGGCAGCAGCAGCATCACCGGCATCAGCTGGGGCATGCCCTCTGGAATTTATTAATGTTCATGTTGTATTGGTATGGGAATTGAGCTTCCGCGTTTGCACACGGGAAGACAGACAGAGAAGTACAGAGAAGGTTAATGCTTAGTAATTCAACCGAACTAAATCGGCGACGAAACCAGCTTTACAGAGGAACAAAAGAAGCACCATTACACTTTTCTGTGGACTGTAAGCATGCATGCATCGGGGTGGTCTGTGCTAAATTTCCCATGACATTTCGCTGAAGTCAAGTGAAAAACAGAGCATTTCCGTCGCCAAAAATGCTTGGCATGTTTGCATGACTCGGAACCGGCGCGTCGGCAGGCTCGCAGGCGTTCTCCCGGAAGCATCCGCTGGCCACATGGCTGTCGTCCATGTTCGCCATATTCGCCGGCGCGCTGCTGGCCAACTTCCTGCTGGGCGAGCCGGTGCTGGGCGCCGTGAAGAACAACAACCAGCTGCTGGTGGCCACGGCCGTCTGGTCAGTGTGCGCCTCTCGCAGCACCGCTCTCGCACGCGCCGGTGACGGACACTGGATGGAGCCTTCATACGCGTCCGTGGAGATGGGCATAGTGCGCGATAACATCAAATAATATGCGTTGCACAGTTACTATTCGTCTATGTGGATGTGTTTTAAGTTGTGTGTTATGGTCGGAACTGGCTAGATGCGGTTTGTGAATGGGCCACAATATCAACCTAAGTGATTTGCTCTTCGACCCGTATCCGTTAGTTTCTTTGTCGCGGCTTGCTATATTGCTAGTTGCGCTATATATATATATATATATATATATATATATATATATATATATATATATATATATATACATCTCGGTACATTCCAGGTACGTGGTGTTTTACTCTCCATTTGACATCGGGTACAAGGTGGTCAAGTTCCTGCCGTTCAAGGTCGTACTGTCCGCCATGAAAGAGGTGAGAGTAATGAATGCGACTGTCTAGACAGCGGTGTGACTGACGTCATTGGTGTGTCGATCTCGCCGCCGCAATGTCAAGCGCAATTTGTTTGCCGTTCTCTCCTCAGCACTGTACGTACGTGATTTTACTGGATGCTATTGTCCGGTCCGCCCTGGCCTGCCGCACGTGCTCCTGCTCTGGATTCCCAGGTGTACAGATGTAAGAAGGTGCACGACGGCATCACCCACGCCGCCAAGCTGTTCCCCAACAGCTATCTCATCATGGTCGTCGTCGGTACTGTCAAGGGCAACGGCGGCGGCTTCGTCAAGATCGTGGAACGCCTGTTCCGGGGCGTGTGGACCCCCACCGCCATGGAAATCATGGGTCCTAGCTTGTGAGTTCATGGCATTGAACGAGTGGGGCGACGGAGGAGTCCCGCTGTGCCTGGCCGGCCACGTTGTGTGAACATCTCAGTTTGAGGCCACATGTGTCAGCTTCCCGGCCAGCGAATCGTAACGATTGCCGGTGAATGTAGGCTGTTGGCGGCTCTACATTCCTGAGTTCGAGCCGTTCACACAGCGCTATCGGCATTGTCGGGCGACTCGTGGGCACAGCTTATTATTTCGCTTGCTCACCGCTTCGCCACACGACGGAGCTGTCGCAGGCGTGTTTGTTGTCTGATATAGGGCCCTGGCTGTTATCTCGGGCGTGGTTTAGCGCGCCGTAGCGGATAATCAAGACTTGTGACTGCCCGCAGCCCGACGAAGGCCTCTATTGCCGCTGCCATCATATTCGTGCTGGATAAGAAGACGGATATCATCTCGGCGCCCCATGCCCTCGTTTACTTCGGCATCACGATCTTCTTCGTCTATTTCAAGGTCAGGCCCTCCACTATCACGCGTCTACCTGGGCGCATAGGCCTGAAGTAGTGCACCATATATATATATATATATATATATATATATATATATATATATATATATATATATATATATATATATATATATATCATACGTCTATCTGTAACGGTCGGTGACTACATGGAGCTGCAAGCTTAATATGGGGCGCCAGCTTAGGTTTGGCTTGTTAAGACTATCTGCGCGATGTTCTAGTTCAGAAACGATAACAGCTTAGCACATTACCGTTTGCCTTTGGGTTTGGGAATGCGCGAGAACTTCCAGCTTCCCAGAAGAGATGATGGGCCGACAAATGTCTGAAACGGTGCATAGATACATCGGTGCCTGCCTCGTGCCGTACACACACGCGCATCGCTTCATTTCATCCTTTTGCAATGCATGCGTGATGTAAATGAGGGCCGCTTTGTTGCCTTGTGCCATCAGCTGTCAGACCTGCGGCGTTCTGTGCACGGCTGTTGTGTGACTTGTGGCTGCCTTCTGTCGGCAGACAACCTCCCTCTCCCGCCCTGTGCCTGCACCTACCTGACCTATGGTGAGGTCCGCAGTCCTGGCTCCACCTATCGTCTGATTTGTGACGCTCTCTGTCCACAAATGGGATGTGACCTCTGTCGCTATATGCCCCCATACGTCCTCCTTCCGCTCTCCCGTCCACATGTACCCTCTGAACTAGCGGGTCTATATAGCAGACCTGTGGGCCCCCGTCCCATCTGTTGCTGGATGGTGGCACCCCTGGCCGGAGCCGCCCCCTGACCTGTGCTGCCTCCAGTGGGGCTGGTGCCGGGTGGCGTCCGCCGCCATCCGCTGGCCGCCTGACCTGTGCTGCCCCCTGTGATGGCTGCTGGTGCCGTGTGACGTCCGCCACCGTGTGCTGCACCAGCCGCCGCCTGACCCGTGCTGCCCCCTGTGATGGCTACTGGTGCCGTGTGACGTCCACCACCGTCCGCTGCACCAGCCGCCGCCTGACCTGTGCTGCCCCCTGTGATGGCTACTGGTGCCGTGTGACGTCCACCACCGTCTGCTGCACCAGCCGCCGCCTGACCTGTGCTGCCCCCTGTGATGGCTGCTGGTGCCATGTGACGTGCACCACCGACCGCTGCACCAGCCGCCGCCTGACTTGCCCCCCCCCCCCCCCTGCCTGTTCACAGCTGTCGTCGCTGCTGTTGGGCATCCACGACCCGTTCGTGCCGTTTGAGAACCTGTTCTGCGCCGTGTTCCTGGGCGGCGTGTGGGACTCCCTGCAGCGCGCCGTCTCCGGCGGCAAGGCGGCGCCCGGCGACCCGGTCCGACCTGACGCCAAGCCGGAGGCCGCCAAGAAGAAGGACTGAGAGGGGTGCCCTGACGCGGTACGGTCGGCGTCGCCGGCGGGTGTCCTCTGGCCGCCCAGGGCGGGAGGGTGGTGAGGTGCTGGGGGCCTCTGGTTCTCGTGGGTCGCTGCTTGTTCCGATGGCGCTAATGGCGGCTCATTTCATGTATATGCATGCCCGTTGCGGGAATTGTTGACAGTTCGTTGTCAGCATGTTGAACGCTTCTTATCATTTACTATTACACTGGCATCTTGCTCGAGATGCCTTCCCAATGCGTGGTTCTGTTTAATGACAACCGATGTAGATGGTAACGAGTACCCCTCAACAGCGGCTATATTTGGTGTTCCGATGCTGTACAGACATTTTTGTAGAAGCGTTCTCAAATGTATGAGACCGCCTTGAGGTGTTTCCCGTAGGACTATGTTGGTACCACTAGTGTTGCCGCTGATGCGATGATATCACTGCTAATATGAATCGCACAACGTGCTGGAGGATAACGAATATTTTCCGGGCGCGTCAGACATGGTCTGCTTTTTAGCGGTCTTGCGTCCGGCTCCTGCATTTGTACGACGCACTCCCTTTTCAGATCGGGTCTGCCATCATCTCATCCAAGCCGGATGTTGGCCGATCAGAGCCTGTGTCGTCAGCTGGCGACAGCTGGCGAGCAGTACTCCTGCTACCGGTCCTGCGACCAATTCATCTGGTCTTATATCGACTCATTTAGTGCCGGGCGGCGCCTGACCGGCGTCCGACGCCAGCTGAGCCTGCGCCACGCGTCAGCTGATCATGCGATCAATGTCAGCTGATGTGCCGCGCGTCAGCTGATCCAGCGCCGGACGTCAGCTGACCATGCGTCGGACGTCAGCTGGTGTGCTGCGCGCCAGCTGGCGTACCGGACGTCAGCTGATGCAGCGTGGAGTGTCAGCTGGTCCTGGGCCCGACGTCAGATGATGTACCACGCATGAGCTGATGTACCAAACGTCATTAATGTGCTGGATATCCATCGATGCGCTGGATGTCACCTGATGTGCTGAGGTCGGCTGATATACGGGACGTCATCTGGCGTACGGGACGTCACCTGGCGTACGGGACGTCACCTGTCGTACGGGACGTCACCTGCCGCACGGGACGTCACCTGGCGTACGGGACGTCACCTGGCGTACGGGACGTCACCTGGCGTACGGGACGTCACCTGGCGTGCTGGACGTCACCTGGCGTACGGAACGTCACATGACGTACGGGACGTCACCTGGCGTGCGGGACGTCACCTGGCGTGCAGGACATCAGCTGACTGCTCGCTCAGGCGCTCCTGGATGGCAGGCCTCATTGTCGAGTCGTCTCGTGTCCAAGTCCGAGCGCCGGCCGGCCCGGTCCGCTTCCCTCCCGCCCGTTTCCGACGTTTTCCCTGGAGTGGAGATGGCGTGGCAGGACCGCCGCTCCTGCATGGTCGTGTAGTCACCTGTAGTGCAACTAGTCCCGTGTTTTGTGTTGACCTTTGTCGGTTTGGGGCTCCTTCCCCTGTCCAGTGCGGGTGGTGTGTGCTGATCAAGAACAGGGAGGGAATCAGCCTCAGTTGATTGGTATCTCGTGTCATCGGCAAGTGGTCTCATTCTGCCAGGCTGTACGGGCGCAAACGTGGTCTGAATGCTCCGAAGATGTTGGGTGGCTATATGAAGAACATGAGTATGTTCATAACATCTAAGCAGTTCGTTGTTGGATGTCTCTTCGCATCCAGCCACGAAATTTGTATAAAAAGACAGACGTTCAGCTCATGGCATTGCAGTGTTATGTGTTGAAAGTTGTTATGCTAAGTTGATAACCTTGTCGAATTCTGCCACGAGATGGCACTTATTGCTCCCAAGTTGCTGAAGTTTGCATTAACATTGGCCTGAAAGGCATTAATGTAAACACCATGAAAGTCAAGATCTTGAGTCATGCATGGGCTTATGCCCGAATTAATTGTGCAATTGGATTTCAAGTACAAGGCCACGTTCATGATAGGTCGTGGCAGGACTAAGAATGATCTTGGAGATCATTGGCGGGGTGTCTTGCGTAGAAGACGGGCCCAACGCTGTGAGCATGAGGGAGAACTCTGGAGATTGCTTAAAACAAAACTGAACGTGACACCGTGTTCCAAACCTGTTAGTCCAGCCACAGGACATGGCCTTACAGGCCTGGACGATCGACGAGCCTCCCTTCCTTCCATCAACAAACCAACTACCCCTCCCTTCCCCGCCCGTAATGTGCATAGGTTGTCGAACGTGGTAGACCGCCCGCTCATGATTAGCTAAATACGTCGCACATAGTAGGCCTCCCCGCCCATAATGTACCTAATATGTCACGCGTGGCGAAACCACGCAGCCTGGCGAGAGTTAACGTGCCGGCCGCCAGGGTAACGTCGATGTGGATTCCCTGCCAAAGACAGCACTACGGCTGCGATGATTGGGAGCTTACGCCGAGCTAGTCCCTGCTTCTTGTGCCGGCCGCTGGTGGGCGCGCGTGTCGAGATAATGAGGGTGCTGAGGGAGGGCGGCCCGGCCGGTGGGCCGACCCAACGAGGGTGCTCTGGCTGCTGAGGGAGGGCGGCCCGGCCGGCGGGCCGACCCCCTCCCGCACCGCGACCAGCAAACATGGCTCGTCTGATGCGCATGTGCGAGTGCAATACAGCTTTGTTCGGAGTGGTGCTTGATGACTTGGGGAGCTGATGGTTGTCGAGAAATGGACTGCGCTGGAGAAAATTCAAGCGAAAACTTGACTCAACAACCTTGCGGCAAAATGGCTTCTGTTTCAGTGTCATGTCCCAACGGTGGCAATGATGGCACTGCGTGGTATGGATGCAATCTGGATGTGTGCTGCGATGGCTGAAAATGCTGTCAGGAGTCAAGCAGCGCTCGCCGGTGTGCGCAGGTGCCGTTTGTCAAGATGTGTTTACTGATGCCTGGGCGGCATGAGTGTCACGCTCTCAGCTTGTGATGAAAGGCAGCAGAATGGGTAATCTCGCCGACCGCTATAGACACCGTCCAGTTGAGGTCTACTCTGGCCGCTGGTCCATGAATGGCTGATTTCCTTCGCTGTGCTGAGACGCCATCGGCAGGTGGTGCCGGTGAAACTACCAAGAGCTTAACACCCAGGGTGTTTGGCAACTCCAGTTGTCGCGCAATAATGCCATCCACGCTAAAAAGGTGTTTGATTAAAGGCCCTGCCGACAAATGCTGCGAGTTCCGTGTATTGTCGGGGAGAAAGCAGCCGCTGAGCAGGCGCACCGCTGACAGCAGCTCCGCCGGGCTGTTTGACTAACCGAGAGTCCACACCGGCGTCGCGGCGCGCCCGTCGAGGCTTCACACTTTCCACGGACGTCTCGCTGCAGGCCGCCCGCGGCTGCACTGCCGGCAGCGTCACAGAACGCACGCGCTGCCGCTCAAGCGGTCGCTGGAGGCGGCTGCCGGGTCGGAAGCGGCGCTGATGGCAGTCTCGAGCCGCGGCGGCAGCACGATCGGGCTCGTAATGGACCGATTTCACGACCGTTGGGCGCGAGCGGGGCCGGCCCCGTGCCGAGTGGGGTGGCTTGCGTGTCGAGGGACGGCACCCGCGCGTGCCAGCGTCTGACACGTTCCTCCGGCTACAAACCGTCAAAACATCCGCACATAGGCATTTTATTATGTTTTTGGACGGTTCTAAGACCCCGATGCCCTTCATATGGCTGGATGTATTACATTCGTAACCGAAACGTAGCTCACAAAATCCCTTGGTATCCCACTCTGTCGCCCGTGTCCCCTCGCCATCAGCTATCGCATGGAGCTCCAAGGCACCTAACAACTAAACAAAAACAAAACATGGTATGACTTCAACATGCGAAACAAAGTACACGGATCTGATACCAACCATCTCCTCTGATTTCAAGCCCGAACTCGTCCTCGCGTTCGAACCAACTCTGAACCTGGCGTTTTCCCGCCCGCTCTGGGAGGACAGGCAGCCAGGGTTTCGGTCCACCAGCAGACGGACCTCAACGGCGGCACTGCGCTCTAGCCCCGCGTGGCCACCGGGTAATCGGCGACCCACTGGAACGCCCCCCGGCGGCCGGTCCTGGCACCGTACGTGACCTCGTGCCTGGCGGCAGCACCGCCCGCGGGGAGGCGGGGGTACAGGCTCGGAGACCGCTGGAAGTAGCCCGGTAGCTTAGGCTGCCGCGGTCCAGACGGCGCGTCGGCGTAGGGCGAGTGAACTGTCAGGCCGCCGTCTCCGCCGCCGCCGCCGCCGCTGCTCGCGGCTCGGCCAGACTCGGCGGGGCCGTATTTGAACGCGGGCAGGCCATGGAACTGCCAGTCTCGGATTTCGTTCAGCTCCACGCTGTCGAAGGCGTGGGGTCTGGCTGGGTGGTGGACCGAGGGGTAAAGGGGTTTGTTCTCTTCCACGTCGGGCTTTGATGTTATGGGGTGCTGAGCCACGCCGAGCGGTTTGTAGAATGTCGTGAACCGATGCGGACGTGGCGGTTTTTTGACCGGCTCAGCGGCGTACAGGTTGGGAGCGTACGGATCGGGTCGGGGCGCTAGAGGGAGGGTGTCCTGCGGTGTTGGACCGGGCGCATACGGCCTCGGATGCGGCTCCTGACCGGAGCTGCCTGGCCGCACAACGGAGGCGTACTGGCTCAGCTTACCAGCCAAGTTGTGCGTCTCCGGCCGCTCGGGCAGACGTGGTTTCGGTCGGATCGCCGGAGGTTCCCTGGAGCCACCGCTGGCGCCGGACGGTTCTGGGTCCGCCGCCGGCACCGGTCTGGACGGAGCCTTGGCGGCTGCGGCGGCGGGCCGACGCCGGTCCGGCGCGGCCGGGCCGTACTCGGGACTGCGGTACGGCTGCTCGGGTACGGCCAGCGGGCCGTGCGAGTACGGCGGGTACGCCGGCAGCGGTGCTGACTCGACCGCCGGCCGTATCCGCTGGCCGAAGTTGCCGTCGTCCAGCACGTACTCCTCCTCGCCGGGGAGGGACGCGTCGCCTCGTAAGCTGCTGTCGTCCGGGATCTGAGCGTCGGATGGGCTGCTCCCGGGAATGGCTGGAGCGTACGGGCTGGCGTCCTCGTCGGGCTGCGGGGCGGGGCCGGCCGGGTACAGGCCGAGCAGGTGGTACAGCCGGCCGGCCTGGCCCGCCTCGGGGTCCGCCGTGAATAGCCGGCTCTTCTCCACTAGGCCGCCTGGCAGGCTCAGCGCCACGTCCTCTTCGTACAGGAATTCGTCCCTCTCGTACCGGGCCAGGTCCTCCTCGTCCAGAAGCGCGCCCGCCTCGTCCGCCGTGTACGGGTCTCCGACGGCGTCGGCCAGCGGCGGCGCCTGCCTCCGTCTCGCCGTCGGCTCGGGCGGACCGTCAGCGGAGAGACGGGCGGGCGCCGAGCCCGAGACGCCGGCTGGGGCCGCGGCGACGGTAGCGGCGGCCGGCGCCGGCCAGGCCGCAGGTACAGCCGTCAGACCCACCTGGCGGCAGCATACAGGAAGTTTTGATGAGGCGTTGTTTCCGTGTCATTTATTTGTACGCGATCGGTGATGACACGGCATTGCTCGGCGAGAGTCGGGATCATGCATATGTTTACACGCCGAGAACATTACTGTTGCACAACCGCATCTCCGTCGTAGTTTGTTCATGCTTACGCAACGGTCTCGCCAGATAAAGACCGGTGGTGACTCTCGGGCGGCACCATGACGATACGAAGCTGATGGATGCGCTGGAGCCACCTCGTGGCCTGTGATACAATTCAGAGGATTATCCTGGGGACGGCACCTCCATGCACGAAGATCGTGGATAGCGAATACTCCAACGATGCGAGAGATTCCACAGCAGGAGTACATCGGGCGCCCGAACATGATTTGTGCTGTAAAACTGAGGGCCTGCCTGGCCTGAACAACTCGAAGAAGATGTCATGAAACGGTGCTGAGTTTGTGCAGTGTTACGGTTGGCACCACAGCCAGCAGCCATGCAGCAAAGCGAAAGCGATGCCGCCGCAAGACATCCTGCTATTACAATGCAAGTTGTCTTCAATCTTTCTTTTGGTAATTGTACGTTGTGTTGTGATCATCATCCGTTAATGGCCCCATGTCTGCAGCGGTGCTACGTTCTTTCACATCCCACAGCCGAGATGCGCTTCGCGGGTGCCCAGACCCATGGCATTACGGGACGTCTCTGAAGGCTAGAGCCTGAAGGCACTGTCCGATCTGTACTGGCCCGCGGTTTAGGCGCAGCGACTGCTGCTTGTTTGCTCTATTACAATGGCCGTTTGGTAATGACTAATCCCAATTATTTGCTGGTGGTCGGCGTAGACCGTGAGCAATTGGCTAAGGAGTCTGCTTGTTGCTGCAGTGATGAACATACAACAAAGGGCAGGTGGGAGAACTGTACACTTCCATGTTGGGCATTTACTTGTCTGTACCTGCCAATTGCAAATAATAATGGACTGAGTATCGAACATGCGCTTGTAATACATATGTTTATTACAAGTCACGTGGCTACGATTACACACAAAGTCCTGTCCGACACGGAATCTTGGCGGGAATCAGGTTCGAATGCTGCGTTAGCTACTTACCAGAAAATAAATCCCCAGGAGGGGAAAGGTCTGCTTGTTTGGCCATCTTGGTAACATGCCCCTACTGGTCCCTTCAATCCGCCAGTGGTTCCGTATCTATATCTTAATTGGCAGATACGTAAATTGTGGTCAAACAGGTTATCATCAGCTCGATCAGCATCAGCTTAGTTTTTGGTGGCTGCAGTTGTAACAACAGCCTGCCTCATGGGTACCTCAACTTGGCTGAACGCATGGATGTGGCTCTTATGAGGTCCGTCAGCCTTCTCTTCAGGAGCGCTGCCAGACACATAGCAGGTACGACAATCGATTTCTTCCGAGGAAACCGATCCACACTTAGGTTTTGCCAACGTCATCAGACGCACCGGGCAAAGCAAACAACAAGATTTTCAGCCTGCAAACCTTCCCACAAACAGCACCGCGTAAACTGCAGATAGCTAGTCTTCAGCCTGCAAACCTTCCCACCAGCAGCGCCGCGTAAACTGCAGGTAGTCAGTCTTCAGCCTGCAAACCTTCCTACAAGCAGCGCCGCGTTAACTGCAGATAGTCAGTCTTCAGCCTGCAAACCTTCCCACAAGCAGCGCCACGTAAACTGCAGGTAGTCAGTCTTCAGCCTGCAAACCTTCCTACAAGCAGCGCCGCGTAAACTGCAGATGGTCAGTCTTCAGCCTGCAAACCTTCCCACAAGCAGCACCGCGTAAACTGCAGGTAGTCAGTCTTCAGCCCGCAAACCTTCCCACAAGCAACGCCGCGTAAACTGTGGGCAGCCCAGCGAGCCTGGCGGCACAGCTCCGGGCCGTCCTGCCAGTGGGGGCGGCCTGTTTACAGACCCACCGCTGGGCGGGGAGCGGACCATCATCACCGTGTTCACCCGAGGTGAAACGGCCGCGCGTGGACCTTGTGCCGCGGAACACATGCTTCACACGGTTTGCAAGCAAGGATCGGTATGGAACTCGCGGCTGTTTTGTCACGCTGATTCGTTGCGTGACTGCAACGTTTCTTGTATAACGATTAAACAGCGAGCATATGCAAGACCAGCCTGTTGCGCTTGTACAGCACATGTGGTATATCGTGCAAGAGGCCCGATAAACTGGAAAGCCTATTCGCGGTCGGGGGGGGGGGGGGGGCAAACTGTTCGCGTGGTTTAAAGATGTAATGAACACCGTCAGCACTCAGCGAAATGCATTGGGCGAATTTGTCTATTTGGAGCACGTGTGCGCACTCTTGTCGCCCGACTCCGTGACAACGACACGTCTGTGCTCTCACAGTGACGTCGCCAGTCAGCGCTGTCCGACGCTCGGCGCTGGCTGTGCCGGGTAGGAGGCGCTGCTACTCACGGTGAACAGGAGCAGAGCTGCCATTCTGTGCGGCGTGGCAGGCGGCGGGCTCGGCTGGGGTCCCGTGCTCACCCTCGGCCGGGCGGGCCCGCTGTCGACGCTCAACTGACCCGACTGCCGACCCGGCCCGGCTCCCAGGCGCGACCCGGCTCACCTATGTCGACTTTCGCTGCGGAGCTCAGCCAAGCGTGGCGGGCGCGATACCGCCTGCGATCTGCCGGCCTGCAATTAGCGACGATGGCTGCCGGCCCCGGTCGGTCCGCGAGCACGCCGAGGAACGGTCGTCCGTCCACGGGACCAGACAACCTGGCTGTTTGACTTGCCGTTTTGCATTAGAGCCCCTTTGGCCGGCCGTGACCATTTCAGGACTATGGGATAAAAGAGAGTGGCTAACGGTGACGCAGAACCGCGCGCACCTGGAGGTTCGTCTGCTGAGACTCAGCCCACACAGGAACCTCTCTCTCTACCGAGGCTCAGTCCGCACAGGAACCTCTCTCTACTGAGATTCAGTCCGCACAGGGACCTCTCTCTACTGTGATTCAGTCCGCACAGGGACCTCTCTCTGCTGAGACTCAGCCCGCACAGAGACCTCTCTCTGCTGAGACTCAGTCCGCACAGGGACCTCTCTCTGCTGAGACTCAGCCCGCACAGAGACCTCTCTCTGCTGAGACTCAGCCCGCACAGAGACCTCTCTCTGCTGAGACTCAGTCCGCACACGGACCTCTCTCTCTCTATCTCTCTCTCTCTCTGCTGAGACTCACCCCTCAAAGGGACCTATTCCAGTTGGACCCATTCATGGCTGGCGCCTGTAGCCTGCTCTGGATAAAAGGGATGTCGCGGAGATGCAGGGTGAAGCAAGAATGAAGAAAGTAGGCCCGATAGCCAGCCAATCCCGGCTGATTGACGGCAACGTGGACATTATAGAATAGCTGTCACAGTCACCGGGCTGGGGAAACGTCGATGCCGCGTGGATGATGCTGGACTAGGGGCATTTTAACTACACGTCGTTGGCTATCTGACCAGACTTTGTCAGAGCCACGTCGCATAACGATTAACGCGTATTGAACACACTGTAGAAGAGAACCATCAGCTGTGTGTGCAAGCCTGACCAAGTTATACGAGAACTTTCTCTGTTCACAAATGTATTTTTGGGCGGATCATTGAAAGGTGTGGAGTTGTTTGAGTCACGATTTGCATCAGTGTCGCATGCGGCGAAAACGTGACTTTTGCGAAATGCTCATCGTTGTTACCTGGTGTATTTTGTCGTGGTAGCGTGCGTTCGGTCGTCTGTGATAAAACGTGGCATACAAAACCCATCGAATATGGCCATTAGTGATAAAATCGCACTTCACCTCTCCACGTTTACTAGATGGGTGTTTTTGCTAATGTATAATATGGTAAGTACTGTCTCTTCTGACGAGAGAGCCCTTCACGCTAGTGACGCACCTTTGAACCAAGATTACACTAAAACGTCACGACATGACAGGATGTCAAGACCGCCCTGCGTTTTCCGCCGGGAGCCAGGACCCATCAAAACTTTCCCGCCTGCCGCTGATCCGAATCGCAGTACGACGGGGCTCCTCGGGCGACGCTGTGGACGGCGCGCACCAATTATCGTGTCGTAACTAGGCCTGATCCCATCCGGTCAGACATTTTCACCCCAAACGATCACCCAGACAAGGGCCGATTATACAGATGATGGGCACAGGTGAAATGCTCATCACCAACGTGCGACGATGCATAAGAGCTGGGCCAACGCGTCTGTTGTCATCGCATCGAACGAGCGTTTACCGGGGATCTTTCCGGCCGCTTCGCACTTTCGTCTTTCCAAACGTCGCATTCATGCTCGTGGCCACGGTTTGGAGATTCTCCGCAACATTCAGGACTGTTGCCAACTGGAACGCAGACGCGCCTGACCGATTGCATGGCCTGAGTCCTTGGCGTGACGTTCCGCAACACTGCGTTCGATACGCTGGAAGGACCTTGAAGCAGCCGACAAGCCGGACGCACAGCCGCGAACATAAAACGCCGCAAAAAGGGTAAGCGGGCGAATAACAGAAACAGATTTAGCCGAATGCTTTTTTGGTGAATGCGTTTAGCGGAACGGTGTTTTGTTGTTGAAACATCTTTTTGCCGCCGCATGTAAAAGGCGAAATGCTTGAGGTCGGACGGCAATTTACTAACATGCCTGCTTGCAGACACGTGAGCTTTTTGAAATGTTAATGAGCTCACATGTCTACTTACTGGATGTCAACCTGCAGAAGTGTGATTTAGCCGACCGCCAGTTTGCCACAATGGTCTGAATTCCAATTTGTGTTACCAAAGTGCTCTTTAGTTGATTACTTATGGGTCAAAATGTTGTTAATTGATTGTTGGCCACGACACTGAAATAAGTACCTACTGGTTGTGAGTGCTTGCATGTGTCACAGGTTATTTTCTCCCCCACCTGCGTTGTCATGCGCGATATCCGAGGAGACTCAAATCCAGCCCCTGCGCCTCAGCTTATTTCCCCACCATCTGCAGCTGAAAAACGAAGCCCACTGGCACTCCCTGGTAAAGAGAAAATACAACCTTAAAGGAACGCTTAGACTCTTGTGGCCTTCCGCAAGGCATTGACATCGCCAAATGCAGCTGCGGTTAATGACCTAGGTGGAGATGTTTGACGTACAGACGTTTCCGTGTCATTATAGCGCATAACACGATGAATGCGACGACTTTAAGCCTTGTTGTCTATTTGGCTCCAAATATGTATTCCTACACCAGAAATCAACGCTTTCCCAATCATGTCCGAATGATGATCTCACCCATAAGGTCACTGGTTGACGAGATAGGGTCATAATGGATGCTGTTGTGTTCCTTAAGTCTACGAATATCGGTTTCTTATTATTGTGTCACTATCTTCATTAGGGACAAAGCAGCAGTGGTGGCTTTTCCATCCTGCTCCGTTTAGGTGTTGGCAAAAACCTTGAGGGGTCATCCATAAATCCCGTAACGCACATTCCACGCCCCCACCCTACTTCATCATTTTACATGCTTCCAGGGTTACCCCATGTCCTTACCAACCTGGGGTACGCTCCACCAGCCCCTGCATTAATGCAGGACGTAATTTTTGGGACGAGGAACCAGGAGTTTATCCACGATCTGCAGGTATTGCGACCTGCGGGGTGTTCACTGCGGATAATTCAAATGCCTCAATTTACTTTTAATATGAGATCAATATTACTGTTTGGCCATTTGACGAGTTTGCATTTGTCTGAATGCCGATCATCGAAATGACATTTTGACAAAAATGCTCTCGGTTATTAAACGGTTGGTGGTTTTCCATCGGTCTGCTTACCACTGGCTGATCCCATTTCGGCGTGACAGCGTTCTGCTAATTGACACTTCGGCGAATCTGTTTTCGATAAAATAACATTTCGACAGCTTGCATGTCGCTTAAAAGGCCTGTCATCAATATGTATTTCGCCTTAAGTTATTCTCCTTTATATCATTGCGGCAAAAAGCATCCAGGATTTCACATCTGGCGAAATAGAATTCAGTTAACTGTCATTCGGCAATTTGTCTAGGAGCCGTAAAAAGGCCCCTCAAGTGGCTGCGCGGGGCGAGAAAACCAGAGTGTTAACGTATTGTAGATGACGAAGAAACCTAAGCGAGCAGTCAGTTGCCCTTAGGAACTGATGCAAATAGGCTATATATGCATGCATACACAAACACACACACACACACACACACACACACACACACATATATATATATATATAATATATATATATATATATATATATATATATATATATATATATAAAGTGTGCCTTAAAATACATGCTTTTCATGAGTTCTTTGGCCTGGACTTGAATCGTTGCACACTCACGAAGTTTGTATGACCCAAGCACTTTCGCTTTAACCATTTGATCTCGAGGCAACTTTGGCCGCCTGCCGACCGATCGCTTGCGTCGGTATTGGTTTGACAGTGTTGGTCTCTCTTGGTGGCCATGCAGGGAGTATCATGTCTTTCTCTTCTCCGGCAGCCGAGATCTGATGCCAACTGCCAACCCTCAAACACGCCCCCTGGCCGCTGACCAGTGATTCACGCTCGGATGCGAGTGACCGGTTGCGCGCACCGAATCACACCTTGACCAGCATCTCTGTCCGGCCTTCCCTCGCTAAATGGTGTTGGTCTCGTGCCGTTGGGAGCCGGCATCCCCGAGTTCAGTGTACTGTTTCAACCCGTGCTCTTCAGCTTTTATAACGAGTTCCCCAATGTTATGCCTTTCGTGTTCACCGAATGGGGAAGGCTGCATTTTCCGAGGCGGTAGTGTTGCAATAAGACCACGTCTGATCAAACATTTTATCCGCAAATACATTCAAAGTTCTACAGCACAATGTTAAGAACGTTGCACTGTGCTGAAATATGTTCATGCTGGTGTGATTCGTGGTTGCAAGCCCACAAGCTGGCTAAATACGACGGCGGGCAAGAGCAGGCTGGGCCGCTAACGATACTTTGCAGTTTAATTTGCATGTCTTGCATATCTCTTAATCTTTGCATAAGCATGCCTAAACGATTGATAGTAAGTAACATTTGATGGTAATTACTATCCGGGGATAACCAGTGATGACCTGACCAACAACTACTGACTAGGGATGACGAAATAAATAAACCGAAGGTCGCGCATCACGGACCTGCCACGTCGTGCCCAGGGAATTCGGCAACGCTGCCATCCCAGATAAAACGCTGTTTGAGGACCATTTCATGCTTCAGTCTTTATTGCATGCATGTGCCTAGATCCGAAATGTGGATTCAGGTCACATGTAGTGCTATGGCTAAAAGGCCCGGGGATCTTGTTTGGGCTCCAGACGCATGTCTACTTCATCGTTTCTGCGCATGCCGGTCGCATTGCTATAAAGTCTTGCCCATGCTAGTCAGCCATATGTTCGGCATGCATTTTTTGTACATGTCCTGCAGATTCTTTCTGCACAATTCGAATGAGCTTGGGTCATTCCCCGACACGTCTGTGACGTTACCGTCCACAGATCTTTTCATATGCGATCACATTTTTGCCCATCGCTCCCCGATTCCGGTCCGCGGGTATGTCACGTGTCGCCTCCATAGTCGGAGCCAAGGCACTGACCAGCTATACACACGGCATCATCGCATACTCGCGCCACATCCAGCCACCACCCCAGAGATCACTAAATGGCGAGGCTCACCAGCCGAAAACAAATGTCCCGTTGTCTAGTTAAACGAAGCAACAGTCATCTACAGCCGCGGCGTGGAGGGGAGAAAGGGAAAGAACCCGTTGCAGGAGTAAGTATCCCCCGCTTCAGTGAGAGCGCCTTCAGCCATGCAATGTATCTGCGTTGCTCCATTAGTGTTTTACGGCGGTCACGTCGATTACACAAGGAGTGCATCTGGCTACCCGGCCGTATACGAGCGTGGTGTTCGGCCAAGCGTGAGCGGGTCGTCGAGCATCGCCGTTACGCAACGTAGATGCTAATCTGGCCATCACATCCTTCGGAAGCTGAATCGACTGCGGGCCGAGGCTGGTGTTCAGCAGCTGTCTTTGTCGCTCGCATGCGTGAGGCATGAATTTCTGCGTCGATTAAGAAGGCTGGTTGGATCGTACACCTCCGTGTCACATCCGCCACCACTGCGGACACACGGCTTCTTATCGCAGCGTTGCGTAATGGCCGAAGGAGGGGAGGCGCCGGGCAGCTGCTCGGACCATGGCGGAAGTCGGAGCTCCAACCGGCAGCACATACGCAACAGGCCAATGAGAATATTGTACAATGGGCACAGAGTTGCAAGATGCATTGCACCGACTCCGATACGGCCTTCTGATCGCCAAGTAAAAGGAGCTATCGTCAGTGCCCTGGACGGCGCATTGCTTTTGAAAACGCAATTTCCTGGTTGCCCAACAGACAGCCAGGAAAGGCATGCATAACACATTCCAGGTCATGGAGTCCGCAGCAGGTCTGAGGAGACACACCTCTCCGGTGAGACGGACCAGCGGTCGGCCTCGTGATACCAGCTGGTCAAGAGGAGACGCGACGTCTGATGTCGTTTGATGAGACGTTTAATGAGACCGGCTGATCTTACAAGAGGAGCTACACCTCCCGGCGAAATGGTCCAACATGGCAACAGTCGGTCTCATGAAATCAACTTATCTTACAGGAGGAGACACATCTCCCTAGTGAGACGGACCAACAGTCGGTCACATGAGATTAACTCGTCAGAGCCATGGAATCAGGTTTCGTTGAACTCGCGGGATAATGGCCTCATGTCTGCATATACGTTTTTGTTTAAACAGTCTGTGGCTTTCGTAGCATCTACTGCGCAAACATTGGGAAAAATTAGTGTGCTGTAAACATTACAGAACACACGTTGGAAAAACAAGGCAAATGAAAGGTTTTACTTTTATTGTGGTGAGCAGGGAGTCGAATGACATTTCTCTTGCAGGAGTGGCTACCCCAGGTCGAAATTCTGAGCTATTCAGAAGGCTTTGGAGAAAGCTGGTATCACGGATCAAATCGTACGCGTCTATCTAAGGATAAATAAAAAGTGCAAAAAGGTGGCATGCTCCTTTTAAACGGGTCAGCAGACGCTCCAAAAACAAGACGGCCCGGTCAGGTAAGGTGGCAGCTGGTCTGAAAAAGGCGTGCATGTTTGATTAAATGGAGCAAGAAGCGGCCTGAGAAAGACAGAGAGAGAGAGAGAGAGAGAGAGAGAGAGAGAGAGAGAGAGAGAGAGAGAGAGAGAGAGAGAGAGAGAGATAGAGACGAGTAGAGAAGAGAGAGAGAGTAGATAAGGAGAGAGGAGAGAAGAGAGAGGAGAGAGAAAGAGAGAGAGAGGGAGAGAAAGCGAGAGAGAGATAGAGAACGAGTCTACTCTCTAAGAGATACGGGCTTCTCTCTAGAGCTATCAACTCTCAAGAAAACTGCTTCGAGTATCAACTCATGTAGCACGCAGGTAAGCATTGCACGTAAGCACAGAGCAACCTTTAAACATCTATTAACACGCGCCCCGGGTGGCCGGCTAGATACCATTCGCTGGGGTGGGGGCGGGTCAATTTGACCTCCCCCCTGAGATCTCGGGAACTAGGTGAGCTAGAGGCACCAAATTTACAGGGTGTGTTTACCTGTACGTGAACTCACGTAAGCCAAAGTTTCAGGTTCCTAGGTCATGACCTTTGGGTCAAAAAAGTCAAACAAGGTCAAGTTCCAGTTTGGTCTCCAAAGTGCCCCTAGAACGTAGATAACCGTTTCTAAGCAAAAGGTCTCATTCTCATTTAAGGTCAGTGATCTTGTTTGACCTTTTGAAGGTCAAGGTGACCAACATCGTATAAGACTGCTTTGATTTTTGCATTTGACTAAGCGACAAAGTTTACGCTAGGCAGTATGTTCCTAAAACAAAATGTTTTCCTAGGTCATTTTAGAACAATGACCTATTCTGACCTCCATGGAGGGCCATAGAAGATGCATAATGCGGTTCCTGCTACCAAAAAACTCGAAATGAGCACCAGAAACTATCCCATACAGCAAACCCTAAAGCAATAACACAGGTTGGTTTTGACCTCGGTGTGACCTTCATACCTGATCTTAGGTCGATTTAATTTGCTCATTCAACTGTTGTGTTGCCTAAGAAAGCATCTCAGACATGTATGGCTCCGTCTAGCATTCCGTTGTTGGATCAGATTAAAGGATTCCCTAGAAATTGCCTTCGCTGAAACCATGGCCTGACTTTGACTTGCCATAGGTCAGCGACCTTACAAGCTACACCCAAACTTGTTATGCCAAATGATTCGCTATTCAATTGTCTACAGCTATGTAAAATTTGGCGCGGCTACGCTGCGCCGTTCGGAAGCAATTCTGGAAAAACCTTCGGGGGGGGGGCAATTTGACCCCCACCCGAGCGCGTGTTAAACGTATTTACAAATGCAGCGGCGGGTGTGGTGGATGGCTTACCCTCAGCTAGATGCATTGATATTCATGTTTATGAGGGTTGTTATGTATGGCACGCTTGATTTTCGCAGCCTTGCGCCGCAGCAAAATGTCTGCAACGTGTCACCATATCGAGTGATCCTTCCCGAGATCGCTTCTCTTGTTGGTGGGAGCATGTCTGTGCCCTGGATATCTCAGGATTTCCTGTCCAACCCGTATGCACAGCGTCTTCCTCCTGTCTGCAAGTGCTTCCATTTTCAGAATCTGTAGAAGCCGTTGATAACTCTTGTCATACCCGGTAATGATTTTCAGAATCCGCTTCTGTACTCGCTCAATTTGTTGGGCTTGGTGGCCGGTGAGCCCGGGATGAAAAACAGTCGCCGAGTATTCAAGCAGTGGTCGAACATATGTGATTAGATTTTTACCATCTGCAGAAGCCTTCGATGCGTATTTTGAAAAGCCACGCCGCCGAGTCAGACAGATAGCCAGCCGGCTTCACCCGACATACATCCGTTACCAGACCGATGGTCAGCCGGTCTGAGCAGACGCACATCCGTAATCAAAGAGATGGTCAGCCAATCTGAGCAGACACACATCCGTAAATAAACAGATGGTCAGCCGGTCTGAGCAGACGCACATCCGTAATTAGAGAGATGGTTAGCCAGTCTGAGCAGACACACATCCGTGATTAAACAAATGGTCAGCCGGTCTGAGCAGACGCACATCCGTAATCAAAAAGGTGGTCAGCCAGTCTGAGCAGACACACATCCGTGATCAAACAGATGGTCAGCCGGTCCAAGCAGACACACATTCGTAATCAAAGAGATGGTCAGCCGGTCTGAGCAGACACATATCCGTGATTAAAAAGATGGTCAGCCGGCTTGAGCAGAAACACATCCGCCATTAAACAGGTGGTCAGCCGGTCTGAGCAGACATACAACCGTAATCTGACAGATGGTCAGCCAGTCTGAGCAGGCATACATCCGTAATCTGACAGATCGTCAACCGGTCTGAGCAGACATACACCCGTAATAAGACAGATGGTCAGCCGGTCTGAGCAGACACATACCCGTAATCAGGCAGATGATCAGCCGGTGTGAGCAGACATACACCCGTAATAAGACATATGGTCAGCGGGTCTGAGGAGACATACACCCGTAATCAGGTAGATGGTCAGCCGGTCTGAGCAGACACACGCCCGTAATCAGACAGATCACCTGACGATCCCAAGTCTCTGAGCCGTACCATTGACCGGACGAACCAAACTGACAGCTCAGTGTCTTCAACAGGCGACTGCTCTCACGTGAGAGCCCCACTCTGCATGCAGGCGGCACCCGGTGCCCACCGGCGACGGTCTCTCAGCCCTGCTGGCTGGAGGAGCACTCAATCACTTTCTAATGCGGCGAGGCGGACGGCGAAGGGGCGCGGGCGGTGGTGCCCGATGGCCCCGCCAGAGGACGCGGATAGACATCAGACGGGCGGGTCACGCAGGCCATGGCGAGCTCTTCAGCCCACGAAAGCAGTTCATGCCCGTTTTCACCTGTAATAGCCACAAGATACTGATATATTCGTTTGATAACACTATTACGGCGTGCGGTAAATAACGGAGTGTGCATTCGTGCGCAGCACCGCAAAAGACAGAGAGTAGAGAAGAATATTAGGAAATTTAAATACTAGGTTGTGTTCTCAGCGAAGGTCGGCTCGCTGCCTGCTACCGAGATGGCCGGTGGGCACACCCCAACCGGCGGCCACTCCACTTGATGTTCCAAACCGTTACACGTCTGGCCCGTGTTTGAGGAGAATAATCTCACGCCAGGGTTGTTTCTGCGCCCATCGGTGACTGCCCGCCCCTATGCTTCTAGGGTAGTCGTGACGGGTCTGGGATAAGATCATTCTATTTTGACACAACCGTCCGCCCTCTCCTCTTCTACGCCGCAGGAGCGTACGCAGGGTTTTTGTAGGGAGGGGCTCATTCGGATACTCTTTAGGGTGACACAGGCCCCGGCATACTCCTCGTTTTTATGGGACTGAAGCCACGATTTGGGGTACTGTAGTCGACGATATGAAAGAAGGTGCCGCTTGGGTGCTCTTTGGATTTCTTCATATAATACCAGAGCGCCCCACCTGATGAGGGGCACGGCCCTGTGCGCCCGCCCTTTGTGCATCTAGCTCCTGTATTGGCTGACCCTCTGGCTGACCTGAGATGTAGTCGTGCGCTGCTGCGTGCTGGACGTGGCCTTCAAACCGACCTCCATGAATTACCGTGCGTTGGTGCTAAACTAGGTCTGTCAGGCATGTGCTATGAACAGCAACGGGAGCATGGAACCAAGATGACCGGTGAGCGGTGTGCGAATTATATGCCTCGGGAACGAATCGACGCATTTTATCACATAAGAACGAGATAAAAACATTTCATGTTTTATTTACATGACAGTGAGGTGGGCACCGTACGAGCGAAGCCTGATTGGATACTACCAGATGTATTATACCGCCATACATCTGTAATGCACATCCGCCATGGTCTGTATTGTGTCCTGTTTGCGCCAAGGATGCAGCAAAATATGCTGCCGACCGAAAGCATTTGCATCTTTCCGGCTATCATACGGAACAACGGACTTCACACGCAACGTCATGAGGTGATCAGCATGTGCACAACGTGTCGTGATGCATCGTTCAATGGCGTCCCGTCATCGACACAAGTTCTCGGCCGCGCGCCGTTTCCCACCACGTCCCTCACAGCACGCCCCAGGCCTCCTCGAAGCCGTCGCACAGTTTGGAGCAGGCGAGCGCGCCCGACAGCGGGTAGCTGGAGATGCTGCAGAACTCCTCGGTGTAGTCGGCGTTAATCTTGCCATGCGCCATGGCGCCGATGACGACGGCCAGCGGCCCTTCGGCCGGCGCCAGCTCGCGAGGCCTCACCACCTTCGGCGCGCTGAACGAGAAGCCGACCTTGCGGATGCCGACCGGCAGGTGATCCGTGACCGGGTTCTTGATGACCTTCAGCAGCTTCATGTTGCCGTCGTCGGCGCGGATGCTCATCTTGTGCAGCAGCTGCACGAACAGGTTGCAGAAACGGCGGAAGGTGCGCGGGATGCGCGTCTGCGGGTTGATCTCGATCAGCACGTTCTTCTCGGTGTGGATGTACACCTGTAGCAGGCCGGCGCGGTTGAGCGGGCTGTCCATCAGCATGAGCAGGCACTGGTGAGCGATGTCCGGCCGGCTGGAGCCGATGTCGCGGCCGTTCTTGCGCAGGAAGCTAGCGTGGTCGTCCGAGTTGAGCAGCTCGAAGCTGCGGCCGATCTTGACCGCCTCCAGCTGGGCGTTCTCCAGGATGACGATGAGCCGGCGCTGGCGGCTGGCTGCTAGCGATGTGGGCAGCGTGGCCTGCGGCAGGTCACGCTCAGCGTCCTCCTCCCCCAGGCGACGCTTCTTGCCCATTGTGCCGATGTGGGAATTTCGAGTCGAAACAGATGCCTGTAAATATGACATGATTTGATAAGACTGCTCATAACGCATTAAGCAAGAAAGCTGCAAAGATGAATATCACACAGCAGTTAAGTGTTTTGAAACCCTGCACCAACACGATCAGCTTACTGGAAACGCGGTGTCTGGTTTTTGGTCCACTTCTTTTGGCATTTGACTAAAATGCGATAATTTACAACTTAAACACTAGACCTGAAACTGACCATGTAGACCAAGCAAATGATCCCGGCATAATAACCTTACTTAGTCATTATGAAAATGCTCCAGAAATATCAAAACTGGGGGGTATAATAAATATAGAAGGCAGGCTCACCACCTGGATTCACCACATTTCATACCGCAAACGAAGAGTGTCATCGCAAGCTCATTCCAACAGGCATTTCACTAAGAATAAGAGCATCTTGAAAAATTGCTTAGCTGCAGCCAGAGCTTGTAATACTGTGTTCCTTTATCAATCATTGATTCCACCAAGCCAGGTTAATAGGCAAATTTTCCTGACAGCTGCAGCATTTCAGTTCGCACACCAATATTTACAAAACCATGAAACAAAGCAACATGAAACTTGTCCAGGCATGCTCTGTGTTTAATTTAGTATATATTACAGTCTTTGTGTGTTTGGAGCAAGTATTGGCAACACAATTTTCCATAAATATGACACTGTCATTCCTGCCATCTGGCAAAGGACAGATTTGTCAGTTGATGGCCTGCTAACCCACAGATTAGTCAGTTGATAGCCCACCTGCCTGTTGAGTCAGTTCATTGTAGATTAAGATGCAGTGCTCCTCAAAAAAATGCCCTGCTTAGAAACCAGAAATGCTTGGGACACATTTTTGGTGTCATAACACCCCTAATGAATGCATAAAGGCTCAGGTGAAATTACATGACCTGTCAAGAAGATATTGTGAGAGTCCTATGCAAGATCACACTATCATCCCCTCTCCCTGCATCAGAGAGACAGGAAAGGGCTTGATTTTGGACCATTAAGTTGCCTCCAAGCAAACAGCAAACTGGACAAAGTGGCTTTAAAGCTGAATTTTACAATGGAGAAAAGCCACCCTGATTTCAGAAGTCATATTATATGTTGTGTCATATGTTGTAGCATGGGACTGCAAATGACTCAATCTGCAAAGCATGGTAAGAAAGTCAAAAAATGTACAATGCAGCAGGCAGCCCCACACAAGGCAGGAGCTTATCTATTTGGGACAGCTTTTGGTAATAAAATCCACAACTGCAACTTGACATCTCCTTATTTGGCCCTTGGTGACATCAGTCGCTAAAGGTAGAGCTCTCAGCCCATTTGATAATCTTCTGTGCCTGAATTTAATTAAACTTTCCCAGCCATACTCCTTACCAAGTTTCACCATAGAGACCCATCAAGATCTGCCATGTTTTGTACTAAAAAATGTGTGGCTGGCAAACTGTGGTAGCCCAATAATATGAATGTAGGACACCATCCACAATACATTGAAAAGCTAATTTCAGGAAGGTACACTTTGTCAAAAAAACAAAATAAGTTGAATATTTGGAACAATTTGACATGGCCTGAATGATGAGGCAAAAGTGAGCATGACATTCAGCCCACTGCCGTTGAATAGACCTCCTGCAGTGGATGGAGCTTTCAATGTGCCTTCAAAACATTAGCATGTATTTGCCACAAAGTATGCACTAAACAGCAACTTTTATACTCACATATGACACAAGTGACAATCGTTATGATATAGACTAGGTAAAATGGTTTGGTTTATGTGACATTTGATTGCGTTCCAACATTACATCAAATCAATAGCAGCTTAAAATGCCGCAGCATGTGCACTATCGATACTTGGAGCCGGAATAAAACACTGAAAGACACGTTACTCACCTAAGTTGTTGTATCTAACACAATAAATATATGTTCATATGACGACTCAATCACGCCGAACTGCATCCCACATAAAAAGGCTATCAAACCATGCCACTCTTTGTCACTACTGCGCCAGGCTGAGGGCACAGCAAGAGTTGAAAGTTAAAAGCATCTATGATAAAGAAGACCTGGCCATAGATTGCAATCTAATTTCGGTCAAGCCATCGATAAATTACTATAGAATCGGTACCAGAAAAGAGAGGTGTAAGTTACAGAGCTGCATTTGCATTTGGGTAAAAAAGCTTTTTTGATATAAAGATGAAATCAGCTGACTTCATTTGTAGTCTGCCGTCCACAAGGGAACAGGCGGACCGTATGCATCGCCTTGAACGAACATAACACTCGACGTAAATTTCGTTGCTGATCAGCTGAGTCGGTCGGCCTGGGGTTTGTTGTACGTCCTTGGGCCAGGGTTTGCGCCTTGTTGTCGATTATAAACAGTCGACTATGGTGCGTTGGGCAATGGGTTTGCGATTTCGTTTCAAACGGGTGAGTGGTGAATTAGGAATTAACTCGTTAACTCTGCTCGTTGAACGGCACCTTTTTGTAGACTTGTGATCGGGTTCCTACGTGAGTCTTGTGCGTAACACACTTTTATTCCTTTCCATATATCTTGAAAGGCTTAATGTTTGTTTTGACGATAAAGGAGATCCTTGAGTTGCATGGATGGAGGTGATGGCCTTTGTGTTTATGACCAGCATACGCCATACGTCAACATGGCCGAGGTCGGATAAGTCCGGAACGTCATCTTCAGGGGGCTGATGCTAGGGGAGGGGGGCAAAGTTAAAGGATTCCTTGCTATAAAAAGCAGTTGGGTTTTGGCGCATTTCACACATTTAGTTTTCTCATGCAGGCCACTTGGTTTTTTACATTGAACCACTTGGTTTTTCCTTAATATCTTCAAGTACAATATGTTTATGGGAATGCCCATTTTGGGAGCATAAGGTGTAGCTTCCCAAAATAAGTTGGGAAAGGCTGAGCATTGGAAATGAAGCAACCTGCCCCTGAATCAGCCAACATACAGGTATACAGGTTTTTCCTGGCTTTTGCCCACTTTCTTTTCAAAGTTGGGGAAAGGGAGGCCAGAGCCCATGCCTCCCCCCAATTAAGTAAGAAAGGAACAGGATCTATAACAGCATATTATAAATTACAGGGTTAGTAACAATGTGCAGAAAATGTGTTCTGACGGTGCAGACCCATACTTCCTATTGGACGTTCATGATAATCCTGTGGCAGTTTGACTTCATTATGTCCAGTTGTCTGTACCGACCAACTTCTGAAATAAATGGCTGCTTACATTCTCAGAGCTAAGCTATGTCATGGTGAGTGAGACATGTTATATGCCTTTCAACCATCTCTGCAGTGGTAAAGAAGGTCCAGCTTTCAACTGATGGTGCTGCATTGTGAAAAGATCACATGCACACAGCCAACCTGGTAATGTGCTGATAGAATCAGTCTGGTTTTCAACTGATAATGCTGCATTGCTAAAAGATCACATGCACACCGCCAACCTGGTAATGTGCTGATAGAATCATCTTGTACTGGTTTTGATGATATCAAGGTGCAGATACTGAGAGGTGGTTCAGTTCAATGTGTAAAGTAAGGCAATGGTAAAGAAAGGAACTTTTTGGAATCCTTATCTGTTATCCTGCATAATGTTCCTTTTTTCTACTTGATTCCTTTTCTACTGGAATCTATCTAGATTGTGGCTCATTTATTGTTTTCATTCTAATCTTGACAGAGCAGCTCAGACTGATATGCATTTCACTCTGATATTGCCTGAGGCTTGAATGTTTGGTTTTAGCTGTATTCCACAATGAATTCTGGAGTGTTGTACTTAATGCATGTATTTGTTGTAGCTGTATGAAAGGAAAGTTCTTGTCACATTTTAGGTTGGATTTATTCATACCTGATTTCATTCAGGCACATAGCCAGTAAATTTGTGTGCCTCCCTCAGACTCCATATGTTTTGCATAAGCCACAGTGAGTCTGCTGAAGGGCATGTCAATTAAAGGATGAGTGCATCCCATCTGTTCCAAAAAGCTGACAATCTTTTTGATTGGGCCTCCCAGAAGTTCCTGGGCCTGAGGGCTAGCTAGCAAAGTGCTAGCCTCAAGCATTAGCCAAGATGGTCCAGACAGGTGCCTGGTATACAGCAGCAGCTTCTGCAGCAGTATGGTCTGTGATGCCATCCCCGCAACCAAGCATGGTCTGACACCCATTGGGTCATCACTGATAGTGTCTAATTATGCAGCGACCATCACAGCTCACCAAGCCAGAATGGTGCTACTGGTCCCAGCTGCAGCAGCTGGAGGCTTGACCAGAAGTCTGTGAGGATCCAGGTCTGAGAGACCTTGGGCTGGTCAGGTGTGAGGAGGCCATGGCGAGGGCGTGCCAGACTGCCGCCAGGTCTGGCAGCCCTAGTCTGCTGCAGATTGCTCCAACAGGGCTGCACTTCTTGATGCCTTGATGCGAGTGATGGAGCTCAAACAACGTGCCAGCACCGCCATCCCTATGTGCCCGCCCTCGCCGAATTACCTGACCACATGGTCACGTCCGCTGGTGGCAGTGGCAGGCGCGGCAGATGGATCCGGAGCACCAGGTCTGCAGTCGGGTCAGATGGTTCTGGAGCATGGGGTCCGCAGGCGCGGCAGATGGCTCCGGAGCATCAGGTCTGCAGTCGGGTCAGATGGCTCTGGAGCATGGGGTCCGCGGTCGGGTCCGATGGCTCCGGAGCATCAGGTTCTCAGCCGGGTCCGATGGCTCCGGGGCATCAGGTCCCAGCCGGATCAGATGGCTCCGGAGCATGGGGTCCGCAGTCGGGTCAGATGGCTCCGGAGCATCAGGTCCGCAGTCGGGTCAGATGGCTCCGGAGCATTAGGTACTCAGTCGGGTCCGATGGTAACAGGCGCGTCAGCCGGTGGCGTGCGGCAGCTGCCAGCTGTTAACTGCGGGTAAGAGGCGAATCAAACCGGCTTCTGCCACCAGGATATCCCTCCTTTTAATCCTGGTGTGCCCGGTTATCACCCTGGCGCATTTGTTCCCTGTCCCGTCGCATTTGTTCCCCCAGCGACAGCGCCGTGGTCTTACATCGCTGGCACGCATCCGATGCAGGCGGCCCTGCACGTGCAGCGTCGGCTGCCGTCCGTTTGGCCGGTGTGAGCCGATCTTGTCGTCCTTGGGCCATTTTCTTTTTTCAGGTCAGTGGCCTGCGCTGCGAGTATAGGTGCCAGCGGATGAGGGATGGAAAAGGAATATAGGTATGCACACGTATGGGTATCGAAAATGCATACCACGCTGATTTCATCGTTAACCATACTCACTTTGGACGGTGATATTATTCTGTGCTCCCTTTTTCGTTGCAGGAATTCTAGCACAAATCTCAAGTCATGTTTCAAAAGCCTGATGCCAGTAAGGATGCCTTCCTGGAACAGGCAAGAACCGCTCGGGAAGAACGCCATTTTCAAAAGAAAAAAGAGGATGCCGCCATCCGCATACAAGCGTGTGCTCGAGGGTTCCTGGTCCGTAGAGCCGCCATACGAGATGTCAAGTGAGTGCGCCAGTTGGAAAATGCAACGTTTTGTTTTCAAACATGAATTATGGGTTCTATTTAATTTAAATTTGGTCGTTTGAAGTAGACGTTGTGGTTTTCATTGCTGGGGTAGGAAGGATATGTCCAATGTTTCGTTGGACTAGGAAGTAAATTTCTGCTTCTGAGCCCCGGAATTGTTTCCTTAAATCGGAGGAATGGGATATACGCAAATGACACCTATGTTAGGCGTCATTAATGTCCCAAAAACACCACAACGTCACGAACCTCGGTCAACGGGTCCAGTCATTTGAGAAACACTCGTGCCTGTGGAGACATTGGTTTACGTGGTGCTGTGCGTCGGCCGGACGACACTTATGACAAAACTACCTCCAATACCGGTACGCCACGAAAATGGCGAAATACGCTCCTTTGCTTTTTGCTCGACCGTTTCTCAGGGAATGAGTCACAAATACTCTTTTTGTCTGCACTTCCAATGTTGACCTTATTGACCACTGCTGACACAATGTGTTGGTATGTTGGCAACATTGACTCTTTAAGCGCCGACTGGGCTTGCGATCTGTGAGCGTTGAAAACCCGCCTGCCACGCCATCCGCGCCATCTGAGTGTGCCCTTGCGCGTGCCGTCGCCCTGACGTTCGGTCCTCCCGAGCCCGGGGCCGCCGCCGGCCCGCCCCGTGGCCCGTGTGACGCGGCCGGCCTGCGCCGCCAGCCGCCGCCTGGACGGCCTGCTGCAGCCGCCCGGCACCGAGGACACGCCGCCGCTGGCCGCCGCCCAGGAGGTGTACCGCTGCACGCGCCAGTACCTGCTGCTCACCGGCGGGCGGGACATGCTGCGCTTCGACCTGCTGTGCAGGTGTGTGGGCACCGCGGCCGCGCCGGCGGCGTCGCTGAGGACGGTCCTGGACGGCGTCGTGCCGTCCGCTGCGGCGGCTCAGACGAGCGAGGTACAGTGCGATACGTGGTCGTTGACCGCGACCAGCTGCTACGCGGGATGACGAAGCCGCCGTGTTTAGCTCCTCCCGGTCTGCGAGAACCCCAACCGCGTGCGCGCTGCGGCGTAATGATTTTGTTTTTCGGCACGTCGGCGCGCGTCCTGACCTTGACTGGTGTGTGTGCGTGTGTGTGCATGTATGTGTGTGTGCGTGTGCGTATGCGTGTATGTGTGTGTGCGTGTGCGTGTGCGTGCGTGCGTGCGCGTGCGCGTGTGCGTGTGCGTGTGCGTGTGCGTGTGCGTGTGCGTGTGCGTGTGTGTGTGTGTGTGTGTGTGTGTGTGTGTGTGTGTGTGTGTGTGTGTGTGTGTGTGTGTGTGTGTGTGTGTTCAAATGCAAAATAATAAAAGTATGGCTTAGGCATTCCAATGATAAACGCTGGAAATAAAGATATGACACGTGGTTGGATCTGACGGTGTAACCCCGACATCTTGCATGCCTGCGCATGCGTGTGCGTGCGTGTGTGTCGCGCGGCTCACGCCGGCGGACGGTGCCCCGCAGATACCTCGTGCAGAGCATGACATCCGACTCGCTGAAGTTGTGCTACGCCTCGGTGGCGCTGAACCCGCAGCACGCCGTCGGCTGGATCGCGCAGATGAAGACCGTGCTGGAGCGCTGCCTCAGCCGACTGGTCAAGCTGCGGCCGGAGACGGCCAACGACACGCCGGTGCGTGACGTCACGCCCGCCGAGCGCTGGCGGCGCCGGCGGCGCGCTCCGTCGGCCGCCCGCCGCGCGCGCGGCAGCAGCTGTGCGGGTGTGCGTCACTAACAGCTGTCTGAGTGGCGGCAGCGCGCAGGGCTCACCGGTCCGCCGTGATGACGTGTTACGTCACTCGGGACTGCCAGCTACGCGAGCTGTGCCCTCTACAAACTGGAGCTACTCTCGTCGTCTAGTCACTATCCCATTGTGATCGTTTGCCGTAGCTGTCTGCTGTCTAATTTCCGCTGACCTGACATTCTTTCTGCGTCCGGTCGTCCTCTGGTTGGCGTCCGTTATATGGCCTTTTGATATCCACCTCCCTTGTGCCGTTCGGTCTTTTTCCTCTGGTCTTTTCGCTTAATAAAAGAACCATTCACGCATACAAGGATGTAAGGGGTATTTCTTGAAAGGTGTGGGGACTCAGTGGCAGCTCACTATAAGCAAACCGAAGAAGATCTTAACAACGACTTGTTATGTGACTATGACTCGGCTTCACTTAATATGTCTGCTTAATGGTGAGCGATCTATATTCTCTGATATAGTGTACGCTGATTTTTAAGTTTTTTTTTTGCAGGAGCCACCTATGATGCTAAAGCAAATAAAAGTACGGATCTAAAAGAGGGGGAGTGAACCCCGGACCCTCGGCTGCGCTTGCGTATGCTTGAGGTTAAGTTTGTCCTCTGTCTGGAACTGTTCTGGTGTACAAACTGGGGTGCATTTCATATTCGCCGATGGCAAATGAATTTTCCAGACGCATGACTCTTGCTATTTGATGGTCGATTTAGGCTGCTGATTGTACTGAAAGAACGAAGTAATGCACTTAGTTTTTTTGTGCTAGTACTTGCTTCGTCGGATCAGGCTCAAAACTGACAGATGGCTAATTTCCCACAGGTTCTGACTCTGCATCTGCACTGCCTTCTCACATTCACATCTACGTCTACGTGGAAAATTTTGATGAATAGCGGCCACGAGAAGCTGAAGCCAGTGATGGAGAAACTGTGTCTGGCCCTGCTTCGCCACCTGAATTCTGCCCACCTCATGCAAACGCTGAAGGTGGGGATATAAAGAGAGCGCGAAATGGCCTTAGCAGCTGAAGCACTGAGCAAAAATGAAGACATGAGCGATGTGGGGACACAGCAGTCACGGCATTTCTCGGTTATCATGCTTGGCCCATCGATTGGCCCTATTCGCCACCCCATGCTGGTCTGCATTGGTGCCGTGAGATATCACACTTCCCCCATCCGCGATCGCTACCAGATGCATCTGTGCCCGTCTTAGCACCATCCCGCAAGTTTTTTGGTCTGTCAGAGGCAAGCAATTGAAGCACAACAAATTATGAGCGACGAAAATATTGTTACTTTGACGCGTTATGTTTAGCCTTAACGTTATGTTCTAAACTCGGCCAGGATAGGTTTGCTTATACCCGTATGCACATTCCATAGTGTGTATGCTAAGTCCACAATTTGCAAAATCATTACAGCGTAAGGAGGAAAATGCTTGCCAAAAGGGAATGCACTGATAACCTAATAATTTGGAAGAACCTGTCGCAGTATATACGCATTTCGCTAAAACTTACTCAGTTTTTATTTAGGCCTAATCTCTGTAAGAGCCTCTGATGTTGGCCTAATCCGCGGCGTCCTACCCGTCCTCAGTCGATGTCGCTATGCTCACCTGCCCGTCCCATCCCCAGTGCGTGATGTGGTGTTGACAGACCGCTCACCATCCCTCGGAGCTTGTCAAGCTGTCCACAGGCCCTGTGTCATCCCCGGGATGTGTCACCGAGGCTCCCCTCGTCGCCGAGAGATGTCGCGTCCCGGCCCACACCTTAGCAGTGTCTGACAGTGGCCGCCCGGTCGGCAGGAGGTGCTGGTGCGCGGCCTGGCGCGGTCGCGGCCGGCGCTCCGACCGGCGGCGCTGACCGCCTGCATGACGCTGGCCAGCCGGCCGCTGTTGGCCTCGCAGCTCGCCCCGGACGACGTCAGCGCCTACCTCATCCACGTGCTCAGCGTGCCCGGCCTGGTGTCGCACCTGCAGACCACCGCGCCCGAGGTGCGGGTCACGTGGCAGGAAGCTGGGGCAGTATCGGTGGAGCTGGGACAGTGGTCGGGTGCCGTGCCCACACGCATCGCCGCGCCTGTGGTCTCACACAGTACCGTCGCTCGTGGCGTACACACAGCACTCTGTGTGATTCAAGGACACCCAGGCTTTCCCGGTGAACAAGTGTGCCCCTGCGCCTGGCGTCGGACATTCGTAAACCGACCGAGACGTACGCGCCGTTTGACCCGGACGCGCTCTCCTCTCCCTGCGCAGTGCCTGACGGTCATCTCCACGCACCGCGTCCTGGAGCGGTGCACCACGCATCTGCTCGACGAGCAGGGGCTGCGCATCGTCTTCAACGCGCTCGAGGGCAACTACGCGCTCTGTCTGCTGGCCAATCTGGTGCACCTGGCCTATCTGCAGGAGCCGGACAAGCTGGCGGCCATTCTCTGCCCGGACCTCTGCGTAAGGCGCCCGCCGCTAACGCGCCTGCCTCATTAAACAAAGATGATAGTGGTGTGTGTGTGTGTGTGTGTGTGTGTGTGTGTGTGTGTGTGTGTTTGTGTGTGTGTGTGTCACGGGCGGCTGGTGCCGTGCCGTTTTTTGTGTCGCAGTGAGGGTGCGTATGGCACCGCTAAACCAGCTTATCAGCACTGAGTGCAGCGCGGCGTTTACAGCATGTGAAAAAGTCATGTTGCACCTTGATTATGCAATATTTGTTGATGTATCATGTGTAAAGAGATGTCATCTGTGTAACTAGCGAGATACAGATGAGATAAATGAGATGATGTATGGTATCCGACACCGGCTATTTGGAGGCATATGTATTGTCATTTTACGCAACAGTGTACAGCATTCCACTCGCCAAATTTGGCAATTGTGTAGGTGTGTTAGACTTGCAAGTAAATTTCGGATTTAAAACTGAAACTGCGCCGAGTGGGTGCAGCTCAGCCACTGCCGATATTGTTTGTAACCTGGACGGCCTTGACGGCAGGTGGTGCTAACGCGGCTGCTGGAGAGCCTGCAGGCCTACGTGCAGAACAAGCGCTCCAACCTGAGCCAGTGGCACCCGGTGCTGGGCTGGTTCAGCCAGCCGCTCGACCCGCGCCTGACCGAGGCTCTGCCGGCCGTGCGCGGCCAGCTGCAGCTGCTCTGGAGCCGCTCCGTCTCGCGCGCCCTGTTTGACGGCGTGGAGCGCGCGCCGCCGCCGCCGGCCGCCGCCGCGCCGACGCCCGCCGACGGCCGCCTGCCGAGCCTGCTGCGGCGCGCGCTGGAGCGAGGCCGGCCCGGCGCCGCCGCCGGCCGCCGGCTGGGCGGGGCCGAGTGCGCGCGTGTGGCGCTCGTCTGCTCTCTCTACCAGACGGCGCTGCAGACGCTGACTCAGCTACGGGCCGACATACTGACCAGTGAGTGGGCCCGACTCCAACGGTAACTCACCCCCTAACTTACTCCTTACGTCTAACTTTGACAGGCTGCATGACATAGACGACATGAAGGAGTAAAGCATTGTAAGACACGTGCTAATTACGACAGAACCCAAATGTGTTTGCCTTGTGATAGCATCAGAGCTGGTTGTGTGACACCAGCTTACTTGGCACGGTGTGACGGTGCCCCTCTGGTGTCAGGCCTGTGTTACGGCGGCACGCTGCTGCCCGACCTGTGGGCGCTGCTGGGCGGCCTCGGGCCCGACTGCGGCCTCAAGCAGTTCGTCGGCCTGCTGGGCACGGCCGGCGGCGCCGCCGCGCCCGAGTTCCACGTGCTCTCCATGTTCTGCGACTGCATGGCCAACTACGTGGTGTGAGTGCGGCGACGGCTGGCGGTGTGGGGTCGACACTGTGTCAGAGTCAGGACGCAGAGACTGGCATTGTTAGTGATGGGCACATGGGGTGTTGGGTTTTGATTATATATATATATATATATATATATATATATATATATATATATTACGCGCCCTGTGTCAGCACTCATATATAGTCTTATGAACAGGATTGGCTCGTTTAACTACGTATATCGTTGTAGGGCGCTCCCCTGATTCTGTTTTTTCTTCGCCCGTTTTTCTACACATTGTGATAAGTTTGTGAGGTTTTGGCTTTAGTATGGACTCTATGGGAGGCGGGTGCGCGATTGTAGTTATCTCAATGTGATGGCGTTTTAGTCCATGGCGTTACGACGGAAGGCAAAGCAGTCGGGAAGGTGTCGATAATTGTAGCTCTTGAGGATGTGTGACGGTCGAAAAGCTTGTGTTTGAATCAGAGTCGTCGGTCGGTTCTTGGAAACAAAATTTTAAGGTCTACGAGTAGCCCGAATCACTAATTCAGGTGACGTTAGCTGCGTTTGAAAGCTTTCTCAGCCTGCATCTGCCCATTTCAGTGTTCTGGATGATATTGAGATGTACGAAGAGCAGAAAATATTCAAGCTGGACGTCTACGTCCAGTTATCGGACTTCCTCAACAAATTGGTGTACAAGATAATCATCAACAACCTGATTGGTATGCCATCTCTCTTTCCCGATGTGTTCTACCGCTTTTTTGGGCCGGAAATGTGTATTCTCACTGCCTTCATAATATGCTATATTTATACGGATAATTTTATATGGATACATAATATGGATAATTTCATCAGCAAAGTTGTTAGAAGCTGTGCCATTTTTGTGCAGCTGGCTCATCACGACTGTAAAGTCTGCTTATTTTTAAAGTTTCCATGGCCAATAGCAGAGCATTTGAAGCCTATATTCGAAAATGTCATGTATATTCAAAGTATGGCATATCAGAAGACCTGTACAGCTCCTCGCGTGTCCACGTGACAAGCGCAGATGCATGTGCTTCACACACTGGCGGGTTGGAGGGCTGGCGTGGCGGCTGCAGCGCATAACGGGACGACGCCGGACGGCCCGATCGCTGACGGCAGCTGTTTCCAGACGCCAAGACGCTGTCGAGTAGCGCCCTGTTCCAGTCGCTGCACGCGCTGCTGCTGCTGCTCTACAAGCGCGACTGTCGGCGTCCGTACGCGCCCAAGTACCACTGGAACATCGTCGGCAGCAAGAGCTTCCTCGGAGACATCGAGAAGAACAAGAAGTCAGCCGTGGTGAGTGGCGCCCTCCGTGTGAAGCCCTGCGGTTTCTCCCTCGTCGCTATCTGGGTGCTGTAATCGTCTTTGTGGTAGGTAGTTCAGAAGAGCACATGACCTGTAAGCTGGTAGGTTTGCAAATTATTTTTCTTTTGACGCGATGGTAAAGGGCGTACCAAAGTCAGCTACAAGCTTGCTTGTCGGGTTTCGTGGACCGCGCGGATCGCTGCCGGGTTCTGTAGGCCTGCTGTGACCCAGATCGTCTGCATCCGTCACAGCTGCTGCTGCAGAAGATGCCACACGTGCTGCACCACTTTGAGCGGGTCTGCCTTTTCCGGCAAGAGGTGACGAAGGAGAAGCTGGCGCTGGGCCTCACCGAGTCGGCCTTCACCACGCCCCAGTCCACGCTCGTCACGATCCACAGGTGTGTTGGGCGTCGCGGACTCACCGGAGCTCGGCTGGGGCGCGAGGTGACGTGACCAGGTGCGCTCACCGTTTACGTCACCACGGTGGACTGGCCGCGATGTCAGATCAGACGCTGGCTGCTCGCTGATGTTACCGCAGTTGGTCACCGCCGCATTACAGCGGCGCGACTCTGTCCCCGCATCGCCCGGGGTTACGGCACAGACGCGTACGCACGTCTGACCCCCGCTGCTGCCGCCCAGGTCCCGTCTGCTGGAGGACGGCTACCGCCAGCTGGCCTCGCTCTCCCCGCAGCTGCTCAAGGGCATCATCCGGGTCAAGTTCATCAACGAACAGGGCCTGGACGAGGCGGGCATCGACCAGGACGGCGTGTTCAAAGGTAGAGCGGCTCGGTCACACCCCAGTGTCAGCCGTCTCCCGGCCAGCTCGGCGCGTCGAAGTGGTATCGTGGAAGACGGTCTCGACGATGTTCTCACTGTCTGGTGGCTTTTGAAAAGCGCATCCAGGTGATGATCAGAGGATTTTGTAGCTCCTTGTCAAACCTAGTGACAGCGCACGCGTCGCGTACAACTTACTCTGTTTTTATTCGTTTGTACTTATTTCAGGCTGCATTCAAGTGTATTCATTTAAACGATACGAACGAACGATGCCTTTAACGATAGTACTGCCTGCTCGGGTTGATTGATTCGACCACAGGAGAGAAAAGGCTGGGTATGTTTGCTGCCGATTCAGATCTGTCCAGTAAGCAACGCCGGAGCAAGAAGGTCCTTTGAAAAGCTATCGCCCCCACAGTACTGCGTTACTATGCATGCCACGACCCTGCGCCGCCGGTAGTCCAGTCCGAGCACACGCGGCCCCGCGCGCTGACGGGTGTCTCGGGCTGTTATGACCGCGGCGGGGTATCAGGAGGTGTCGCCGCTGGCTTACGATGCACGCTCGCGTCTGTCCGGCAGAGTTTCTGGAGGAGACGATCCGCCGCGTGTTCGACCCGGGCCTGAGCCTGTTCCAGACCACCAGCGACCAGCGCCTGTACCCGTCGCCCGCCTCGGGCGTCCACAGCGACCATCTGCAGCTGATCGAGTTTGTCGGCAAGATGCTGGGCAAGGCCGTGTATGAGGTGCGAGCCGCCGCCCGCGCCCCTCGCCGCTGCCTCGGCGCTGGTCCGCCCGGCGCTGCCGCCTCCGGTTCGGTGACACCGTTGCATGTCGCCGTGGGCAGGTTCCGTGAATGACGGTGGTGCGATTCGATGTCGGCTTCCACGAAAATCGGATTGCGCGCTATCATGCCTTCTGAATGCTCACAGTTGATGTCCCAAATGAAATGTTTGATCTGGTGTTGCGCTGACGCCATTCTTTGTGACAACAGATGCCTTTGTTTGCAGCATTGCTATGCGATGCGGTGTCCGTAGCCCGTAGCGCTTTCCTCGTGCACCCAGCACCCAACACACTTAACACGCGTCAAGCGTACCATGTCTAGAGCACGTTGGCCGTGTTCGAGTGGGGACCCGCGCCCGTGGTTGGCAGGGTATCGTGGTGGACGTGCCGTTCGCGCCGTTTTTCCTGTCGGAGCTGCTGGGCCACTCGCACAAGAACCTGTACTGCTCGGTGGATGAGCTCCCGTCGTTGGATCCGGAGCTTTACAAGAACATCACCTACATCAAGGTACCGTCGACGCCAGCACCACCTGCGAACGCGGTGAACTGGTGCGCGCGGGACGTCCGGCTGGGGACCCACAAACGTCTGCAGATGACGGTCCTGGTGCGCGATAGACGTCGTCTGTGGGTCAGACCCGGCCTGACCTCCTGGCCTGACCGTGGCGTCGCGGTGTCGAGTTCAGTGCGCTGCGGTGTGGCGCTGGGACCGTGCGCGGGGGGGGGGGGGGTATGTTCGGCACGGACTGCGGACCGCTTGTGTCTTAAGGTCACGATGGCTCGGTGCACGCGCGCGCAGAATGTTTTTACCATATGCCGGGAGAACCCCGGCATAGATCCACGGTGGAGATCGCTCGCCTACGCTCGGGTGTACGCTACTCTTGACTCTGATGCACGGCGGCGCACTGCTGGCTACCTTGTCTGAGCGGTGAAGCACGTCGGCTTAGTGGTGACGTGCCTCAGCTGCGATCTGGTGCACTCGGCGCTCGGTAGCTGTGGAGCCGGCCGGCTGACGGGTCGGCGGCGGCGTGCCCACCCCGCCCTGTCGACCCGAGCCGACCGCACGTCCTGGGCTGCCGCAGCGCTACGAGGGCGACGTGCAGGAGCTGGGGCTCACCTTCTCCTACGACCAGGACGTGATGGGCCAGCTGGTGACCTATGACCTCATCCCTGGCGGACGGGTCATCCCCGTCACCAACGAGAACAAGTGAGTGCGCCGCCGCGGCTGCTGGTGGCGACGCGGGGCCGGCCCCGGGTCCGGTACCCCGGCCGCCGCGGCCCTGGTCCGTACGACGGCAGCTTCGGATCGGAAATGAGCGGCGGGGTTCGAAGCGTAATGCGGCGGCCGGCTACAGCTGGGTCCACACTATCAGGGACGCTTGCGTGAATGTTTTAAGGTGTCAGCGTTGGATTATGTCGTGGGTCAGTGTTGACTCAGTGAATCTGGGGAGAGGATCACCTGTCAGTTCTGTGACAGCCCTAATCATGTGGCCTGAAAGCCTGTCCGATTAGATCGCAAAGGTCAGCAAAGCGTCAAGCAGTGGGCGCTGGCACACTGCTCCCGTTAGCTTTTTGTGCCTGGGCAGTGCTGTGTGCTGTTGTTCAGAAATGTGGCGTTTTTGCGCTCTGTTCACTTGTGTACGGAGCGGACGTTTTTAGGCCACACTGGGTATTTTACATGCTAGTTTATTGGTCACCTTGCAGCGTCACATCCGCATGGTGTTTCAGTATCTACATGTTTCTATGGTGATACGTGAATTCGCGGCGCTATTGTTGTCTGGGATGGTCCAGTCAGCAGTCGCCTCTGGACTTGATTACCTTTGTCCGTGCGAGCCGGGTGGCGCCACCGTCCATGTGTCGGGAGGCCGCCTGCTGACCCGCGCTCCGCACCTCCGGCCGCCAGGATCCAGTACGTGTACCACCTGGCGCACTTTCGCATGCAGACGCAGATCCGCGAGCAGACGGCCGCCTTCCTGCGCGGCTTCCGCGCCCTCGTCCGGCCCGAGTGGCTGCAGATGTTCTCTCCGCCCGAGGTCAGTCGGCGGCGCCGTCTGCCCGGCGCGCAGTGCACTGACGCTTTTGTGTGCGGCCGAGAGATGTCGCTAGCGGGTGGACGTTGCGTGCCGTCGGCGGGGCTGGGTGCGCGCCGCCGCGTCTGCCGTCTGCGGGCGGACGACGCGGCCGCACGACAGGCGGCCGGCCTTGGCAACAGAGCTGCCCTTGAACTGCTGTCGCTGGGGCACGGTACACCATTGTCGCAGAGGGATCGGTGCACGGTCGCGGGTTCGAAGCCCGACGTTGTTGGCGTTCGGTCGTGTTGACGTGGTCGGCTTAGAGACAGGCCAGATGTGCCTACGATGCCAAGAACTAAGCGGATAAAGCAACAGGATTTCGGACACTGATACCAGCGGCTTTGATAATTGTGTTGAAAAGCTTCATTCGTATGAATTCGGCTGTCGGAAGTTTACAGATCGGGCATCTGACTACCAATTCTCAAAAAGGCCAATCACGCCAAAAAATCACAAACAAGAAACGCTTGTAAAATTGAGAACGATTTGTTGAGGTTGGGCAACTATAATCGACGCATTTATATATATATATATATATATATATATATATATATATATATATATATTATATGGTGTGTGTGTGTGTGGTGTGGTGAGATCCGAAAGGTTGTGAATGGCACATTCACCCACAGCATGCAGTCGCTTCACGTCCCAGCATCTGCTATCGATGTTGAGATCTGACACCAGTCCTCCACAAACGCCCCGAAACGGGGCGTGATTGGCGCACCAGAGCACGTGATCGTCCATGTCTCCCACATCCTTGATGCTCTAGTTCATCCTTCCCTCAGAATCTGCCACTCTCGATTCGCTAGGCCACTGCGACCCCACGATCTGGACCCAGTTTCGATCCGTGTTATTTGACTTTTCACGATTGGATTATCTATGTTTCGTTTGTCTCGTACGAGGGAGGGAGAATCGTGGTGACAAAGGAATGTTGGACGAAGACGAAAGCTGCCAAGTCAAAGCAGCTAGCGTGCACAAACTTCACGGTGCATACAGCGCAACTTTTACAAATTGACCTTCTCTTTGCGGCCAACATGAATGTGCAGTCAGTGGTTGAAAAGTTAGCTTCTCAAGTGAGGACAGGGGCCGAGCTGCTCAAGTTCTCTCATTTTCCCCGTTTGATAAGTGCTCTTTGATCTTGCGACCTTGCTCGTAAACGATTAAAGGTAATTATTGTGAACGTTGTCGTGGAATGATAGGAGTTTATCCGCAAAGCGATCGTTGTGTGGTATGAAGAGCGTCCCTCGTTCTGATCCGGTGTATGGTAGCCTGGCTATACATGCAAGATCTCATTCCGAATTGGCCTTAATTCAAGCAGTGTTTATCAACTACTCAAAAGATCAGATTCAAGCAGTGTTATTAACCAGTCAGAAGATCAGATATATATCTTGCAATGATTCCTGAAAATACACATTACCGTCAGAATGTTAATATCTAATCTAAGCTATCTAATCTGTATTCTATCATGTATGTATGTCTGTACATCTGCCAGTGCACCTATGCTAGCGTCTATATATATATATATATATATATATATATATATATATATATATATATATTAGATATATCAGGTCTGGATAATGATTCCCTAGTCATTATGCATTGTTCCACGTGGGACTTACTCCCACAGATTGTCACGTGTCTCAAGTTCGCGTGCCTGAAGCGTGTCGATGTGGCCTACCGTGGGCTGTGTTGTTGCACGCGGCCGGCGGTCAGAAAGTGGAATGGAGGAGAGGAGGGAGGGGCTCCGGTGGCGGCGGTCGGCAGCCGCACGTTCTCGGCGCAGCCACGCACGATCGCCGCTGCCGGGGCCGGCCGCCGCCCGCTCGGTCCGGTCACGGCGCGGTGGTGACCGTGGGCGGCCGGTGTATCCCTCGGTCACCTGCCCGGGGCCGGCCGCGCCCGCTCGGTCCCTCACCACACCGTCCGGCGGTGACCGGCGGCTGCGGCCGGTCTCCCCCGGTCACCTGCCGGGGCCGGCCGCCGCCCGCTCGGTCCGGTCACGGCTCGCCCGGCGGTGACCGGCGGCTGCGGCCGGTCTCCCTCGGTCACCTGCCCGGGCCAGCCGCCGCCCGCTCGGTCCGGTCACGGCCTGTCCGGCGGTGACCGGTGGCTGCGGCCGGTCTCCCTCGGTCACCTGCCCGGGCCAGTCGCCGCCCGCTCGGTCCGGTCACGGCCTGTCCGGCGGTGACCGGTGGCTGCGGCCGGTCTCCCTCGGTCACCTGCCCGGGCCGGCCGCCGCCCGCTCGGTCCCTCACCCGCACCGCCCGGCGGTGACCCTTGGTTGCGGCCGGTCTCCCTCGGTCACCTGCCGGACGCCGGCCCGCCGCCCCAGAGCCGGAGATCCGGCCCTGGTCGGCTGGGGCCTCCCGACGGCTGCCGGATGTGTGTGGGGCACGAAGGCGCCCACGGCCGGCGGCCTGCTCCAGGCAGAGCCTGGGGCTGGCCCTTCCTTGAGGAGGGGGTAACGGTTATGGGACTCTGGACCACCGAGGCCGACGGCTGCAGTGTTTGTGATAGTGTAAGCCGCTGCGAGGACGCTGTACTGAAGCCCGTCGGACACCGAGACACCCGGGTGGAACACTCCCCAGGACACACTCCGGGTTGGGACGCCGTCTGCTGTGGACAGGGACGGGCGGGCAGCGCCGTCCGTCGCAGCTGGCTCGTCACAGTCTGAACGTCAGCGGGTCGCGAGACTGGGCCCCTCTGCCGGTAGTTTTCCACTGATATAGGACAAACAAGGATGCTGCACTCGCCCGAGTTGTGCGAGTTGGAACCGGTCTGGTGGGCCGGAAAAACTGCTGCTTAAGTGAACTGTGTAACTATATCAGCTGGCGCTTAGTGCTTAATACGATTGTCAAACGCGCAAGACTAAACCGAGGTATTGTGAAATGTTTTCCAGAATCTGAGCGCTTTCATCCGGACGTAGTTCTTAGTTACTTACGCAATCTTAATCTGGGAGTCGGCACGACGCTACACATAAAATAACGACCTGTTCGATATCGTTTTTTTCCCATTTGAAATCATCCTTGGTTTAGATCGTGGTCGTCTAACATTGGATCCGGTTATCTTGGTCTTTCCTTTGTCCCGTTGCGAAAAAAAAACGCATTTCGTTTTAAAGCCGGCGTTTCAGAGTTCCTCGGACACAGCCCTCTGTGACGAGGCAAATATATATTTTGTGCCGAATACCTACCTCAATACCGAAGCGGGCGCAGTAAGGCTGGGCCGTTTCCTTGATACGGCGCAACGTGTACTACGCGCCGGGGGTTTTATCACTGTGTATCTGTGTAGGAGCGTGGCAACCACCAGCTCGAGTGTCGTAGCAATCATATACTGATTGTCGGCGAGACGGCCGCGGTCGGACGGCGGGGTCATCGGCCGTGAGGCCTGACCACTTCCGGAGCAGGCGGCGGCGACGCTGCTGCTGCGCCGCGTTTGACGCGTCAGTGTCGCCGTCCGCCAGCCGTCAGCTGGCCCGCTCCTGCAGCGTGTCGAGCCGACTGGCCCGTTTACCGAGGATGATGCTTCGAAGTAAAGGGTGCGTCGGCTACCTCGGCCGGCGTTTGTCTGTCCGGCTGCGGGAGACGACGTTGGCTGTGGCTCACCAGACAGCTGGGTGCACCGATCCTGACCTCTCGTCGCCGTCGACTCTGACCGCAGCTGCAGCGTCTGATCTCGGGCGACAACGTGGACCTGGACGTGCGTGAGCTGCGCAAGTACACCCAGTACTACGGCGGCTTCCACGACCGGCACCGCATCGTCGTCTGGTTCTGGGATGTGCTCGACAAGGACTTCACGCAGGAGGAGAAGAAGATGTTTCTTAAGGTGCACTGTCGACCGCGCGGCGGCGCCTGATAACCCGCTTGGGCTCCCCCTCTTGTGCGTTGTGCGGTGATACGGGTTATCGTTTGACCATGGAAACATTGGAAACGCACTAGAAACCTGCATTTGGCCTTCAACCTTATGTAAGCTTGGTAGGGATCTCCATTGTTCTCTCAGATGGTAGTAGTGCTGTCACAAGCAAGGCGATAACATTCGCGGCTATAGTGAGTCATTGTCAATCTCCCTTTGCACTAATGGGTTTCTCCACTTTTCAGCGTCTCTGACGTCACATTGTTCGTTTGTTGTTTGTTTTCAGTTCGTGACGTCATGCTCCAACCCTCCGCTGATGGGCTTCGCGCACTTGGAGCCGCCTTTCTCCATCCGCTGCGTGGAGGTGGGCGACGACGACGACACTGGAGACACGATAGGTCAGTACCGGACGTGCGACTGAGTTCACGATGGATCAGTTCTGGGGTCACGGTATGTCAGTACTTGGGTCACGTTAGGTCAGTACTGGGGTCATGATAGATCAGCACTGGGGTCATGGCGCGTCAAAACTGGGGTCATGATGGGTCAGTACCGGCGTCACTAAAGGTCAGTATTGGGGTCACGACAGGTCAATACTGGGGTCACGATAGGTCGGCGCTGGGGTCACGATGGGTCAGCGCTGGGGTCACGATGGGTCAGTACTGGGGTGACGACATGGTATTCGGGCGCGATCAGTTAGAACACCGCAGGCGGAATCCGCCAGTGCGTAGGTACCATGATAGGCCAATGCACCTGGGCCATGTTAGGTAAGCATACCGAGGTCGCAGCAGGCCGGTGCTGGGTCAGCGCTGGGGGCCCTATCGGTAAGTATGATGGGGACTGTGAGTTACAGCGGTGCCGTGCGTGCACGTGAGGTCAGTGCATGGGTCCGTCATATACTAAAGGTGCATGGGTCCGTCATGTACGATAGGTGCACGGGTCCGTCATGTACTACAGGTGCATGGGTCCGTCATGTACTACAGGTGCATGGGTCCGTCATGTGCGATAGGTCAGTACTTGCGTCGCGATCCGGCACCGCAGGGGTGATGCCCGTGCTGAAGGTTAGTATTGGTGTCAAGCTTACGCTAAGGTCGGCGCGCCGGCTTCAGAAGTGTACTGTAGGCCATTCAGCCGCGGTCCGGCACATTCTGTATTGTTAAGTATGGCCAGGTATTGTTAAGTATCTTCAGGTATTGTTACGTGTGCGCTGTAGGTCAGGTGCGTACTGTAGGTCAACGCTGGGGTCAGGCGTGCATTACAATGATCGGTATCGGGATCAGAATCGACCAAGGGTCGGTGTCGGGAGTCAGGGATATGTACCATTGGTCAGTGTCGGGAGTCAGGGGTACGTACCAGTGTCGTGTCGTGTCAGGCGTGCATTACAATGATCGGTATCGGGATCAGAATCGACCAAGGGTCAGTGTCGGCAGTCAGGGGTGCGTACCACTGGTCAGCGTCGGAGTCAGGGGCGCGTACCACTGCCCAGTGTTGGGAGTCAGGGATACGTACCATTGGTCGGTGTCTGAGTTGGGGGTGCGTACCATTGGCCAGTGTCGGAGTCAGGTGTGCATACCATTGGCCCATGTCGGAGGCAGGGATACGTACCATTGGTCGGTGTGAGGGTCAGGGGTACCTACTACTGGTCAATGTCGGGGCATGGGTACATACCACTGGTCAGTGTTGGAGTCATGGGTACGTACCATCGGCCAGTGTCGGTGTCAGAGGTACGAACTATTGGCAGTGGTCAGTATCGGAGTCAGGGGTACGTACCATTGGTCAGCGTCAAGGTCGTAGGTACATAGCATTGGTCAGTGTCGAAGTCGTAGGTACACATCATTGGTCAGTGTCGGAGTCCTGCGCGTGCGATAGAGCGATACCGGAGTCAGGTATGTGTTACAGGCCAGACTCGGGTCGTCGTGGGTCATGGTCACAGCAAGGCGTGACCAGGCCAGCACTGACGTTACTATTGTACTAGAGGTCGTTGCCGGGATGAGAGTTTTTCCCAGTTATATTGCCGCACTTTGGCACATCTTAATTTTCGCATTTCATTCACCAATGCGAGTGGTTAAGCAAGACGACCTGCGCACCGAAGATCGCACCTCGAAAGACTACACTTCATACTACATTGAAACGACGTGGTGTAATAAGACTTAATTTCGAGGCCCTCGTTAAGAAGACGTAGGTTCAGGGCCCACGCCGAGAAGACCTAGTTCTATGTTCAGAAGGTCAGGTTTTTAGAATCTGTATTCTCAGACCATATCCGTACTGAGAAAGCGGGCGCTTAAGGGCGTCCACACTCAGAAGACCAGGCGCAGATTTCGTGTGATTCATTTGAATGGATGGTTTTCCGGGATCAGAGCTCTTCTTAAGCAGTGCTCATTGCGTGAGTCCGGACCCCGCCAGCTGGACGTGAAATCCAGATCAACGGCAGAACTTTGCGGTGGGGCTTAACGTGCCGCAATGCTCGGCACGGTCCGTCCCGTCCTCTGACGTCCCCTGACCTTTAGCGCGGCTGCTGCCACCGGCCGCGCAAGTCGTCTCATCTCAGTCAAGGCGCAAATAGCGACTCGAACTCGTCCCGCCACGAGTGGGTGAACCGGAGGGCGCCTGCTCTAGCCAACTGCGCTACGGAGGCGAACAATCGGAGGGACGGACGGGACTGACAAAGGCCTTCTCTCGGAATGTGCATTGTCCAGAAACTCCCGTCCAGGATATCCACGTTTGCTGGACCTTATTGGAACGTAGATCCCAACCCGTCGATTTTCAGCACGTTCGCCCTCTGAGCGCTGGTGGTCGGAGCCTCGCCGCTCCCATGGCCCCACCATTCTCCGGCAGCTGAACAGCGCTGTCGGCCGATGTGCCAGCCGCTGCTCGCGTGTTGAAGGGGGCGGGGGGAGGGGTCACAGCGTGACGGCCCGCCTGCGGGGCCGGCCGCTGCGCCACTGTCAGCATGACGTCACCCTGGCGTGACGCACAGCGCGGGCGGCGCGCTAGACCGCGCGGCGGCGGCGGTCGTGACATCACCCCTCCCGCCCCCGCCCCCGCCCCAGCCCCAGCCCGCAGGTGGCGGCGTGACACCACTGCCTCCCGCCCCCGCCGGCGTGCTGCTGCGCCTCCAGCGAGCGCCCCGGTCGCGCTGGCCCGGCCGGGGCGCTCTGTCGGCCGGGCGGCGCCGGTTCTCTGCAGACCGGGCTGTGCGCAGCGGGCCGTGCGGACCGCGTGGGGTCCGGTCTTTGTGTGGGTAGGGACTGGGTGCGGTCTGCTTTCCGTGTACCGCACCGGGTGGCGCTAGAAGGGTGGAGGCTCATGCCAAAACGGGCGAGCAGAGAATAAACAGGGTCGTTTTACCGGCCTTTTAATTCATGGTTTTTGCAAGGTCCACAAATGTCAGCAACCAGCGACTTACAAAGTTATGCCATTCAATTTTAGAGATTCGATGTACCCTTAAATGTACTGCTTTCCGTGGCAAATGGGAGCTTTAGTCATAGGTGCTTGCTAGATTAACCACCCGGTTCGAGCTGTAAGACAATACAATTATTTCTACATAGCTCAAATTTTGTATTTGAAATTGTTTATAATGAACACCTCTATTGGACTCCATGTTTACTACCACATATGTTCTGAACAAATGCGCTTTGGCTTTATCCACCTTAGGACATCATATTAGTTCAGAGTACTTTTGTGACTGAATTGTGTTCGTCATCTTAGAAGGCGTCAGTATACCTTGCGTGGGAAGAATACACAATTGAAAACATTCCAGGCCAGCGGAAACGTTACGACCCAGGCTTTGGCGCTTGCCAAAACGCTGTCGGCCGTCGGCGGAACCAAAGCCTCGCCGCTATGCATGAAGCGAATTGGTTTGCCCGTTGAAGTGATGGGCTGGTGTCATGGTTCTAGTTCATAATTAGCTTCTCGATATTCGCTGGCGGGTGTGGTGGCTTTGTTCTCGCCGGGAAGGCGCCATCAGAAGCTCGAGCGTGCCCGCAATAAGTGCCGTGCCACGGCCCTTTTGTCAGCGCGTTGACCCGGCCGGCGTCGAGAGGAGCACAACAGTGACGTCAGTGACGGCCCCAAGGGCGCCGGCGTCGCCGAGTGAGGTGGTGGTGCCCCGCCGAACGGGCGAGTGTGTGAGGCTGCGGCCGCACTGGCTGCCGGCCCGCGCGGAGCCGGAGTGGAGAGTGCGGCCGCCGGAGGTGACACCGCCGGCCGCCGTCTGCGTGGCGGGGTCAGATCCACCCCTAACGTCCGAAGCGGCGCCACCGGCCGCCGTCTGCGTGGCGGGGTCAGACCCACCCCTAACATCCGAAGTGACGCCACCGGCCGCCGTCTGCTTGGCGGGGTCAGACCCACCCCTAACGTCCGAAGCGACGCCACCGGTCGCGGTCTGCGTGGCGGGGTCAGACCCTCCCCTAATGTCCGAAGCGACGCCACCGGCCGCGGTCTGCGTGGCGGGGTCAGACCCTCCCCTAATGTCCGAAGCGACGCCACCGGCCGCGGTCTGCGTGGCGGGGTCAGACCCTCCCCTAATGTCCGAAGCGACGCCACCGGCCGCGGTCTGCGTGGCGGGGTCAGACCCACCCCTAACGTCCGAAGCGACGCCACCGGCCGCGGTCTGCGTGGCGGGGTCAGACCCTCCCCTAATGTCCGAAGCGACGCCACCAGCCGCGGTCTGCGTGGCGGGGTCAGACCCTCCCCTAATGTCCGAAGCGACGCCACCGGCCGCGGTCTGCGTGGCGGGGTCAGACCCTCCCCTAATGTCCGAAGCGACGCCACCGGCCGCGGTCTGCGTGGCGGGGTCAGACCCTCCCCTAATGTCCGAAGCGACGCCACCGGCCGCGGTCTGCGTGGCGGGGTCAGACCCTCCCCTAATGTCCGAAGCGACGCCACCGGCCGCGGTCTGCGTGGCGGGGTCAGACCCTCCCCTAATGTCCGAAGCGACGCCACCGGCCGCGGTCTGCGTGGCGGGGTCAGACCCTCCCCTAATGTCCGAAGCGACGCCACCGGCCGCGGTCTGCGTGGCGGGGTCAGACCCTCCCCTAATGTCCGAAGCGACGCCACCGGCCGCGGTCTGCGTGGCGGGGTCAGACCCTCCCCTAATGTCCGAAGCGACACCGCTGGCAGCTGCCCGCGCAGAACCGCTCCAGCGGGGTCAGACCATCCCGCCTATCAGGACAAACATGGCCGATAACAGGATGCGGGATTGTGTTTTCGTCGCTGTTTGACAGGCTACCTGCTGCAGAAATAAGCCGGGCTTGTAGATAAAATACACGCAGCGGCGTTCGTAGGCGTCTGCGGCGCCCGCAGCTCCCAAACAAAGCCGAGCATGTGACGTACTCGGCAACACGTCCACGGCTCGTCCGAGGTGGCTACAATGCACACTGGTCTGGTCAGAGCGCATCGGCTTGTGCGTTGGATCATGCGTCAGCTCTTGAGCGGCGTATTGGCTGTGAGCGCGCGGCCCATTAGTTCACGATTGTCAGCGCTGGTGGGGACGCACGTTTAACTTAGGATTGGGCCGCCTCTGTTGGTGTATACGCGAGCGAGATTTGTGTGTGGTATATGACCAGGTATGTGTTTATGTGTCACACAGAGGTAGGTCACAGCAGTCACGTGTGCCTGGGTGCTGCAGCCGATGGTGGGATGTGTCACCGGCTGTCAATGTGTGCCGGACAGATGATAATGCGGAATATTATGGCCATTGCTGATGCGCCTACTGCTGCTGTGAGTATGTCTAGCAGTGGTGGCCAGTGTAGAGATGTGGCTGTCGTCGCTGGGTTGTACCAGCTGTGACGCGTGCGTGGGCGACAGGCACCGGCCGGCGCTCCGCCGCCGCCAGCTGAGCCGCTCTGACTGCGCCGGCAGGCTCGATGCTGCGCGGCTTCCTGTCGGTGCGCCGGCGCGATCCCGTCACCCGGCTGCCCACATCGTCCACCTGCTTCAACCTGCTGAAGCTGCCCAACTACCAGAAGAAGACCACGCTCCGGGACAAGCTGCGGTACGCCATCCGCAACAACACCGGGTTCGAGCTGTCGTAGCGACGCAGCGGCGGCGGCCGGAGCGACGCGGCGGCGGCGGCTGGAGCGAGGGCGGCGCGGTCCCGGCCTAGGCGTGGGGAGGCCGAGCGCCAGGGGACGCCGGAGTGCGCCGATCGATCCTGCCTCCCCTGCGTGGTCACTGGCACAGCGGACCGGCGGCCGGCGCTGCCCTGACTGCGGCGCGCGCGGGTCAGGGCGCACACGCCGGCGGTGGCGGCGTGGCGCGCACCGGCCCGCTCGCTGAAGGCGTGCCGGCCGGGGCGCCGAAATTGCCCTTGTCGCGTCTGTGATATACTTCGGATGTTTTTATGTGATGTGAATGTTAGTTGCTGTGCTGACGCGGGGTAATTGTCGGGCCTGCTGTTTCAAATCAGTTTATTTAATGGGCACTGAGCGAAAGGCATTGCACGGCCGGTAAGCTGTTATCATGCAACATGCACGATAAGCCAATCGGTTGCACGCCCCAGACGTTGGCGTGCAATGTGTGGCATTTGTTTTGCTTCCGTTCTCACTTCGTTTCTACCGTCGGCACTGCATCATCCGTTTACACAAGACGAGTTATTTTTGCCGCGGGTAAATAGTGAAATCTCAGTGATCACTATCAAACTCAGCATGAAAGGGGCCACCTTGTTTCGTTAGTGCGCCTTTTACCCCCACGCTAGAGCTAGGCATCCTGCAAGGTAAACTCGCAATCATCTCGTCAGTCCTGGGCACGTTCTTTTTTGTTGCAATAGCTGGCTTGAGTCCGGCCAATCGTTTTTCATAGCATAGTGTATTACATATTATCGTGCCAATTACATGCGTCGACAAATAATAAAGCTATTATGTTCAATGTCTTGCTTCAAAAGCTGGCTTTGTGCCTCCTTCTTCCGATCCCGTATAAAACACGTCCCACTTATAAGTCTGCTTATCGTCTTCTGATAGTGTTTGGCCTGGCGTTCATTTCTGATATGATGTATCTAGCATCACTACTGACTTCCGCCTTTGTTTAACAGTAGGCTCAAAAGTGCCACGTGAGCAGAATAATGGGTGTATTTATTGCTCTTGATAGTTGTAACGCTAGAGCAGCGCTATCTAAACGTGGGGTTTCGTGTTTTCTGACACATTATTCAGCATGTCCGGCATAAAAATTGACGCTGCCTTGGTATAGAAGATGGGGATTTATTGGTCGACATGGCATGGCTTTTTTCTTTTGACTTCTCTTAAAAATGCATCAGTTATATGTGTAGTAGGAGTATGTGTTATGGTTTATTTTTGTGATGTGAAGCGTGCTGTTATAAAGACTGGAGACCCTATATTTTATCTGTCGTTCTATCTGTAGCCGAGATCTCACCTCAAGAAAGTTATATAATACGCTTCGTGATAACCAATATATGTGCATGGAACACACCCAGACCGTCATACCCGCCCGAAGCAGTGCATGCTTCTTAACTTGTGTCATGTTCAGGAGCGTGGAAACTTCTAAGGCTGGATGATTTAAACTCATAATCAAAATCACATCTTTCAGCAGGTTTAGCCCACTTAACGTTACGACGTCGGGAAACCATTCTTCAGATTTAAAAAAAAGTTTATGTTTTTGCAGCGGCGATCGACGATTGCATTCTAGATAGGACAATCATCTACGTTAGATGAGACCGACCGAGACCGTGACCTAGAGGGATTGATGGATTGCCAATATCCAGCCTCATTTTCTGGTGCTTTGCAATGTTTCGGTCACGACCATCAAAACAGTTAATTGTTGCGATGACATCGATGTCGCCGATTAAGACCTGGGTCCTGACTGGGCCTGCGACTGTACATGTGAGCGTCAGGTGCTCATGCCATACTATTACTGAAGGCGCGCGCAAACGCTACATCGGTTTTATCAGTAGTCAGTCCCCTTGCTAAGAAAATGTTGTGAAAAGCATGCTTTTCAAGGATCGGTTACCAGGGGTAGCCGGCTTCCTTCCCTTAGGTTTTAGCATTATTTATATCACAACAACTGGTAGGTCTCGCATCGGAGTCGCCACGCTCGCCCACGCCGCGCAAAACGCCATACTGGTCACTATTGCACGTGTGTGAAGCCGTTGCATTTAAAGACAATATACTAGGCTTGTGGGTCGCACAAGCTTAAGCGAGTCCTTGGCGTAAGATTAGCCCGGTTCGTGGTTCCGAGCGCCTCTGAGCACGAGGTGACCATGAATCATTCAAGTTAAAGGATCCCGAGAGACAAATCATGAGCTGCGAAACGGTTGGGTGCTTCCTGGGAGAGAGGCGAGCTTCACGCGGCGGCGGTCCTTAGATGGCCAAGACGTCCTAGCTTTCACGGTCGAGAGCAGTAGGTTGGCGCTTCTGTGGCGCCAAGAACAGTTCAGTTCTTGCAGTTCTTGCGGGTGTAAAAGTGCGTGCCGGGGCTGGAATGCGTCGTTCTTATCTTGCGTTCTTGCTTGGACTCGGCTTTGTGGCAGATCTTGAGATTTTGTAACTCAGTATGGATATCCTTCGCACCTATTTATTTTTGAGCGTCCGAAATGTCTGCATGTCCGAGGGCTCTTGCGCCATGTGCAAGGGCCACATTTGGCATGCAAAAAGGTTCTTTCACTTGATTTGTGGGGAGCCCGACCTGAAAGACATTTCAAGAAATGAATTGGTGTAGCTTGAGATCTCTGCCATGTTTAACACGTGAGGTGTTTGAAAAAATCGAAACCTATAACGACCATGGTATGTTTCAGCGCTGGATTTTAATCAGCTCACAGCCCGATGGGTTGTCACATGTCTTCAAAGCGGTGCAATAAATTAACTGACTAGTCGCTTCTAAGAACTATGCCTTCCCTTCTACTCACAGATGGTATGGCAACTGCCGTACACCTCGAAATCGTTAGTGTTAAACGACCGATTTTATTAGGGACCAGAGGTTTTATGACGGCTGACTTATAGCGTTCCAGACATGTTGACTTTTTACACAAATTCACAAATTACGATGCCATAGATTTGATCGTTACTGCGATCAGGTAATGCTTCTAACGTGGGATGGCTAATGTAATGTCATGTTCGTCTTCATGACCAGAAGGTCGGAGGGACGTCGCACCCTCCGCTCCCGCATCGTTCAAATTTAATTTAGAGGGCAACTCTGCCCGGCCCGTCATTCAAGTTTAAGTCGGAAGAGTCCTTGTCCCCCCCCCCCCCTCCCCCATCCCCATCCGCCGCTCTCGCCACATTTGTCCACCACCGTCGCAGGATGCCCCACTGGGGTACAGACTGGCTCAGCGGGGGTTTCGCTCGGTGCTTTCGACTCCGACTTCGCATTTTCACATAGGAGGCGTGGATTCGAATTACTGGTTGAGACTCGGACCGCCGCATCGCTGGCGCGCCGTCAACGGGCTGCTAGACGACATGCGTCACACACCGCTGAAAGCGTGCGTTTGTTATCCATGCATGCACGCGACACAGCTGAAACGCCGCTGACGCGTTGCAGGTCGATCTGATATTTCCTCTTCATTCACAACTCTGGACTTTCCCACACTGTATTTAGCGCGCCACGTCTCGAATTAGCTTTGACCCCACGGTTGAATGCTGCGGCCACCGGGCTGTTTATAACGCACGCGGAGAAGGAATAAGCGCTGTCAAAAAATATTACGCGCTACGTCCGGAGAACTGCGTCATTTGTTATATTTGTGTCGATGCTCTACACACCTTTTTGCTTTGACTCTACTGAAATTTATGACAAGATCAAAGGTGTTAGTTACCATCTTAAAAGCTATTTCACTCAATGGTTTGCAAAACTTTGCGTCCAGCAGCGTTGAATGGAGCTGGCGACAGCAGGCACGCGCCGATGCCATGGCGTTGTATGGTTTAAATCGTTTCGGAATCTGGCGTTTTTAGAAAGTGCCTGAGTCATCGCGGCTCCCTGTCTATCGCAGGGATATCCAAACATTTCGGAACACATCGACCGTCCTACTGCTCTCGTTTCTTTTCTTGCTTCGCTTCTCGATAACCAAGTTTATCACAGAAGCCATTCAGCACTATCGGCTCAGTTGGCCACGTGGCGATGACTTAGCGCATATGTGAAGTTCCCGAGGTACGCTTCATGGTCCCACCATGGTCGCTCATCGCTTAGGCCTAGTTTCCGCATGACCCCATGGGCCCTGAGATGAAGTAATGAACTTGGTGGTAGCTGGCTGGCTGGTGAGGTCACCAAAGACTAAACAAGTTGACTCAAAATGTTGCGAACGCCAGAACGCCTTGACAATCACGGGCGCAGACGCACACAGAAACACACGCGGACGCAGGCCCCCAGAGCGCTGAACATGGATGACGCACTTTGCTTCAGACGGACTTTGGATGCCGAAAGGGCTTGTGTTTTCGCGTTTTCAAAGGTCACTTCCAAGACTGGGCAGATAAGGATTGATGGGAGTTGTCAGCAGCCGGCCTCTGGACCATTTTTGTGTCCCGTCGGTTTTCATGCTTTTTAACTTGGGATTCCTGGCGCTCCCCGAGCTCCTGTCACCGTGCCGAGGGAGGCACCAATGTGAAGAAATCCTTACTCCATTCCATTGGCGTCACGAATCTCCCAGCGTATACCCCTTGCTTTCACCAGAAACGCCTGATCATGCCCTATCCCTGACAGCCTTTGTCCAGTTTCAGTGCTTGATCACGCAAAACGATGTCAGCGGCGTATCGAGTATTAGTCCGTAATTCCTGTGTTAGCGCGCTTATCTGGCTCAGTCTATTCGGCAGCCATCCCTTTCTCCACCCCATCCCTACTCGGCAGACCCTCCATCCAGCCTGCACATCCTCCCGCGGTGGGCCGGCCGTTGCACTGGCAGTGACGTCACAGTCCGGTCGTCGCCGGCTTCGGCCAGAGCGCCGTGACATAAGCGCGCATCGCGGCGGCGCCCGTGACATACGATAACACGGTGACACATGGACACATTCTGACATTGGCTGCACAGCTGCTGATCAGAAGTGGAGCGAGGCTGCGCAGGCGGCGACGAGCGTGGCGCGCCGTGCGGCAGCAGCCGCGGCCTTGGGATCTGCCCATGCCGTCATCCCGATTCAAACACTGTTCCGAGACAAAGCCTGGGGAGCAGACATTCACACTCGCAACGGGTGGCGCTCGCTTGCCGGGTGATTCGTTGCGTGTCGGGTGGTGGTCATGGGGTTCGATTATTTTTCGACGCACCGCCACACCTCACCACGCCAGGTTATTATCGTCGCAATCCCCCAGCTAATCGCGTCGAGAGGCCGCATGGTAACACTGTGCGCCGCTGCGCGCCGACTTGCCCGTCGCCAGTGTTTGGCGACCTTTGATCCGAAGCAGATGCACGCGGCGTTGACCCGCTAAACCTCGGTGACCGCGGAGCGATGAAACGCATGCTCTCGTTGGTAGCCGACAACGCAAGTACAGCCTTGAGGGACCTGAACCCCGGATCCGGAGCACGTGGTGAGCGCGTGCACAGCAGATCTGCATCGCATGCGGTCCAGTGCTGCACCCCAACGCGCCGGCGTTGCAGTGGTGTGTATTGCGCGCACCAATGTCGCAAGGGCAGCGAGCTGTCGCCGCCGGGCCCGCTCTCGGCGGCGGCGCGCTCCTGGCCGCCGGACACGACCACGGCCGCGGCCGACCCCGTGGCCCTGCTGGCGGAGCAGAGCTGCTGACTCGGCTCCGCCTCACGAGCTCTCGTGACCGGCCGCTGACGACCAAACCAGGGCAGGCTCGTGTCTCCCGCCGGCGCGAGCACGACCGCTTTGGGAGGGGATCGTCACGGCCTCCGCCCCGCCCCCTCCCCCCTCCCCGGACCTTGGCGGAACGTGGCGCAACACGACGGGGCCCGCGCCACGCGGCTGGCGGAACGGCGGGCTGCGGCAGACCACAAGCAAGACCACGGGATTCAAATCACTTGGAGACGGTCCAGAGGCCCGGAGAGAGACAAACACTGCCCTGAAGGCTGCCGTGCTCCCCAAAATAAAACGCACCGCCTCATACGCACAGCTGATGCAGGTAGCGTGGGTCCATTTGGTGGGTTTTTCACCAATTATATGTATGTGGCGGTGTCAGTGTACCATCCAGAGCTCTACATCATCGTCTTTGTTTCTTTCAAGAGATTGGTTTGGAAAATAGTTACCTAGAATAAATCACTTTTAGGTTGAGTGTTTTTGGTAAAGTATTCGCGGGGTTAAATATTTTAGCTCTCCCTTTTTGGTGGTCTCTCATCCATTTTCAACTCAAACTGACGTGATATTTGGGCTGAAACTGCTGTATTTATCCAAGGCTTTTACTCTACACCTGTCTCAGCCTTTAACAGCATTTCGTAACTGGCGAACACCATATGGCTGCTGTGCCACCGTTGACCCCGTTGGATACTTTTCCCTTGTGGACGGGTGCACCGCCCACAAAGATCATGTGAGCGAATGCGTTTCAATTCTCAACCCATTGTGTTGCACAAGATGTCGGGAATTGATCGCAACGCGCTCGCCGCGTTGGAGTCGTGCCTTTCTTCTCGCTGTTCTCCACGTTCGTCCACTGCGCCTGCAGCGCGAGGCTCGGGTCTATGAGCAGGCGGCAACAGGTGCGATCACTCCCGCTCGGGCCAGGCTCAGACGCTCGCCCAAAGGCGGCCGCGCCCTGCCGCGCCTTCCCGATCCGCCGCGGCGCGCCGCTTACTTGCAATAAAGCGGCGAGAGCGTGGCGCAGAGAGAGCGAACGAGTGAGCGAGCGAGCGGCCGTGGCGGCCACCATGCCGCAGGGGAGCGTGATGCCCGGTCGAGAGCGATGCTCACCTCGCGAGCGCCATTTTTCGCCGCACCTGTTTGTTGACTCGGCGTGCTGCGTGCTTCGGCGGCGTCAGCAAAAAGCGCCTGTTGGCGCACGAAGGCCGCCGGGGCTATCGTCCTCCGGCCGGCAGCGCGTGCATTGTGTAATGGCCCTGGCCTTGCAGTGTCGCCCCGAGACGGGCCGTCGAGCGCGCGGGTGCGCTGACTCTGCGCCGCGCCGCCTGCCCGCGGCGGCACTGTTTGGTTCCCGGTCGGGTGGGCGGGCGAACAGTCTGCACCGATGCGTGCAGGGAAAACAGGCCGGGCCGACCGCGGCGAAGATGAGCCCAGTGCAGGAGCCAGACCGCGTGGAGTCGGGCGCGCACCCGCAAGCCGATCGTACGGGCGACGTGTCTTCGCAGGCAGGGCCCCCGATGCTGCTGGTGGCGGGTCTTCCGGCCTTTGCGGTTTGTGTGGTGGGTGATAGAGTCTTACGGGCGGAGGGGCTGGCCGACGGGGTATTGGCGGTGGGGTTTATTAGTCCTACAAGCCCAGCTGCCAAGGGTGTCAAATTCTAGAAAAGGTGGAAGGCTCAGCCAAAAAATGTTCACCTAACCCTCATAAACCCGAATTCTCTGCGGATTTCGGCCACTTCAATTTGCGTTTGCTATTTGATAATTTGTTCTAAAAGCTTATTTTGATATTCCGTGCATTCAAAATTGTTTTCCTGCCGAGAAATTACTTCCCATTACGAGTTAATGTGAGCTGTATCGTTGTGAAAAGCTCAAAGCCAACATTTCAGTAGATATTAGTGGGGATCACTGGTGACTACCGCTGTCGCTGATCGTGTTGTGTAACAGTCACAGCCACGATCATGAGACACATACACTTGCTGCTGTTAGAGGCAACATGTCTTATCTTTTATCTGGGTCACCCTCTATTTTTAAAATCTGCAGCATATTGTGGTTAATTGTTGTTGATCTCAATCTAAGCGTTGTCATCTGAAAAGCTTGTCAAACAATTACAGGCTGGCTGAACATATGAAGCATTTAGCATGGCGACCTCATTAGGTACCTACTGGGTGCCAGCTTGGTACAAAATCAACATGATACTAATATTGATGTATTAAGGTACCCAGGTATTACCTAGTACACCAACAGATCAGATAATTGTCTTGTATTTATTTGTCCCGGTCTTCCCTCTGCTCATAAACATTGAGTGGGATCAGAGCATCATTAGGGGGTTCAAGTCATCGTTGGGGTGGGGGTGGGCTCAGCCCCCCCCCCCGGGAAGTGTAGAAAATATCGCCCCTGCCTACTGCGGATGCCGTGTGAGGATGTCACGGGTTTTGGTCATTTTATGTGCCGTCTGGGGAATGGTACAAGTGTTGAGCTTCCTGCAGACCCTGCGAGAAGCAATACAGGCTCGGCTGTTGCTGGATCATGATTCTACCTAACAGGGGTACCAATTTTTGTGAATCATTGGGGGTGGCCTAACCGAAGACCCGACAACCTGCACCCCCTCCCTCCCCCCATTTTTCTCACCGGATTTAGCCCACTTTATTTTTATTAAACTCAATGTATGTGTTAAATCTTCGTACAACTAATAGATTTCACTTTAACCTCACAAACCATTGTGTGTCTTATGGCGCTAGGTATGTGAAGTTTATTGCATCGTTTATGCGCTCATCTGTTACGATTTGTCTCTTGTGGTGAGAGCAACCATGGCTTTTTGTTATGTGAGCGGTACGTGACGCCACTACGCGGAAAGATGAAGAAGAAGATAGCCTTCGTGTTATGTTCATTTTTTACCCACGTTTTTTTAGTATTCCACCCAAAAACATTGAGGGGCCAAGCCAACATTGGGGGGGGAGCAACTCAACATTGGGGGGCCAAGGCCCCCACAGAAGAGTACAAATCGGCACCCGTGCTATATTACTGTGGACGCTATTAATCAGTTACTTGCACAGTGGCGTCACAGGAACAGTCACACTTGCAATAACAGTGTCCGGTCCTAGCGACGTTGTGTTCCTACCTGGCAGGATACCAGGCCCCCTGCAACGCCCACGCGCAAGCCGCTGCGGTGCCGGATGTGTGCCACGTAGTGTTGGTCCCCGGAGGAGGGCCGGATGTATGCCATGTAGTGTCGGTCCCCGGGGGAGGATCCCGGCTGCCATGTGCTGACCTCGGGCAGACGTCCATCCGCCAACGTCCTGCGCAGGAAGAGCGGTCATGTCGCACTGTGCACTGACTGTGCACAAATCAGATAAGTTCACCGACAGCTTGCGCATCACATCGTGTGAGTGTGGTGTGTCTTTGTCGAGACTGTCCGCTTTCTCGTGGCCGTATTTATCGCGCAGTTGGTTAAAGGGAATGTTTGACATTTGAAGACAAGACAGCAAGCATCAGATGTCACGAAACCAGCTCGCTTATAACTATTGGTATGCTTTTTAAGTGGAAAAGACTGCTCTAGACAGCACCATTATCTATCAGTAAATGTATCATTCGATGTGTCATGGTTTGATTGCGTCATCGAGCCTTGCACAACGTTGAGAGTCAGTTGATGGCCGTTATATCCAGAAATCGCGCTCACCGACGCCAAATATGAACGCCTCGACAATTATATTTTTCTTGGACTTGATTGCCGCATGACTTTTAGAATTGAATGGCGGTATTATAACGTCATGGACGCCAAAATGACTGAAATGCTTTCCTCGATACACCTTTCCCCATTTTTGCGGGCGTGTAGCTCAGCAACTAGGGTCTTAAGAAAGGCAGGACTGTGAACAGCACCGAAAGGTCTTCAAGGTGGCTTTTTCAGTTCAAAACCCCATATAAATGTGGAACACTCCCTTCACAGGTTTCAGCGAGCGTCGCGCCATTTGGCCGGGCCACCCTACTGCCGCCCTGCGCCGGGCTGCCCGGGCTATCCTGCTCTTGCCACTGACATTAGGAGGTACCGCTCGCCTGGTGCAGGGGCTGAGGCGTCAAGCGGACCTGCCTGTGAGACGACGAGCCGCTGCTGGTACCGGACGGAACGACGCTTGTATACATACAAACCAGGAAAGCCAGACATTGTAAACAATGTTGGAAGTCGGAGGAATGGTGCTTCCTCGAAAGCAATTCCAAGTTCATTTCTTTTTAATAGGAGTTTGATATCCCCTGCCGGACTCGCACGACCGAAATCTTGCCACTTTCACACTTTTGTTTCGGCGGACAGTGCTGTGACGCTGTGACCTTTAACACAACTTCTGTCACTGTCGTATACTGGCCTACAGTGGTGACAACACGCCGAAAGGGCGAGCGGTCGACACAAATGACAATGAGTTCCTGCCCGCACGAATCGGGAGATGAGGCAGCTTCCTTCACATGCAGCTTAAGATAGATTTTTGCGGCCGAACTCGCTTGTTTTGTTTTATTTATTTCTCGAAGTTCGTTCCGTACCCTGAGCGCCCCGTCCCGGCGAGTTTGTATCCACCGGATGACATGAACTTTGCAAGGCAAGCTGCAAAATCGCGCGCAGTTAGACCTTTTGAGATGATCGGACGGCGGGAAGTGGTTGATTTCCACCACGAGGCGCCATCGGCGCAGGAACTGACATGGTCCTGCAGTGCGGGCTCGCCTGCAGCATCCACGGGTCATCTGAACCGAGCACGCACTGTGCACCGCTGCGGGCTGCACCAGTGCCCTGCAGGCCCACAGCGGCCGCGCGGCCGTATCGCGCCGATAGCGCGTGGTGCGTCTGCAGACCGCACCCTCTGCTGCGGGCTGTCAGGGCTCTGTGCAGCGCCTGGCTGCGATCAGCTGCGATCGATCAGACTGGTCCTGTTCGTCTGCCGCGCCTGGGGCGGAGCACCCACGCTGGCCATCAGACGGATTCGCGAAAGCGAAAGCCCGTGTATGTGCGCGATAGTGCCATACATGATATTTTTATAGCCTTATCGAAATCGTCCGCACATCGCCTCCGTGCCCACTCCGACACCGTTTTCATTGCCCAGAGTTCCCTGCCACCCAGACACATTCCACCGCGAGAAAAACAAGGGGACCGCGTCTGGCGCCTATTTAAAGTGTCCCCCGGCCCCCTGCGCTGCCCGTGGCGTGCGCCCAGGGCGCGGGAGGGCGGCGGGGGGGGGGGGAGCCGCGCGCGCGCGCGCCCGGACGCCAGTCGGCGATCAGCTGAGCGCGGGGTGGCACGGGGAGCAGGGCGCTCTGCGGCCCACGCTGGCATCGAGTGAAGCGGAGAGTTGCACTGCCACCTCCGCACCCGTCGACAGCGAGGCAGAGAGCGCCGCCCGGTACGCAGGTAACGCAACTCTTTGTCCCGGCGGGACGTTGGCACACCCTGTAGAGTTTTGCACGGTCGCCCCTTGCACTGTTTTTTTAGGGGAGCGGGTCGTGCCGGCGGCGGCTCCTTTTCCCCGTCGGCGGACTATGGAGCTCCCGTTTGGTGGCGGTTCACACTCGTAGCGGCGACCGCGCCGAGTAGCGCCCAAGGTCGCCAGCGTCAGACACGCTCATCCATGCCGCCAGGCCCGTCGGTTTCCAAGGCCAGTTTTCAGGATGTTGTCTGCGGTGCTGGCGAACTGCGTGCTAACTTGGCCGGCAGGCGGGCTGGGCCGACTGCGGCGCGCCCATTAGGCCGGAGGTCGTCAGGTACGATCGCCGTCGAGCCAAATGACGCCGGGACGGCAGGGCGCGGGCCGTATGGCAGGTGTGACAGCCGCCAATGCAGCTCACATCGGACTAACACAAAGCTGACCTGGTCCCACTGGGAGACGGGCCTCGGGTGCTGTGTCTTACGAACTTCTGCGCGTGCCCCCGTCCGTGAACGCCAGCCCGCCACCATGGGTGGGATGGGGACAGGGTAGGTATGATCGCATGACTCAGCTGCCGTCAAAGAGCTGCCGTCAAAGTCGGGGGCGTATTTTACGTCCACCCTGGACATCGAATGGTCTGCCAGCCGTTCATTTTCACGGTTTTAATGGCCCACTGTTGCGCGGCTTGTTGGGACGTCCGGGGGTGGGGGGAGGGAAGCAGGTGACCTCTGGCCGCTTTCGACCCTGAACGGGCGCTGCTTGTCCGCGCATGCTGAGACTGGCGCGGCGCTGGAGCGGCCGACCGGGGCGCTGGGCGAGCCGGACGCCGCGGGAAGGCCGGACCGACTGCCTGCTCTTTGTGTGGCTGCGATAGCGCTCACCGGTGCGCCCAGGTGGCGTCATGTGGGAGTGCTGGCGCCTGACGACCAGCGGGGCTCGCTCAGACCACTCGCGTGACCGTGACGGACAGTGGGACTCGATCCCGCGGCCGTGGGACCGCGAGGTAGCGTTGGGACCCATCCTGGGACCATCAGGGGCAGTGGGACCCGATGACACGCTCACGATGGACGTTGGGATCCTTTTTCACGACGGTGGCCGGCAACCGTACCCGCTTCCGTGTTCGTGATGGGCGGCGGACCCATTCCCGTTGCGCTCTTTAGCGGACAGAGGAGTCCATTTCGCGGCCGTGACGCAGAAGATGACACAGGACCACTCTCGCGGTGCCCCTGTGCAACTGATCCCGCGGTCGAGAAGGACAGTGGGCACCGGTGGCGTAGCTCGCACCGACTGGCCGTCGGACACGATTTCGCAATCGTCATTGACCCTAGAACCTGGCGACGGGCCGCGGACAACTCTAGCGGTCGTGATGAACGTTGTGACACCGTCGGCGGTCGCGAGTCGTCTCTGCTGGCGGAGATCGTCGGGCCTTCCGCGCGACAAGAAGATCGTCGCAGACCCAGCGGTCGCGCGACGGACGGTGAAAGCGAAACCGTCGCTGATCGTCCAGCAGCCAGCCGGGCGGTCCGGTCGGCCGGTTCTGGGAATCGGCCGCCTTTGTTGCGTTCAGCTGCGCAGTAACGGATCGGCGGCTGCCGGGCGCCGGCCGAACTGGTCGGCCAGTCGGGCAGCCGGCCGTCTCGGCGCCTCGGCGGCCGGACGGAGCGCGGCGCGGCCACCGCACCGGCATCGTCGGAGGCTCGACCCGCTAGCGACGGGACTGCCGGAACCGACGACTCGTCTGCTCTCGCACGGCCGCAGCAGCCGGACGTGGCGCCGATCCCCGACAGAGCCGCTCGCTGCAATCAATATGCTTGACCCTGGTGTCAACCGGCGACCTCGGTGCGCGCTGTCTGAGCCCAGGGTGCGACAGAAGTCGCACTTGATGTCCCGGCCTCAGCAGGCGCCGCCCGTCGTTAGAGCGCGCCAGTCGCGAGCTCAAGCTGGGGCGACATGGGTGCGCCGCTGCGCCAGAGCTTGCGACGTTACCGTGCGTCACACCTGCGAGACGCCCGGGCGGTCCGCGGGAGCCGGCGTATCTAAAAACAGGCTGGAGGTCACACGTGTGTGAACGCCGTGTGCTGACGTCGCATGTGTGTACTGATGCGCAGTTTTTTCCGGAATGAGGTCACGTAATCTCCGTGGCGGAGTTTCGCCGCAGTTGGCACTAGTTCGCCGGTAGCTTTTTCTGAGGTGAAAGATCCCGGTGGTCTTACGAATGAGGATGCAATCGTCTGCGCCGTAGTAGCATGCGTTGCTCCTCACGGAATCCTGGTGGAGAAAACCAGCGATGCTCTTCACTGGTTGACATCCGCCCCTAGTTTTCTGTACTGAAGGTAGCGCTGCTCCATGCGATCCTCTAGACAATGACCGTGAGGTAGGGACGGGTCGCCGTTCCCTGTGACACTGTGACAAGTTGTTGCAACACCAAGTACAACTAATTCGGAAGTATCATATTTCCCAGTGACATATCATTGCCACCATTTCAGGCATCCACGGGGACACATCAAGGACGTTGTCCGTGGCCACTATTCATCCCGTTCTCCTTGTGTCAGCGGTCCCGCGAGGTCTCCTGAGGGGGCGCCGGTCGGGAGAGAGGGGCGACACACCCCGGATTCGTGGCGCCGCCGGCCGACCGCTCCCGAATTAAACGTCTATCGACCGGGCCGCGCCAGGCCGTTTCTCCGGCCGGCGGCCGCCCTCAGCGCCAGCGGCGGAGACGTCCCGGCCGCAGTCGCCCGCGCCGGGCTCGCCGCGGCCCCGCCGTCAGCGCGCCGGGCATGAGGCGGGCTGCGCGCGGGGTCAGGCAGAGACGACAGGGCGCTGGACAGCGACGGAGGGGGCGCCGGCGTCCGCCCGGCAGACCCGCCGGCTGCCGCTCCTCCGCACCGCGTCTCAGCTCTGGCTCAGCTGGCAGCGCCGATTCGCCGTAACAAATCACAGCGCGCCGTCCCACCGCACTGCGTCGCGGGAACAGACGGGTACACCGTCACTGTTCCCTGAATGTCATCCCCCGCCTCGCCGGGGGGCGACCCGCCGTCTGTGCCGCGGGCGCGGGTAAACCTCCGCGGCGCCCGTCGCACCGCGGCCCCATCGACCCCTGGCCCACTTCCGCGCACGCGGCCCACGTGACCGGGCCGTGCTACGCAGCGGCGCCCGCCCCGCTGTCACGTGGGCGTGACGTGATCGCTGGCGACGGTGTGGCGCCGGGCCACCAAACTCATCCCTGGCGCGGCGCGGTAAAACGGCTGGCCGCTGTTGTTGCAGACCATGCGCTGGCGCGGCGGCGCGAAGGGTTGTCGACCTCGTTTTGAGCCCAGAGCGGGAGGAGTATGGGGATGGTGAGGGGGGAGAGGGGGACCAGCAGACGCCAGCTGAGGAGCGGCGCGGCTCGCGCTGTCAGGGATTACGTAACGTGCTGGGACGAGCTGAGACGCTGAAGTGGGGCGCGCCAGCAACGCGGGCGCTGGCAGAATTTGCCCAGGTGGTATCTCACAGAAGTTTGGGCAGTGCGTGTTTGCCACAAGTGGTATGTGCGCGCTCGCAGGCCACCAACGATCAGCTGAAGGCCGTGTTTTGGCTGCCGACGGCGGTTGGTTGCGGTCCTGTCATGCTACGTGGGGAGGTTCTTTTCGCTGAGATGCCCAACGACGTTCGCATGAGGCCACGATGGGTCACGTTTCTAGGTCAGCAGAAAGTAATGGCGGCAGCGCAGAGTGTTTGGATGGCGGCGATATATAATTTGATAGCTGATACTGCTAATGCGGCCAGGAACGAGTGCCGCCGGCCTCGTCCATTAAATGAGACTACAGCCGCGTATCATAGCCGAGCAGGCGCGGGCGGCGTGCATCGAACTTCATTCTCCTGATCCATACGGTCGCCCACCGCGCATTCTGGTGACCCTTGGCCGCGAGCTAACTCGCCTCCCCCTCGGGTTAAAGAGAAGTTAAAGGGAGTGCTCCACATTAATTTTGGGCTTTGAACTGAAATAGTCGTCTTTAGCACCTTTCGGTGCTGTTCACAGTCCTGCCCTTCGTAACTCCCAACCCCCTTCAGTTTCTGAGCAACACGCTGTGGAAATGGGGGAAGGTAAAGTGGGAGAGTACTTCAAAGTCACCTTGGCATAACGTCATTCAAATCCCACTATTCATGGGGTTTTTGACTTTGCCAAGCCATGCAGCGATCAAGGCCAACAAATGTAACTCGGGGCGTTCACATCTGACGTTCGTGAGCGCAATTTCTGAACAACAGCCGTCACCTAGCTTCCATTCAATATTGTGTAGGATATAATGACGTAATCAAACCATGACACATTGAGGGTCATGTTTACTAAACAGGGAATTGTGACTTTGTCTGTCTAGAGCAGTCTTTGCAATCTGTCTAGAGCAGTCTTTTCCACTAAAAAAGTACACTCATAGTTATACGTGAGCTTGTATCATCAAATATCATGTTGACTTCAATGTCTTCAGCTGTGAAGCATGCCTTTTAACATTGGCGGAGGCAGTTGCCTGACGTGGCTACAGTTGGGTGCCCTGTAAGGCGAGCGGACTGGGCAAGTCTTCTGGGGACGTGGACGGGCCAGCCAGGTCATTCCCCGGAAGTGGGTGGACCGGGCACAATACGCCCTTGAGATGGACCTGAGTGAAAGGTCATCCGCTTGGGTGAACAGATCAGACAATCCTTAAGGTGGAGAGACCTGACAGACCCTGTCGGTGACGTGGACAGACCTAATAGATTGTCTCCGTGAAGTGGACAGACTTGCCAGACTGTCTCCGTGGAGTGGACAGACTTGACACATTGTCTCTGTGGAGTGGACAGACCTTACAAATAGTCTACGTGAAGTAAACAAACCTGACAGATTGTCTCCGTGGAGTGGACAGACTTGACACATTGTCTCCATGGAGTGGACAGACCTTACAAATAGTCTACGTGAAGTAAACGGACCTGACAGATTGTCTCCGTGGAATGGACGGACCTGACATATTTCCTTTGTGGGATGGACAAACCAGACATACCTGGTAGTCGTCCGGTAGATGACTTGGCGAACCCGTTCCCTGGAATGGAAAGGCCTGATAAGACTTGACGTGGGGTGGAAAAACCCGACATACACCCTTTACTAATACACGACATACATACACGACATACACCCTTGGCTAACATACCCCCTGCTGCGTGAGGTGGTCGACCTGATTGACCGCTTTCTCTGAAGTGGACAGACCCGTCAGACCCTTTATGTGAGATACACGGACCTGACGAACCTGACCTGTAAATCACACGGACCTTTCCATGAAGTGGGTAGACCTGACAGACCCCCGCCGCACGGTTAGACAGATGCTCTCCTCGGGGGGGACGGACCCCCTCCGTGGGGGGACGGACCCCCTCCGTGGGGTGAACAAATCCGAAGACCCGCCGCGCGTCGCAGCCAGCCCAGCCCGGTGCGGCCGGCCCGCGCCGACGCCGATCGATACTTGCACCCCGCTCGGTCTGGTGGCCGCTGGCACGTGTTCGGACCGAGCGCGTGGACGCCCACGCCACCCCAACCCGGCGGCCCGTGCGTGGCTGCCGCACCTCCGGCGCCGCCAGCTGCACCAGTCAGGCGGCTTCACGACGGTCGGCGGTCGCCCGCGCTGGATGGTCTGGGACCGGTCCGTCCACCTTAGTTGGCGGCTTGTCCCAGTCGGACGGTGAAGGAGACCCGTGTCGGCAGCCTGGCACCGTTCCCGCACGAGCAGAGGGTCCCGGCAGGCGGTGCGCCCATCCCCCTGACGTCACTGCGGGGGACACGACCCGCAGACGGCCTGGCAGCGGCTCGTGTTGACTGGCGGCGGGCCGCCTGCTCGCGGGTCGCCAGGGCTGATGCACGGACAAAGACGCTGCTGGATGCTGGGGAATCAGCGGCCTATGGGCAGCCACGGACGGGCTCCGGATAAACCGCTCACCCGCTGGTGCCGTGTGTCACTGGTATTGACTGGCACCCGTTCACGTGTTCTTTGAAAGACGGGTCTCGTCTAGTGAGCGCACGCATTGGGTGGGTGGGAGATAGGTAACGAAAATTACTCACGCATGAGCGTTTTAAAGGCTTTTCCCATTTTTTCGTTGGAAATGGAAGTGCTCGGGTTGGAAGGCTTCGACCATGGCGTTTTGAGATATTTAGCTTGTGTAGTTTGGCGTGGTCGGCCGCCCTCGTCGTGATCGGAGACAGCTTGCCAGCTTGGCAGCTTGCCAAGTCCTGACAGCTTGCCGTGTTGTCAGGACCTGGCAAGCTCAACTCACAGTCAGTAGCTTCATCATGCCTGTGTTTGGAGGCCAGGACTCTGATAGACAGAAAGAGAAAGTCTGCTGGTGCTTAAACGCGTCGATGCATTGAAGAATCGTATGGGCCTGAAAATTAAAAATAATAACAACAGAGGCCTATGCCGCACAGAACATCAAAACCTTGTTGACAGCAGAAGAATTGGTGCTGCGCTTTCCACTCCAGAAAAGGCCCACCCTGGCCTAAGCTGGACCCCGGCCGGGCTAGTGACTGGCTTTCAAACCCGTTATTTTCATGGAAACAACGGTGAATGGACGGGATTTCCTAGTGTGTCGGCCCAGCTGGAAGGCCTGACCACGGCATGTCATAAGCAAGCAGCAAAACACGCTCATTGTCTTCAGCTGCTCCCGCGTGCGCCGTCCTCCTGCGGCGCTGGCGCGGTTGCAGTGAGCAATCTGGTTCGCAGCTGTCTCGAGGCAGAGCGTGGACCAGTTCGTTTTACGACCCATTGAATGGCTGGGGCGGCTCCGTAACAGGTGCGCCGTTCGACCCGACGGAGCTGCGGTGAGTTGCGCCCGGCGGCACGGGGTGCGGTCCGGCGCCTGCTTGCCGCCGCAGTCTGCCGTCCCGCCACCCAACCGCGCGCTTCGTGTCCCGTGTGCGGCTACACGCGTGGCGGGCGGCGCTGCTCGCGTCGGTGCAGCAGGCGGGCGAGGAGGCGACGCGCCGCTCGTGAGCACCGCTCGGTGCCGCCGGGTCGGGCCGCCTCCAACCGTTGGTCGGTCGACCAGGTTGCCTGCCCCGCGCCACCTACTCCATCGGCGGCCGGTCACGACAGCCGACACGGTCGGCAACAAAGCCGGAAATAAAGCCGAGCGGCGGCGTCGCACGCACCGCCAGGCCCGGCTTCGCCCGGTGCCGGGGTGGGGACGGCGCGCGGCGGGGTTCACTGGCCGGTCGCACGGCGCGGACGCAGTTAGCGGATGGCGACCGCTGCACTCTGTTGCCAGGCGCGTTGAGCGGGCCTGGCCTGGCCGGCCGTATGACGCCAGAACTGCCGGCCGCGCGTACAGGCAAGGGGAGGGGAAACGAAGGGAGTAAGGAGATCCAATCTTCAAAATAGTCATGTGACGCCTGCGGCACTGCATGGAGTGAGAAATCAATAAACACATTCAAAAAAGATGGGTGCCAGCGGAAGACTTCCGATCGGTGCCAGCGGAAGACTTCCAATCCGTCCTGGATGGATTGGCGCTGGCCGCTCACTGCTGAAAGTTTTTCTTCATTGGCGTTCATCCTGCCCACCGTCCCAGCTCCGTTTCAGAACCATTTTTTCCTGCATCTCTCAGGTGACAAGTCCCGTCATAGGTGAAACAGCTTTAAATGCTGGTAGACATGACTGCACATCACAACCGTCATAACACGCGAAATGACTAGTCACGTCCAGGGGTGAAGTTTTAAGTTGGGGTTTGAGCATGGGAAAGGGTCAAACCTACCGGCTAGATACGCTAAACAAACGGGTTTGCCCATGGATTTCACCCTTTTCCTCCCTCCCTCTCAAAGGGCAGGGCTGGACCCTTCGCCCCCCCCCCCCCTCCGCCGTCAACTGGATACGAAACTACATCCATGATTCCGCCCCCTCGACGGCCCGTCCCCACCACCAACCGTGATGATTCATGTTATTGGGGGATGCCTCAGGCCCGGACCCTCTGTTCGTTATTTTTTGATGCTCCGTTGCCCGTCAGCTGTTGGTGCGCCAGGCGCCTCGAGCCAGTGACAGCGAGCCAGTTGAAAACAAAGGATAGTGGGGTTGCCCCGCGCGTAGGTGGTGTGGTGGGCCTGCGCGTGAAAACCAGGTAAAGGAGAACGATTAGACGGCGTTACTGGTGCTGTTTGTGCTTTTCTTACGCCGTTATGAGTATCGTTGCGTTGTTGGTATTACGTTTTAGTTTGGGTTTCGTGCGTCATACGCAATGGCCAGGCCGATCGATTGTTGGGTGTCCGCTTGGCTGGACCCTTCCCCATGGCTCATACGGTGGGAAACATTGTCATGCAAAAATTCACGCATTTTGCCCTCTAGGTGTACTTTTACCATCGGTGGAAGTCATGAAGAGGTCACAAATTCTGCGAAGAACTCGGGACGATCAATCTTAGCCATGTCATTGATCTGGCTGATGAAATGTGATTTCAGCAATGGTCACACTCGTTTTTGTCGTCCATTGAGCGTGAAACGCATCAATAAATGTTGAATCTGAAATCTTTCAGTGGTATACAAGTTTGATATCCTGTACTTTGCATGGGCTGCTACACCCCATTAAATTTATGTGGAATATAGGTCAATAGCCACTTGTTCAGTTGTGCTGCCAGACTGACCTGCATGGAGCACTATTGCCTAGAGCATCCAATGGTTATATGCATTTGTATGTGCTGTGAGCATATTTTACTATTAAGGGGGAGACTCAGTGCATTTTGAAAAAAGAGCATCATAATGTTACCATTCCAAACAGGGCTGGTTTTAACAAGAACTTTTTAGACAAGGTATAAGAAAAATGTCACAGTATGAAGAAACATGACACTAGATTATGCAAGCTGGTGTAGCTTGTGCTGTTCTGGGGACTTTGGCATCCAGTTTGTGTCTGTGCTGCTCTACATGTGCGGCACTGAGTGCAAGGATGTGTTTGTACTTAGTTGGACAGTCCCTTAAGCTGAAATTAGATGTTTGGTACTTGTGATGCAATTTTCTAAAGGAATGATATGTATGCACTGGTCCTGATCATGATCTTTAAAATCACTGAACCATTTGCCCCTATCTTGCGGTTGTATAATGCATATTTCATTGAATGTTTGCCAGTAGGAACCATGAACATCTCCAGCCACCACTTAAATTGTTTAAGCATGTTAGTTGTGGAGACAAGACTCAACTCTTGATGTTGAAACTTTATGATCTTGAATGGGTTGAGGCTCAGCAATCACATACTATATTTATAATGGTATTTTACATTCGGTTGGTTTCAGGTATATTGTTAAGCTGTGGATGTATGTGGTATCATGTATAGGTGGTATATACCATGTCTCCTTGGTAGCTGGTAATAGGATATATGTGTGCTGACATAGCCATAATAGCAACAGTATGGTCATGCACCTCATAATCTCTGGAGGAGTAAGTGAGTGATGTAGTGGTATAAGTAAGTATTGCTTAAATACTGAGTCAGTAGTAAGTAATGTAAATTTAAGCATAGGAATTGGTTTAAGATACTGTCTGATTAACTTTTTTGCCATATGCTTACCAAATTAAGGTTGAGTTAATTTTGAAGGTGACATTGGTGGCATTGTGTTGATTACTAAGAATTGCAATGTCATGAGTTGTTACAAGCTAATGTTTATGTGCTAAGTTTGTTTCACTCTGTGTTATGTGGAATGTATAGCTGCCCCCATACTGGAAGCCATTATATTTGTGATATAGTGTCTAGCAGTCATTGCTTAAAAGTATGCTTGATAAAAGATTGTGAAATGCAAATCTTTCTCTTTTTCCAGCAACACTTGCACAATGGGGCTCCAGTGACAAGAGAAGCTGTAAAAGCACTCCCAAAAGGAGCAAATGGAGTCCCATCACATTGCATAGCTGAGTCTTCAGACCACCAGAAGATGGATAGTTTGGGGGAGTATGAGTACTCCTCCAAAGATCTCATTGGCCATGGTGCCTTTGCAGTTGTGTACAAAGGAAAACTGAAACAGGTACAGTATGCATTTTTTACATCCACAGGGGAAGGTGGTCTTTATTTCTGATTATTACTATCATTGCTATCATTTTTCACACATTTGCATGAGTTAGACCAGGGCCTAGGCAAATTGATAATGATAAGATGCATTATTTGAATGCTAATATGAAAATCATATGCTAGGAATATGTTGCTTAATGATATAACTATCCAAGTACCATTATATTATGTAGACCTCTTGACCAAACCTCATTTCATAGCAAGCTAGAAAGATGAGTTGTGTTGCCAATAATCTGTGTGCAGCCACAGACATAATCTCACCTGAGATGTTACTGGGGTACCTTCCTGGTTTGATGCCATTGTTTGTGGCCAAAGTGCGGGAGTTTCATCTGCTCAAAGGCTACTGGAGTCCAAACCTGATGAGCAACAGTGTTGGCTGCACCCATGTTGAGAGTAAATGAATGGTGAAAGAAAGTCATGGTCCACATTTGTCCTCATCTTAAAAAAAACTATACAAATTTTGTGGCATGAAGTGTGCTTAAGTCATATCTGGATAAAAATATTCACTATAGAAACTTGAGTGATGACCATAAACATGGTTGGTCCCTCACTATAGCAGTCCATGGGTAATCTTTCCCACTCTGTTGAGCGAAGACTGCTGAGGCATGTCATAAGCCAAGTGACATGCAATTTCATACAGTGTCATGACATGACTGTCCAAAGTGAAAATTTCCCTGGTTTTGAGTAGTCTGGGGTAATAATTAAATCTATATGATCTCTCCCTTCTCACCCATTGATTTGTTTCTGAATGGCACCAGGCTGCTTGCCACTGCAGCACCAGGATGGTGGCTTTAAATTTTGAAATGGACCTGCTGCAACATGGCAGAGAGTCAGCATTATCACCATCATGTCATATAATAGGTGGTTTAACCTTCATGGAAAAGGACAAATAATGGGTGATAACTGAGAAGTTTGTTGTATGTGGCTGTATCCCAAAGTTGAGATCTTAATATTGATCACTGAATGACATTTTCAGTAACATTTTCTGTTTTTGTGTACTTTTACCATTTTGAAATGCATTTTGTAGGCTATGCCTTCATTCAACCTGTAAAAACTCACTCTACTCAGCTGATGGCTGAGGCCAGTGATGTCTTTAAACCCATGTATCACCTTCTTACATTTTGAGCTACATTTCTGCCAAACTGTATGAAAAAATGATGAGATGCAGGTTGTGCACATGTTTTTGTTGCCTTGCATCCTCTCAACCAAATCCTTTTTGTGTGTTGTAGAATCCAGACTTTGTGGTGGCTATCAAAAGCATCACTAAGAAGAATCTGGCCAAATCACAAAGTCTGCTGAGCAAGGAGATCAAGATTCTGAAAGAGCTAACAGAGCTTAGGCATGAAAACATCGTAGCACTGCTCGACTGCAAAGAGACAGCCAACCATGTACATCTGGTCATGGAGGTGAGTTCAACCTGTATCATGGAAGTTCATCTTCAGCGCCAAAGCTCGGCCGTATCGAACTGAACACGAACGAATATCTCGTGTCCAGAATAACGAAATCGGTCGGATATTTTCGGCGCCATTCTCCGTTTGTCTGCTGCGCTGTTTTCGTGTTCGGGGAGCGGTTCGGGTTCGTTGTTTTCTCCTGCGGTCTCTGACGACCACCAAGCCCCGCGCCGAGGTTTTGTGCTGCGTGAAAGTGATATGACCGCAATGCAGACTCTTGTGGAAGCCGGCGGTCGGAGCTGTTTCCGCTCTCCGTGGCCGTCGCTCGTACGCATGCTTGTGCGCCTGCTGATGGCCGCCTCTCTCTTGCAGTACTGCAACGGAGGCGACCTGGCCGACTATCTGCACGGTGAGTCTGCCTCTCTGCTGCCGACGTGGAGCGTGTGCCACTTTGTGTGTCCGACCCGGCTCTGGCGCACCCGGCACTCTGCAAGCAGGAGGCAGACACCGCCAGGTGGAACGGTGTCTGCGGGAGGGTGTCTGCCGACAGTGTGGTCCGATTTATCACCTCTGACCGAGCCGCGAGTGCGTGCTATCATTGGAACTGAAGTTCGAGGAGGGACTGGGACGAAGTGTGCGTTATCCATGGAACTGGAGTTCGGGGAGGGACTGTAACGATTTCGGCTGGTGATAGTGAGAGTGTCCAGGCATCGCTCCAAGCGTCCAATGCGGGCAGTATTCCTTCGTCTATCCTCTGCCCGTGTGGTGCTACGCAGGTTGGACTGCTTACCGGTGGTATTATAGTCCAGTTCATTTAAGGAAGAGAGACCTGCCAATCAACCCTAAGTGTGCGTTATCACGGAAGAACATCAACAGCCTGACATCTGGGTCTGTGTCCCGCCGTTATTAAGCACGATTTACCCATGCGTATCCATGCGTATCTGCATTGCGTGAGGAAACGCACGCCTAAAAGCAACCCGTTTTTAGAGTACCGAGGCCAGCCCCGCTGACTAAGTGCCGACGTAGGATACGTGATTCTCTGGGCCGACCCTCATGAGATCACCTTCAGGGCCGGCCGCCCCCACGCGGTCGTGAGGCTCATGCCTTGGTCACATCTGACGCCGATTGTCAGACTGTCACATCCGATCACAGCGGACCTCGAACTGTGCGAGTCCGGGCTGTTGCCCTGTGTTCTCTGGCAGCCTGTAAGGTCGACACCCGCTCCGCCTGTGTTGTTGAGCAGGTCCATGCGACCCGCATGACATTGGTCCGACACTCTTGCTGGAGAGCGGTGCTGCACCCTTGTCCTTAGCTGGAGAGCTGTGCTGCACCCTTGTCCCTGGCTGGAGAGCGGTGCTGCACCCCTGTCCCTGGCTGGAGTGCGATACCGCACCCCTGTCCGTGGCTGGACATCGGTGCTGCACCCTCGTCCCTGGCTGGGGAGCGGTGCTGCACCCTTTTCCCTGGCTGGAGAGCGGTGCTGCACCCCTGTCCCTGGCTGGAGAGCGGTACTGCACCCTTGTCCGTGGCTGGACATCGGTGCTGCACCCTTGTCCCTGGCTGGGGAGCGGTGCTGCACCCTTGTCCCTGGCTGGAGAGCGGTGCTGCACCCTTGTCCCTGGCTGGACATCGGTGCTGCACCCTTGTCCCTGGCTGGACATTGGTACTGTACCCTTGTCCCTGGCTGGACATCGGTGCCGCACCCTTGTCCCTGGCTGGGGAGCGGTGCTGTCCAGCAGACCCTCGGATCCGCACTTCCCCTATCTTGCACTCGCTTGCACCTGTGAATCAGCGCCACCGGTCAGGGCTTGTCCAGCCAGTCCCCGGCGTCCGTGATTCAGAGCGAGCCCCGGACCCCGCCCCGCCCCGCCGTGCACCGGTCCGGACTGGCGTCACCGGGCCGTCGCGTGAGCGGTGCCCGGACCCTGGCTGACCGCTGACCGGCCGCCGCCCGTGCCCGGCAGCCAAGGGAACGCTCAGCGAGGACACGATCCGGCTGTTCCTGCGGCAGCTGGCCGGCGCCATGCGCGCCCTGCACGCCAAGGGCATCATTCACCGCGACCTGAAGCCGCAGAACATTCTGCTCTCGCACCACCCGGCGCGCGCCAAGCCGGCGCCGCACGAGATCAAACTCAAGATCGCCGACTTCGGGTTCGCGCGCTTCCTGCAGGACGGCGTGATGGCGGCCACGCTGTGCGGATCGCCGATGTACATGGTGAGCGTGACACTGCCGTCGGTCGGGCCGCTCGCTGCCTCGTGTCGGGCGGCGCGGCGCGCGGCGTGTTGTTTGGAAGTGCTTATCGATCGGTTGCGCATCTGTTTGGCGAACGGTGGCGTGTTTTTCCAGCTGGGTCGAACTGCAGCGAAGGTGTCTACACTCATCAGTATTGATCCCTTTTTGTGCGTGTGGGACGGGCGGAAAGTGCACGACAACTGGTTTGGCGTGAGTTTCGAAACACGTCATTTTGCCTAATTTGCGTAATCACCAGAGTGAACGACGGACGCGGCCGTCGTCAGTAAACAGAGGTATCTTATCGCCAGTATCCCGCGCTCTGTCCGCGTTGTTTGTCGGCCGCGGGCGGGCGGCTGGAGCGCCCTCTGCCGACCGCCGTAACATCGTCACCCTTTCGTCCGCAGGCCCCCGAGGTCATCATGTCTATCCAGTATGATCTCAAAGCTGACCTCTGGAGTTTGGGCACCATCGTCTTTCAATGCCTGACCGGCAAGGCGCCGTTCCACGCGAACACGCCGCAGGCACTCAAGCAGTTCTACGAGCGCAATGTGAACCTCTCACCAAAGTAAGCCGGTGGCAGGTGCTGAGGTGTGAGAAGTTGCAACGGCGGGGAGCCAGCGCTCATATATCGTTATCGTTCGCCCCGAGAAGGCAGATAGGTGTCACGCTGTGAACATGTGTGTTTCTAATACATCATTTTACGCAACGCACTGGTCAAATTAACGGCATCGTTTCCGATGGCTGGCTGGTAATGTGATGCGGTGCCGGGCGGAAATTCAAGTCAGTGATTGGCTCTGGTCGGTGAGCTGCCATGTGCGTGTCGCCGTGCTCTGGCGGCGGCGTCTGCTCACGTTTCGGCGCCGGCGCCGCGGGCGGTCCGTGCGTGACCGATCCACCCGCCAGCTGGCGCGGCCGTGCGCCGGCCTAACGCCCCGCCCGGCGCCCCCCAGAATCCCGCAGGGTACCTCGTCCGACCTGTGCGACCTGCTCACGCGGCTGCTGAAGCGCAACGCGCGCGACCGGCTCGAGTTCGACGAGTTCTTCAACCACCGCTTCCTGCGGCCGCCGGCGGCGACGGGCGGCGGCTCGGCGCCGGTGGGCATCAGGGCGGCGGCCGGCGGCGTGCCGTGCGACCTGTCGGCCAGCCCGGCGCCCGCTTCGCCGCCGCACTGCTACGGCAGTCCGGCCAGCCCGCGGCCCGGCTCACTGCCGCCGCCGCTGGCGCAGAGCCCGGGCACGGCCGCCGCCGCCGCGCCGCAGGCCGCCGCCGCCGCTCGCCGCCCGCCGGCCGACGTCGACGAGGAGGGCTTCGTCATCGTGTCCAGCGAGATGACGGAGGAGATGCCGCAGGCGCGCACCACTCGGTGAGTGCGGCTGTCGAGGTGCTGATTAGAGGCGCTAATGGCTGCGGTGGGAGGGAAAGCAGTCGCCCTGTTGATGCTTTCCTGTGACGCGGGCTGCAATTGACCGTTTGTCCGTTGTCTGTCGCCTGATGTGCTGCTGTTGTCTTGGGGCTGTCGTTACACGTGGCTTACCGTGCGTCACGACCACGCCGCTCTCGACCGGCGTTCGATCGCGGCTCCACTGTCAGCCGACTAGCTGGGTCGCGCTGGTGGCGCTGGTGACGGGCGCCGAGCTCTGACCTCTCGCCGCCGGCCGTCGCAGGGTGTCTTCGACGGGCTCCGAGGGCCGGCCCATGTCCAGCTCGCCGGGCGGCCAGCACAGCCTGATGGCCGAACCACAGCCGGTGCCGTCGCAGAAGCACACCTACAAGCTGCTGCGTCAGTCGAGCGGCGGCGGCGGCAGTGGCGGCGGCGGCTCGGCGGCCAAGGAGGCGGCCGCCGGCCCGCTGCCGGCCGAGGTAGACGCGCGCTCCATGTCGCCGCCGGCCGTGCAGTTCGTGCTGGGTCCGTCGCCGACAGCCGGCTCGCCGCGCCGCTGGTCCGTCTGCAACTCACCGCCGGCGCGCAGCCCGGTCAGCCCGCGGCGGCGCAGCGGCCGGCTGACGCCGCCGGCGCTGCCGCCCGTCACCGAGGCCGCCGACCTCAGCCTGGTCAACATGCGCAGCGTCGACAGCTGCGGCAACATCAGGTGAGCGACCGACGTCTTGTTGAGCGGGCGGCCGTCTCCCTTCGAATGGTATCGAGCGGTGTCGCTGCCGTCCCGGCATAGCCGCCTTCGGGCACTGCGCGGCTCTAATCTGTCTGCGTTCAGCTAGTCCTTCGAACGTGCGCGTCTGTTGCCAGTCTGATCTGTAATCCCTCCTCCCTCCGGGCCGCACGAAATGCGTGCCGGGCATCGCGCCAGCCGCCGGGCTTGTGTGGTTGACGGCCCGCGCGCGCCCCGGCAGGCACCTGAGCGGGCGGGCCATGACACTGCCCGAGATGACGTGCGGCTACCCGCTGCCGTTTCATCGCTCGCGAACGGACGCCAACCTGCCGTTCCTGCCGCGCCGCGCCGCGGCCGCCGCAGCCGCAGCCGCCGCGGCCGCCGCGGCCGGCGCCAGCTCGCCGCACAACATGGTCGTGCCGTACCAGAGCGGCCTCGGCAAGGACGCACACACGAGTGAGTGCCGTCGGCGGCGCCGCTGCGGTCGGGGCGAATCGGAAGACGGCGTGGCTCCGTATTTATGGCGCATGTCTGCGAGCGTGGGAGGGCCGGTCGGGGAGGGAATAGCCCCGGTTGATGGGTGTGGAATGCCGTAAACACGGGTGGAATGGGAGCCCGCGCGCTGGTGCGGATATTTGGAGCGACGCGGGGTAAATCCGTCGTCGGGTTCCTCCTCTGATGGTGCCGTGGTATGACCGGTCTTGGCAGACACGCGCCGGGCACCCGCCTTCGGAATGTCCCGCGTTCTGCTTGAAGGGCACCAGCGCCAAACTGCGCGTGTGCTGTCACAGCGTGGAGCCGCAGCTCGGCTGCAGTGCACCGGCGTGACGTGACGCTGGCTGTCGGGCGCGCGCGGGGAGGGGGGGGGGGGCGGCCACCTTTGTTGTCAGGCCCAGCACGCCTCGGCCGAAGCGGATATCTTGGCGCGCTGTATGGTACGCCGGCGTTCGGGGTCGGCGGCTTTGCGATGGCCAGGTCAGTTGTCTGTTGTGGATGGGTTAATGCCGAGCAGCTGCCAAGTGGCGGCCGACCTCGCGTCGACACGGCCCGGCGACGCCGGGTTCAACGCGCCGAAGGCTGCCGTGCGCTCCGGGCAGCTGCCGCCCACCTGCGGCTTGACAGCTGCCTTGTCTCCCACCCGAGGCGGGGAGGGGCGGTCGCTGGCGATGGGCGCGGCGGTGTGCGGTTGGGCGCGGGTGAAGGGTATATCCGCGGTCCGTGAACCGCACCCTCCTAGCCAGACGAGTGCTGAGTGACGCCGTGCAACCACAGCCACGGTCGCGGCTCGAAAGGCCGTCTTTGTCTCTCTTCGCCGCCGGCTGGCGCTTGCAGTGTGCGCCGCAGGGCGGGCCGACCCGCATGGTCCGTTGACCGGCACGGGTGGGTGCGCCGCCGGCGGGACGGTCGCCAGGGCCTGCGGTCGTCGTCGCCGGCGACAGACGGCCGCGGGACAGCGACCGCGCCCCGGGGGATCTCGGCCCCGCGGTCGGCCGCGCTCGCCCCCGCGGACGCACCTCAAGTGCCGAGCGTGACGCCGAGACGGCCAGCCGCGCTGCGCCGTGCCATTGATTCGCGGCGCGCCGTCGGAGAGAGGTCGGCCCGGCTCTGCTAAATCGGCCCCGGCCGGCCTTGGCGGCCCGTGTGTATAAACAGAGCCGTGACGTCAGGACTGGGCGGCGTCGGCGGGACGACGGCCGTCTGCGCTCCGCCGCTGGCGTCCGGCCAGGACGGCGACGCCGGGGAGCGCCCCTCCCCCTAGTGAGCCCGCCGCGCCGGCCGTTGGTGGCGATGTGTGGTGTGTTCTGTGCGACCCGCGAGTCATGCGGCTGCGGTCGACGCCGTTGCAGCCTCGAGTGTTTTCCTTCGCCTGCGCCTGGCCTGTTATTGAATCGTTCAGCGGAGGTGATATGACTGGGAAAGGTTGAGCTGTTCCATTTGGCGTGCTGCTCCCACAGCTCAAAGTGAGCCAGCTGTGGTTGTCTGGGTTCCACCGCGCTCTGCCGGTCCAATGTCGCCTGCGCGTCACCCCTCCCCCCCCCCCCCCCCCTCACGGCTGGTGAGCCACCGTCACCTGTCGGCGGCCACAGCCGGTAACACAGGAGAGGCGGCGTCTGCGGCTGCCAGAGGCGGAAGCCGATGCGGAGCGGCGTCACTGGTGCGGCCCGACCGGCCCGGCCCGTCGCGCCAGCTCCCCTGACGGCCCGACGCGCTGTTGCAGGCCCGCCGCGCGCGCCCGACAACATGGGCTTCCCCGAGTCGCCGCATATCACCGCCTTCGGGCCGTCGCCGCCTTCGCTCGAGCCGCCGCTGACGTTCACGGCGCCGGAGCTGCGTGAGGAGACGCTGCTCGATGTGAGTGCCGGGGCAGGTGGTGCGTGCTGGCGGCCGGCGACGGCGCACCGGCCGGCCGGGTCGCGCGCCCAGCTGCTCCCCCGCCGCTGGACCTGAGCGGACGGATGACGTCACCGTTGTGGTGGACCCGGGGCAGCTGGCGAGGGATTTCACGTTCTACCATGCAGATCACCCCAGTGACGGCATTGCATTAGGTGCATTTAGCGCCAGCGGACCGGTTCTTAGAACTTTGAAGGTGCTTCACTTTCAGTCTAGGATTTTGATTGAGAAGGAACACTAACACGGTTTGTGGTTGTGGTAACCGGTATTTGTCCCGCACCGGCACGTCTCAACGTCTCAGGGCACGCCTCAACGTGAATACTGTGAATTCCAGGGCACGTTGAGACGTGCCCTGGAATTCACGGTAAACAATCTTCCAGGTGTAAGCGGAAAGGCTTGCAACGTATGGATGCCTAATAACCATTTACCGCATTTTGTGTGCGAAATTTACGCTGACGAAAGCGATTCGGTGTAAGATGACACAAAGCCCTGCGTATCTGTGCTTCAAATTAGCTGGGGAAGCGATTCGGCATAAATTTCACTCGCAAATGTGGTAAATAGTTATCATGCATCGATAAGCAGTGAGTCGTCCCGATTACAGTTGGAAGATTCTTTACGACGAATTGTGCGGGTCCGTGGGTTTAGCCGGCTGCTGAGCAGGTCCTGTGGCGCGCAGCATGTGCCTGGCATGCGAGGTGCTCATCAGATAGCCTGTCGCGGCCCCGTCCCCACAGAGTGCTTCGGAGAGGTTGTATGGGTCGGTGGTCCGGTTTTGCTTTGCGGGCCGACTCCCAGGCGCTGCAAGACGAAGCGAAATGAGCGATGATTTCCGCGCACATCCTTCGTCACATCTGTCGGCTGTGTGGATGTGTTCACGCGTTGGCCAGGCCGGCGTGTGTTTCGGGGCATGTTTTCTGTAGCTGCGGTCCCGACCCTCGGCCAGTTGACAGCGCCGGCAGTAGTGGCAGCAGCGGGAGCTCGGTGGCTGCGCCGACCGTCCCGTGCGCACCGCCTGAACCCCGACCGGCCGCTCCTTTCCAGGAGGTGCATAACGAGACGCTGACGAAGCTGAACTTCATCATGGCCCTCGTGGGCTGCATCACCGAGCTGGCCGAGATCAAGGCGACGCCCTTCTCGGCGCTGACAGGTGAGCGCGGAGACCAGGCGCGATCGCCGGCCATCCGCCCGTGTCGTGGCTTATTCCCGGACCGGTTTTCACTTGGCCTGCTCCAGGGTCATTATCAAGGCCGGCGGTCGCAGCCGGCGCGGCCGTGTTGCGTGGCGTTGCGTCTGTCAGCCCGGTCGCGACAGCGACCTATCTGTTTCCCGATCGGTGTCGGGTGTCGGCCGCGGGCCACCTGTGACCGCGACGCGCCGAGCCATCGCGAGCCGCTCCAGCTGTCCGCTATGGAGACGCTTTGGAGACTGGAAACGTACCGCGCTCACGAGCGCAGATGTGAAAACCCGCGCCACCCCGCCAGGAAATTTCTGGAAAATCTTGGTCAGGCCCACAAGCTTGATTTTGTTAGCATTGGTGCAAAGTGTTGTTAGATATGTTGGCATGGCTCCAATTGTAAAAAAAAAAATAGGAGTAGCCGGAATGATGCAGTCATCAGTAAACGCGCATGGCTCATTCGGGCCAGAGATATAGCGCCCGACGTCAGCAGACTTTCGCTTTGACCGCAAGCTGAACCTCAAAGTGTCAAAGAAACTTTGCTACATGTCTCCTGCATCGTCAAGTGGGTACGTCCTACCGTGGCAAATAGTTCATCGGTTCTGTTGAGGAAAATGGCTATGTGCGTATGTCTGAGATCATGACTTCATCACCTTAGAACCACAGCTGATTTCATCTCCCTCACGCTGTTCCCTTTTTACTTCCTAAATATGTCAGGTGGGGCACAACGTATGCACACTGAAATGAAGGCCGAATTGGAGAATTCCTTGAAAATCCCGTGGTCAGCGAAAAATGTCCGCTGTTCTGCTTTCTGTGCAGATTGAGCGTGACTACAGCATAAGTGTGGGGACCAAGCATAAATAATGGCGCTTCTAAAATCGTAAACAGCAATGATCTTACGAATTGTGCGTACAAAAGCTTGCCCAAACTCTGGACGTTGCCATTAATGCCCACTAAATCGCTGAGAACCTTCTTCGCCGTGGTTTTGCGGACCTGTAGGCCGAGAAGTGGCGGCTCCACACGCCACACGGCGGCCGGCTTGACGCGTGCTGCCCCCTTCGCAGACTCGGTGCGGGTGGAGACGCCGCCCAGCGACCAGCAGCGCAAGCTGGAGCAGCTGATGCTGCACGCCAAGGCGCTGCAGCTGCTCTCGTCGGCGCTCTCGCTGGCCAAGGAGCAGCTGCGCGCGCGCAAGCTGCACCCCACGGCGGCCGTGCGCAAAGGTAAGGCAGGGCACGACGGCGGCCGGCCGTCAACGCGCGCGGGAGCCGGCGGCGCTCGGGAGCGGCTCGAGTAGAGGGCGCTGAGAGCGAAGCTCGGCCGCCCGGGACCGTGGCCAACCTGCGGGATGTGACCCGGCCGGCGTCCGCCCGGTATGCAGGTCGTGGCTGGGGGGGGGGGGGGGGGGCGGACTTCCCAAAGGGATGGACAGGCGGTCGATAACGGAGGGGGGATGCGCAGGATAGGTGTGGGTTGCCGGGGTGCATGGCGGCTCGTTAGGTTCATGCGGCGTCGATTAACGTGTGAAAACAGAGGTGTTCACGAGCGTCGATATTGGTATCTACGGACCTGTAGGGAAATGCATGGAACGTGGGGCGTAAAAACACTTCCATCGCTTTACGGCGGTTAGTCACGTAGATCGGAGTGGACAAGTAATCAGAGGCGAAGCACAAGATGCTGTAAAGGCACAAAGGTATCGCTCGAGTCAGTATCTTTATAACTTATCTCGCTTGAGTCAGTACCCTTGCAAGTGATCTCCCTTGAGTCAGCATCCTTTGCGATTGGAGGTACGTCAGTGTTTTCGAGCGGCCCTGGCCCAAGCGAAGCATCTTGTTACCCAGCGTTCGCTACACCATATGGTGTTTCGGCCAGCTGTAAGGAAGCCCAGTGTATTCCGTTTCGTGCTACGCCGTCACACGACAGAGGGTCGGTCCAGTGGACATTGACGGGATCACACAAGTGCGAACATGCTGGTTCTTTCACGTGCCGGAGCGATCACGTCGGGTGGGCCTTCTGTTGGTGGTGGTAAGCCAAAGTCAAAGAAACGGGTGCCGTTCTCTGTCGTGGCAAAATCTTGTCCGAAATCTCGTTGCACCATGGCTTTGTTCGAACCTAATGCGAGCTATTGCGCGTAAGAACTCTGATCTGATAATGCCGAAAAACCAGGAACTTAAGTCTTTTATTGCTGATATCAAGCAAGGAATTGTTGGTATCGTTCGGAACGAAGTCACAGAAACCTTATCTAGGTGGACCCCGTTTTTGTGTTTTTGTTTTGGCAGAAGCTTTGTGCTGCGGTCGTCTGGTGATATGGGTCCTCATATGGCTGTGTCGCCCGGCCGGGCTTTCCGCAGTCTCGCAGTCGACCCTCGGACCGCTGACGGCGCGTATTTATCTAATCATGGCACCTCGCCAGCTCTGTCGAGTCACGCCCAGTGGTTCCAAAACACGGGCCACGCATGGCGCGCCGGCAGCGGCGCGGCGCACGTTCTGTAGGGGCGGCCTACGTCCTCCCCCTCCCCGCGCTCCGTACAGAGGGTCGCCGCTCACGTGGCCTTCGGCTCGGCGCCGTCCCTGACTGTCCCGGAGGTGGGCCATGCCACAAGGCCACGGGGGCAGCTGGGGTGGTGTGCGTCTATGACGCCGTGAACGCATCTTTGTTGGCGTGGCCTCGTGTGGCCGTGAACAGCTCGGCATTGTCAATCCCAGATTATCATTCCGTCCATTGTTGACGTTCCCTCACGAGTAGACAGCTGGAATGTTGTGTTTCGGCGTATTCGATCTGTTTAGTCTGTGCTGAGTAGCGTGTGACGTCTACCACTGCGTCGACGGCCGCGGCCGGGCGCCGTTGCAGCCGCCAGCTGCGTCACGTGACTGACGCCGCGTCACGGAACTGGCTGCACCTGTCAGTCGTGGTGGCGTTGCGCAGCGGCCGCGCGCCAGCCCCGCGCGAAGCACGCTGACTGACGCCCGCCCGTCCGTCTGCCGTTTCAGTGCTGTACCAGATGAACGACACGTTCCGCCAGTGTCTGCAGACGTGCCAGCAGCTGAACCAGGGCAACGTGGTGGAGAAGTCCGGTCTGGACGTCATGACGTGCCACCTGCAGGCCGACAAGCTCATCTACAACCACGCCATCGAAATGGTGAGTGGCCACGCCCCAGGCAGCGGAGGCGCACGGGCGGGGGGACCTGAGGGGCCGTCGCCGCGCGCATGCAGTCGAGATGGTACGGAGACAACCCGCACCCGTCGAGGCGGCAGGCTTGTGTCATGCTGCCGCGGCGCTGGACGTCTCCGGCGTCCCGTGACGGAGCGTGACGGAGGGAGGACGGTCACGGCCGTAGCGCGGCCCGGCACAGGCGTGTCGCTCGGCGGTCAGGCCGTCCCGTGACCGGGTGTGACGGAGGGAGGACGGTCACAGCCGTAGCGCGGCCCGGCACGGGCGTGTCGCTCGGCGGTCAGGCCGTCCCGTGACCGAGCGTGACGGAGGGAGGACGGTCACAGCCGTAGCGCGGCCCGGCACAGGCGTGTCGCTCGGCGGTCAGGCCGTCCCGTGACCGAGCGTGACGGAGGGAGGACGGTCACAGCCGTAGCGCGGCCCGGCACAGGCGTGTCGCTCGGCGGTCAGGCCGGCTCGGTGCACCTCCGCCCGGCCGGGGACGGGGCAGCCGGACTGGGGCTGTGAGCGGACGGTCGTGTTTGGCGGCCGGAGCCGAGGCTGCGTCGCCATAGCAGCCTGACGTCGTCGCACTGGGCGCGTCGATCTCCGTGTAGGTCTGAGCTGTGGAGGCTAGTGGTGGCATCGCGCTCCAGCTAGCGGGGATGCAGACTGCGCGGCTTTGTTAACCATTGGCGATACCGGTCACTTCATTGCAAAGGGATGGCCGTTCAAGGGACGCGATGTTTCATTTATTCATGGCGACTCATTGGACGAAAAACAGGTCGTTGGCTGCCCGCTTGGCTGACGGGAAATGTGTGCCCAAGCAGCCACATGGGCCTCTTTCGGTGGGTTTTGTCTAGATATACTGTGTGTTCTTTAGTGACTGTGCCACAGTTGCGAGATGACATCAAAAAGCTGTGTAATCTCCGTCGGAACCAGTGACCGCCTCCTCAGCCTGTGTTCAATCCGTCGATCGGTACCGATCGGCGCCAGTATCGGCCGCTGCTGTGGCCCCGATGGTGGACCGCCCTGGCTCTGTGCGGCGCCGCGGGCCGTGCGGCCGCCGTGGCCCGACCGGCGGGCGGCGGGCGGCGGGCGCCGGCACGCAGCGCCGCCGGCGCTTCAGCCCGCTGTCGAGCGCGCTCTCCGGTCGCCGACGGCACGTGCTGACCCCCGCCGTCCGTTGCAGTGCCAGCACGCGGCGCTGGACGAGCTGTTTGGCAACCCGAACGAGTGCTTCCATCGCTACCAGACGGCGCACATCCTGCTGCACGCGCTCTCGCAGCAGACCAAGTGCGACCACGACAAGAAGGCGCTGGAGAGATGTGAGTAGCGCTACGGCCGTGTCGCGCGACCTTGACGACACTGTAGGAGCTGCGCCACGCGTGACCTCCATGGGATCAAATCCATTATCGAGTTGGCCCGCCGCTGACACCGCCCAAGTGGCCGCGTGGGCGGCGCGAGTCCGGCGCGCGCTGACCTCGCTCCGTCCGTGTCCACAGACAAGGATGCCGTGGAGAAGCGGCTCTTCATCTTGAAGGAGCACGGTATCAACATCTACACGGTGGACAGCGCCGCCAACTGAGCGGGCCGGCGAGGCTGCCTCTGCCCTCCTCCTCTCACCTCTGCCGGCCTCGCTCCTGTCGCCGGGCCGCGCGCTCCTCTCCGTCAACGATTCCTAACCCTGAGTCACTTTAGCCGTAGCCGGGCCGGAGGCGCCCCCGCCACGCTTTTGCGGATCGGCGCGCGCGCGCGCGCGCGCGCGGCTGGTTTCATATCTTCATACAGAGCGTTCGTCGTGTGGCTGCGCCGCGGTCGGCAGTGATGGCTCGGACGGCGGATGGAGTGCGCTTATCAGTTGGTCTCGGCGCTGCGTCCGCGGCCGGCTGGCCGGCTCTAGTACTGGGTAGGTGTCGTGTCGCCGCGCGGTGTCTCGCTGTAGGTGCGCTTCCCTGTTAGCTGGCCGTGCGCAGCGGCCTCATCCCTCGCGTGTTTGTGTGCGTGTGTGTGCATGCCTTGCCGAACCCGGCGCCAGCGGTCGGCAGAGCGGCAGCGGCCTCGGATCAGGCGCCGGCCCGATGGCCTGGCGCGGCAGCACGGGTAGCTAAGGATGGGAGGGCGGCGGCCGGCCCGGTGACGGCCCAGTATTGGTTTGCGGCCGCGTCACCGGGCGCCGTCCGCCGCAGCGTCGCCCCGGCGACCGATACACATAAGTCTAGTTTATTGGCGCGCCGCTGACTGGCGCTGACGACGCCGCACGAGGCCGGGCGGTGCCCGCTGGTCGAGGCCCGCCGGCAGTCTCCTCGGGCGTGACAGGCACGGACGTACGCGTGCACAGCAGTATGGTAACACGTGCGTGTGGTGTGTCCGTGTGCGCGTACCTGCGCATGCATTACGTCTATTTTAGAGTCGCAGCTCCTTACCATGCTCATACGATGTTGTAGCGCGTACGATTTTAACTGTAGCTGTCGCCTCGCCTCCCTCGATGTGAGCTGCCGGCGGACGCAGCAGCCATATACATGTACGATAGTGCGTCGCGTGGTGCCCCTCCCAGGAGCTGGCAGGCGGCGCGGCCGGCCCCCCGTGCCGGCGGAGGAGTACGCCCAACCACCGCGCACAAGAACCGGCGAGTAGAACGCTGTTTTGTGATAGTCATCATGAGTTGTTTCAGTTCATGCTCGGTTGTGTACAGCGCTTATTTCATTCTCATATATGATTGGTACCTGGATTATTCCCAGTCACCGCCGTCTTAACTGAACATATTGTCTTTCGCTCATTGAAGTTTTAAACATTGCATTGCAGTCAGGTATGCGTGCTGTGTCGCGTTGTCTTAACTGTAAAATACCTTCGTTAAGTGCATCAGATGTAGATGTTATTTAAAGCTGTACAAATAAATGTTGCACTATCCTCGAGTGACTGCGTTTCGCTGCCCAAAACAGTCTGGGATGTATCGACGGAAACATCAGCTGCCAAATGTTGGGCGCGGAGACGGAATTGCAAAATGAGTGCACACACTTTCGCATGTGGGATGCGAGAAAATTACTCATTCTGATTCGTGGTGTGGGATGGGTACAGGCCAACAACTGGCGCACATTGCAAGGATACCGCGCATGCGTCAAGCACGCCACTGGGTTACCGATGTGAGCGAGCATGACCCCGTACGCATCACAGCGCACCGTTTATCCCGAGCAGGTGGTTCTTGATCAGTAGACACCAATAGTCTGAAGTGCACCATGCGACTGGTTGACCAGCCGTTGTGCGGCCACATCTTCACCGGCGGTGCTGAATTGGTGTTTAAGGGCGCGCTGGCGCCGGGGCCATTTTGCGCCCACTTGATGACGGTTACCTACCTCTGCGACGACGCGATAAGTGTGTTGTCAACTAATAACAAGCAGTATCACTGGCACACTGACACTGAGGGGTGAGTGAAAATAATGTCAAAGTCGACGTGTGCTAAAAATGCGAGTACATCCCCAAGTTCACCACGTGGGTCTCGGCCGAGTAACCGATGAAGGGACGCTGGAGGAAAAATCGTCGCCTTTCCGTCTCAGGGCACCGGCATAAGACGAGGACATGTTCTACAGACAACCGGTTCCCGCATCTATCACACAGTGGCACATCCCCACGCATCAAGTAAAACGAGTGTGTTGCATATGTAGGACCCAACCGAAGCCTACAAAGGGCGACTTCCTGGAAACGGTTTCGCCGATGGGAAGATTCCCGGTCACCCAGCTGGGGCTTGATTTCCCTGAAAGCGTAAAGATGTCGGTCGAACATGTGCTGCCACATATTGCGGACATATTTGGAAATGACCAACTTCAGATCTCGAGCGGGTACATAAATTGGTATTGGTTTTCTCTCACACGCCGCAGATTTCGCTGCGGCGTCCGCTTTCTCATTTCTCATTATCACTATGTGACTGGGGAACCATATAAATGTGATACGGCAGGAAGTGTTGTCCAGCCATTCCAGTTCCTCCCAAATTGAGCGCGTCCAAAATGAGTGGTCACGCGACATCGCCGTCGGGTCTAATGATAAAAGTGCACTAAGTGAGTCGATCAAAATGACTACATCCCTTTCAGGACGGCAAGCAACGTACTGAATCGCTGCTAAAATAGCAAACAGTCCTGAGGAAAAAAACTGACACGTGATGCGGGAGGCAGAGACCTACGGTGTAAACACCGCAAACAAATGCGCAACCCGCTCCTGTTGAGCTCTTGGACCCATCAGTAAATATTTGTAATTAGTTCATTTATTGTGAGATCCGTTCAACGAATGGCTGAGGAACTCTCGTGGTGAAGTGCCATTTTTATGATGCTGACAGAGTTCCAAATCATACTTAATACTCAGACGTCTCCACGGAGCTGGGTCCCGAGGAGTGTGCGGGGCAATGTCATCCAGCGTAATAGCTGTCTCGTCCAGCAGTCCCGGACGCGCAGACACATCGTCCGCGCTGATTTGGGCCGCCCCCTCAAGAAAAAAAACGGATTAACGTCTGAAAGAAGGTGAACCCAAATGCTGGGTGATCCGGAAATTGCGAAACCTTTCTAGCGTAATTTAAAGTAAGTCGTTGTCTCCTAAGAGGCAAGGGCGGTTCATTCGCTTCCACCAGCAAGTTTCTTGTTCGGGTCGTACGAAACGCCCCAGTGGCTATACGAACACATGTTTGGTGGATTGTGTCCAAAACCTGTTTCGAAGATGTAGGAGCACTATCGTAGACAGGGCATAATCGATGACTGATTGAATTAAAGCCCTATGCAAGTTCAACAGGGTGCACATATCGGCTCCAATGGTCATACGACACATTACTTTCATGAGGTTCATGCGCTTTCGACACTTAATCTTAATCATCTTAAAGTGTTGCTCAAACGTGAGCCGACGGTCAAACGTGAGGCCTAGGAAACAGATGTCGTTACAAACTAGGATAGCGGCATTATAGAGTCACAACTCCGGGTCTCTACAGCCTCTAATCCGTGAGCAGAAGTGTATGAAGTTAGTCTTGGTGCTCGAAAATTTGAAACCATTCTTTAGGCTCCACTCAGTTAGTCGAATCATGCATAACTGAAGCTGCCTCTCTGCAGACGTCGTTGTGGGTGCTGCACACCAGATGGCAAAGTCGTCCACAAACAGTGACCGAGTAATGGTAGATGGCAGACAGTCGGCAATATCATCGATCATCAGCGCAAACAGGGTTACGCTAAAGACGCTCCGTTGGGGAACACCGTTCTCTTGTTCGTAGCGATCAGATAGCATGCCACCCACTCAGATTCGGACGAATCGACGACGTAAAAAGTTTTCAATGAACAGTGTCATGTGAACTCGGAGTTCACACTTGTGTGCTTTGCTTAGAATGCCATAGCGCCAGGCGGTATCATAAGCCCGCTCAATGCCAAACAAGATGGCTATCGTGTGACGTCTTTGTTTAAAAGAATGACGTGTAGTTGTGCCTAAAATCGTTAAGTGGTCAACAGTGCACCGGTTCTTCCGAAACTCGCACTGCACTTAAGAAAGACAGCCGTGAGTTTCAAGATACCTCATGAGACGATCATTCACTATCCTTTCTAGCACTTTGCGTAGGGCTGAAGTCAGCGAAATTGGGCGGTAGTGCAGTGGGTCGGAACCATCCTGTACGGGCTTCTGTATCTATAATGGCCTCCCTATAATGGCATCTGACTATAATGGCCTCCCGCCACGACTCCAGGAAGTCATCATGCAACCATATGTCGCTGAAAAGTTTAAGTGAAGCATGGAGGGACTCCTTCTTTAGATGGTTTAACATATAATTGTGGACTTTATCCAATGCAGGGGACACACTCTTATCTCTCTTAAGAGCAGTGCAAAGCTCCATGACAGTGTATGGTTTGTTGTACTCATAAATCTCTGAGTCAGGAACTCTAAAATTGATTGTCATCTTCTCACTTCGTTTCTTGTAACGAATAAAGCGTGGGTCGTCTGTTCCATGTCGGCACCTTTCTGCAAATGCGAGGCCTATTTTGTTGGAAACTTCCTATGTGTTTGATATCGTGATTCCCGCCACTTTCAACACCGGAGCTGCAGTGGAGACGCTCTTACCGGAAATGCGACTAATTCGCTGCCACACTGCACTGAGTGGGGTGTGACGATTTAAACCATTTACATATTCCCTCCATGATGCACGTTTTGCCTCGCATATTGTGCGTTTCGCCAATGCTCTAGCCTTTTTAAAGCGATGAGGTTGTTGGCCGTTGCGGAACGCTTGAAAACCTTGAACGCCCGCTTCCGCTTAAGAATTGCCGCCTTGCAGTCCTCTGATCCCTAGGGGACAGGGATCCTGCGCGGCTCAGGTGATGTCAAGGGAATGTAAGACCTTGCAGTGTCGACAATTGTGAATGTTACTTGTCGTGTAAGAGACGTTGCATTGACGTCTTCGGTCGGTTGCACTCCAATATGACATTCGTCAGTAAACCTTTGCCAGTTTGCACGTCGAAAGTTCCAGCAGGAGGGCCTGCCTGGGTGTCCAGCATTCATCCCAAGCCATATTGAGAAATGGTCGCTCGCACACGTAGTGCTCTCAACGAACCAAGACAGCCGACAGAAAAGGGACGAGGAGCAGATAGAAAGGTCTATCGCTGAAGTGGTGCTGGACGGCGGAGATACATGGGTCTGCCGGCCGGCGTTAACAACACAAAGACCATTATAATTCAGCAAACGTTCGAGATGTCGGCCCCGGCGGCTTGTGGAACTGCAGCCCCACGCAGAACAGCTAGGCAACAGCTTGTCGGGCAGTGTTAGGACTTACAGGAGAACACGATATACCGTGATGAACTAAAACCGCCAGCCCACCATGGGCGATCGTGCCAGTTGTCACGTCCTTCCGAAAGATCCTGTAACATTTGATGTTAAGGTGAGTGTCATTAGATACCTTTGTTTCTTGTAAGCATGCCACAACCGGGCTATGATTAGATAAGAGTGGGTGTAGGTCCGACATGTTGGCCCTCAAGCCACGCATGTTCCATTGTAAAAATGTCAGTGGCACGCTAGATATGCTTGTATGTAGGGTGCACGGTTAGGATCCATCGGTAAAGCTTGCATCTGCTTTAAACGTTTACCTGGTATTTCGCACTAAACAAATCTTCCTGGCGACGCTCTACTTCAGTGGAGCTAAGCCGGACCCTTGGCCGAGCTTTGGGACTCCCATCCTCCGTAGGCGACGTCGGCCAAGGAGGGGCACGCTTTGTTGCAAGACCTGCCGCCGGGGACCACGGGGTAGGCAGACCTGAAAACCCCGTCTCCCAGTGGAGGAACGGGAGGCGGACCCATTAACCCAACAGCTTTAACTCGTGTCACTTGACGGCCACCTGTGTTGACACAACCTGCGCGTGTTTAGGGAGGGCGGATGCCATCTTTGCGATGTGACGCGGGTTCTTTGAACTCGCCGCCCTGAACGGAACGGTCTCACTCAGACTCGGGCTGGTGCAAGGGGCTCCGTCTGTGCGTTGTAGCTGATGCTGTCTGTGTGCGCACCAGTACACATTTTGCATGCCTGTAAAGGAAAGGGGTAAAACACTCGCAAGCACACTTACGTGTAGAGCACTCGGTGTATTTCATTTGACGCCGAAGATGCTTTTCTCTCGAAGTCACGGCTTGTTTTCTACGCAAGGTCAACTGCACAGCCGTACGAAAAAACCGTTGGCGGGTTGTAACCAGCCATTGTACGGCAAACACGAGTTCTATTTCACAACCAATTATTCTGGCTCGTGGTTACTCTTGACCTAGACCTGAGGTCAAATTTTTCACTGCCCCAAAATACATGTACACAAAACATCACAGCTTAAGATGTTGTGACCTTAGAGCCGCGGCCTAACCTTTGGGCTATGTCAGTTCCCCCGGTGCTCGAAGTGCATCGAAAACGAGGACTGTAAACCGCTACAACCATCCTTGCATGTAAAGCACACAACTGTAACGCGTGTAAGGTGTCATAGAACACCTATGTGCTAGCCAGTGAGTGCTTACGTGGTTTTGCGAGCACCGCTTAAAAGCGCTCGCGTTTCTCTCCTGCCGCAGGCGTCCCGTGCTCTGGACGCGGCCGCGGGGGCCGGGAGAGGAGGCGGTAACAAGGAGAAGATTCTGAGAGCCGCCGGCGCGAAAACAAATTCCTCTCCTGCCCCAGGCGTCCCGTGCTAGGGAGGCATCCGCGGGGGCCAGGAGAGGAGGCGGTAACAAGGAGAAGATTCTGAGAGCTGTCGGCGCGAGGACGGACGTACCGGCGGGACAGACTGTGACGAGTGCTTGTGGCGAGTGTCCAATACAGGAGTGACTTTGGACGCGCCCCTCTCAGCTTTCAGCAAGTGGGGACCGTCCTCCACAACCCCAGAGAGTCGCTCGACGGTCCAGCAGAAGATCCTTTAGCGTGCAGGAGTGGGCCTTATCGTGGCTGAGTACGGGCCCTTTCCTGGTCGATGTGAGGACCCAGTAGGTAAAACAGGATGAAGTGATGCAGACGTGCTGGGTGCTGTTATGGAACTATACGAGCCAGCTGGTATTGTTCCTGATTTACACTTGAAACATAGTATGATATAGCCTCCTGTAGTCACAACTTAGTGCAGTTGCAATAACCATCTCAAATGTCGTTAACTGTACGGGAATGATGTTGAGAGATTGTAAAGCCCGTCAGCCCTTTTTATTTGTACTTTTATTGTTTACTTTCCACAGTGGGAATACTGCTCGTATGCTACATGACGTTTCAGTGGTGTTCTAATGTCATCATAAGTCAGGGTTCTAAGTCAGCTTTTAATCCTGTGTTTGTACATTATGATCTGGTGTTGGGACTCCAGCCTCTTACACTGCATTACTGTCTTTGTTCCCAAGCCAAGTCGGTGCGTCCGTGACACGGCCGCTCCTCCGGCGTATTCGCGATAGCAGACTTGGCTACCGTTTTTACCCAAATGCATATAAACAGGCTCTCTCTAAACACTGGAACGGTCCCTCCAAGTCAGTTTTTCGCACGACACCGGGGACGGCGAATGCGACATTCCGCAGCTTGAGATATGTGGAGACTATGTCTGGGACGATTGACTGCAGACGACAGATTTAAATCCCGGTACCCAAAAAAACATCTAGCAACAATAAAAATTGCAAATGAAGCCACTTTATCGCGCAAAGCATTGATAACCAAGAATACTCGGTTATAGGACAGATCTTCTTATGACAATCTTTTGTAGGGCAGCTCTTGGTACGCAAAACTCCGCATCGCATTTATTCGGAAAGCACTCGTTCGTTTACAAACCTCCGGAAACACAAATTTTCGCCATTTCAAAAGCTGGAAAGTGCAAATCTTTCAGAATACGAAGCTGCGTATCTGTAAAACCTGGCACCAGCACAACCCCGTATCCGTGAAACTTGGCATTCGCAATCCTTTGTGACACCATTTCATCGTTTACCCATTGTATTGATCCGTAAGGGCATTTTTCGGTAGATACGCGCAATTATTCGTATGAAATTTTTGCGCATACGCAGTTCTTTGTGCTGTAATTTTTCGCACACATAGTTGCTCGTATAACATGTTTCGGCATGAGTCCCGTTCTTCCCATCGCAATTATTCGAATTGGCAAGTCTTTGGCTGAAGAGGGCTCCCATGTGTTTGCTGCTTAAATCCATGCATCCATGACCATACATCCCTGAAATAGTTTGTTTAGGCAATGTTTTCTCAATGTCTGCAATTTGTGTGGGTCCATTATTTGAGTCTGCAACCCTTACAGAACCTGAGGCCTCTTTTGCTTTTGTCTTGTGAACTCTAACTGGCACATCGCCTCTCATCGGCTCTGATCGAAGCGGTCTGAACGGATCGGAGCACTCCACGAAACAACCGTGGTTTGAATTCCACTTGCTGCGCTTTGTCGCTGGTGCTACTTTCCTGTAACCCGGAGGGCGCTGCATGTGTCGGCCTGGTCGACGGCAGGTGCAATTTAGCGGTATCCGTTTCCTGCAACATGTGCATAGGGTTCCCCCACTTTCAGTAATTCGCGCAGAGTCCGGTTTCTGGATGACCACAGCTGCCCCCAGGCGGCACTGAGGTCCTTCATGTCGTGCATAAGACCTCTCCACTTTCAGTAGGTTGTGCAGACTGTGGTTTCTGGATGCATGCACCTGCCACTCGTCGGCGCTAACGCTTCTGTTCTGTTTGGAGCTCTGATCGATACATCGGCTCTGGTCGGCTCTGATCGCAACGATCTGAACGGATCGGAACACTTCATCACAGCTGTAGCAATACTCTTCCCTTCGTTATATTGCAGCAATAGTTCTTGCTTGTGATGTGGGCATATTGCATTTATTACGCTTTCGCCAGCGGCTCACATGTGCATTAGGACAAAACACAGGTGATGCTCACTGGTTTCACTACTTTTTTGGGAAGGGGCTAAATTTTTACGAAAAGCACTGCGGTTAAGACAAGGAGCGGCTTACGTTTGGCGACTTCTCTATCGCTACTGGCTCCCTAAAGGATGACCGACAGAACCACCAGTGCTACTCAGTTTGGTTAACTAGCAACTAGTAGCATCCTACCAAGACGTGCTTTATGATCGTTGCGACACACGCTCGACTCTAATGGCCGTAGCCTTGGCATGCAGCTGGTGTAAAGTGGGCACCCAAGCGTGATTCATCATGCTTGTCACGTCCCCTATTAGTCACTGCCTCCCCCCCTTCTCTCTCTCCGCGTCGCTTCAGACCGCCTCAGGCGCCGGAGGGGGGGGGGGCGCTTAGGGGAGCGGCAACCGGGCGTTGCAGGTGGGAGGGGCGACTCGGTGCCCGCTGGATGAGCCGGTATGATCGAGAACCAGTAGTCGACGTCCTTTGTCCTTTGTTCATGTTAGCGCACGTGTGCATGGGAGGTGCAAGGAATGTCGTTATTTTATAATAAAGATGTTCATGTTTTTTGCATTTCAGTTTTGACAGCTTCAACGCTAAATCGTAACGCTTTTTTCGCTTTCTTGGAATATAACTGCGTTTCCTTCTTTACTGGGAGCATATCTGAATCTGGAATGTAGCCGTGCTTATGAGGGATATCGCCATGCCTGTGACTTTCGACCTGTGACACTTTCATAGATACGGCCATTTACAACCCCTTCCTTTCCAACACATGAAAAGTGAACAGACATCTATGCTAAAAAGTGGTAGCTCTAATCGCTCTAATTTTGTCAGAACCATACACAAAGATGCACAAAATCTTGAAAACAAGTTTCATCAGAATTATAAATTATTGCGTGCCAAATGTAACCCCTCATTGATAGAGTTGGCATGGAATGACCACAGAAGGTATTGAAAGGAAAAATGAGCACGGGCCACTTGTGAAGGTGTGCGCTTTAAACACTGTGAACTGGAAAACTCGACCTGGACTTGGGTCTCTAATATTCCTAAAACGCCGCTCCATTCGAAATCCGAGCACTCGACTTGACTTCACCACGTGAACTCTCCTAACGCTATGGTGACAGTGCAGTATGCCTGTTCAACTCTTGGAAACGTTCGATAGCTTTTCTCCGTCCTCGCTTTCCATGGAAGCGGAATGAGTACCGACCAATGAAGGCGTATGTTCATCGTGCGCAGCAGTGCGCTATGTAACACATATGCACTGGAGCACCCTAATGCAATGGGGCGAACGGGCATGCAAAACAACATTCAGAACACGTGTGAATGTCATGCCAATGCACTGGCAGAAAAAAGAATGTTTGGTTCCATCACCAGCTAGTAAAAGTCAGAGCAATGAAGGCGTTAGGCTGGGTATTGAATTTGAAACATTTAGGACCATAGTTCTCTCAAAAATTCGCGGGGCTAAGCTGAGAAGCTCTGGAGTACGGGGCTAAGCTAAGTCAGCCATGGCTAACCCCGTTTTTGCACCACTCAACAAAAAAACAAAAACAAAAAAACATTGCCGCCGCCCATGCCTATGATGTACCTATCCGATAGGTCCGTGGCGTCACGGCCCAAGCCCATTCCTTTCTTGGCCGAAAGGCAACGTAAACGTGGTTGTTTACAAGTAAGTCGTGGTTGTTTACAAAGCTACGTCTAGTAACAGCCGACGCGATATTAGTATGTCGGGCAAACGGGTAGCCCTTGATTGCATGTGAATGGCATGCCCGACGATTATGTCTTCAATAACAAAACTGGCGAGTAACAGCGCAATGGAGCAACGTCCACTTGCGCCAATTCTGAGCGCTTTTGTCTCTATAGGCCGGGTCAGCTGAATGTACCTCTTGTCCATATTTGCACTCACGGCGTTTTCGATGGTGCCGTATGACGCACTTCCCTGAGACGTCACAGACTGCTATGTCAGTGAGCGGAGCTTGGCTCTGAAGAACTGGGTTCGCCTCAACTCAAACCATAAAAAGCCCGGGTCAGCCAAAGTCACACGGGAGATACCGACCAAGATACCGCCCACATGTGTTCGTGTGATCCAAGAAGATAAGGCGCGTGCTACCATTTGTGTTCAACGGAAAGTCAGGTATTTGGAGCACGTGCTCTCGTAAGAGCCAAGTTTGAGAGCGCCCCCATGATTGTATGCGAATGAATATGCATGCATCACGCCCTGGCCCGATGTGCACATCTTTTAATGAGATTTGGAACTGCCAGAGCTATGGCGAAAACATGGGATGTACTTATGAGAATACCCGCAATATCATATATCATTGACCACGCTTCTCCAAGCTGACTAAACTGGCGTATTATTCATGCGACGCGGGCCGATACAAAAAAAATGTTAACACATATCTGCCGCCAAGTTATGGAAAACTTGTCAAGCTGATGTCGTCATATTGACTAATGACTTGACTTGACTAATTGACTTATTGGCTTCACATCATCATTGTCATCATGAACCCTTGTACCCTCCATGATGTGGCCATCCTGGCTAGACGTCAAGCTTACCTGGCGTACTCACACGCATGCACGAACGCAAGGTCACACACACACGGAAAGGACAACAAGACAAGCTGAAGCGCATGACGCACTACCACACGTCAGCATGTTCAAGCGATCGCCGAGTTTGTAGGACCCTGCAGGCAGTCTGGTCCGCCGATTCCCGCACCGCTACACAAGACCTGTTCCACGTGGAAGCAGCCCTGAAGGCGGAGCTTCGGCGGGCTATCTCGGTGCGCACCCTCGGCAGCTCTGAAAGACTTTCGGGGGCTTCACGCGTGATATGGCTTGACAATTCATTGCGGTGTGCGCTACATCTCTTTCAGAGATATCGGCGGATGAGACGTGTGTAGGATTCTTTGCACTGCCGCCAAGTCACGTTCAACTAAAAGCCGTCCGATTTTTGTTTAAACTCGGCTAGGACGACAGAAACATGATCATAGTGTCGTGTACCTTTCACGAAACGCGCATAGGAGTTTCGCTTTCACTTTCACTTTCACGAAACGCGCACAGGGGCTGGTCACTTTTTGCATGCGATTCCGCTGAGCGTCGCTGTAGCTCCTCCGCACAGTCAAACAGTGCTGCTGGTGGGGAAAGAAAAAAAACAAATCTTCGATTAACCTCTTTTTCACATTCTCCGTCAGCTTCCGCCAAAATGTTTAGATGCCCTAGACGCATGCATAGCAGCGCTTCACTCCCGCTGACACATGCGAACCCTCATCTAGGTTTCCGTCAACGACAGCACCAAGGATTTTGACGGACTGGGAGGCTTGAGTGACGGAAGACCCAAATTTAATGGAAAACGTGGGACGTCAACGGAGAGTCGCTGACGTGTGCTATGATGCCATCAGCTCTGTCGGAGTTATCTTTTTGCGCGAACTACAACTATTTTGCGGGAACCAGAAGCCGGCTACCTGCAAAGTCTCCTTGATATGATCCTTAAGGCAAATTCAAACGCTCGGGTGACACGGATGAATAGACTACGCATCGTCCGCAAGCATGACAAGCCTCCAGTCGGTGGTGCGAGATAAAGGTCCTTTTGTGCGTAGTGAAAATAAAATTGGTCCTACGATCGAGCCTTGGGTCACACCGTGACTTAGCGATGAAGCGTCATTTCCGCCGCACACGCGCTGCCGGCGATCACGGAGCCCGTCGCGGAACCATTAGAAGTTAATCCCATGCAACCCGAGTTTCTCTTGGAGCTGGTCATGCTGGATGCTGCCAAAGATGATGTGCCAATCGCCGTAACTGAAGCCGTTTTGCGTTGCCTCGGGTTTCCGAAAGATGTGTCACCGCGTCGAGCATGATTGTCTCCGTGGAGTGCCCGGGTGTCATGTTGTTACACCGCATGGAGTTGTGGGATAGATAAATCGTATGAGAACTACACACTACTCGTTCAGTCAATACTGAAACAAGCGGCAAGATATAAATCAATCTACACAGATATATTTTCCAATCGGGTGGTGCAATGCCGGGAACAACAGAAGCGTCTCAACATGTAACAGGAAGGGTCCAATGACTGAAAACGTGAGACACAATATCGGTAGGCTAATACATCACAATCACACAATTGCAGATGCGCTCATGTCTCCGAGCGGCCGACTGAGGTCCGGCAGCGAAGGCGGCTTTACCCGGTAAACGCCGCTGCACATCAGAGGCGAGCACGGGCCAACCGATGACACAGCGCCGGTCTTGCGGCGGGGCAGCTGCACTGCTTGGACCCACAGCAGCAGTGTGCGCTGAGGTGATCAGCCAGTTCCGTCCCCTGCTCATTGGAAGATGAGCGGGTCTCGGCTTACTGGACGAGATCATGAGGTGTCGGATATCTTTTCACGTTGTCTTCCTGCGCTACTGGTTGGATGTCTCCAAAGAAAGATGCGCGGGGACGGTACCGGGCATTCGTACCGGGCACTGGTACCGGAGACGGTACCGAACACTCGTGCCGGGGACGGTACCGGGCATTCGTACCGGGTACGGTACCGGGCAGGCACTCGTACCAAAGACGGTACCGGGCACTATTTGTCGCATTGCGACACGCACGATGTCGCGCATGCGCGTCGCCACACGGGCTCCTGTCGCGTCCAGCACGTGCCTCGTTTCGCTCGCTGATCGTGACCCTGACTCGTTCATCGTCAAGCCACAGGCACGGACGATGTCTCGTCTTGATCCTGATCAGCGGTATGTGACGATTAATACAGAGCGCCCACACCAGCAGCCACGCCGTCCATCGGTCATTCATGGCAGCCGAGTCATAGACCGAGCTCCAGTCGGCCACGATCGCAGCACAGCGCGTCTGCGTTCAGCCCACGTGTAAAGGGCACGGTCTTTTCTTCTGGACGTCCTCTGCACGGGACACTGGCATGCCGTTCGTGACGAGATCGTCATCACTAGTCGAGCGTGGGACGGCTCGCGTCGCAGTGATCACGTCCGAGGTTTTCACAATGACCTGACCCGGCAGGCTGCTGGATCGCGTCGGTCGATCGATGGGCTTTTTCAGGTGCAGGTCTGAAGAAACTGAGCTTACCGTCGGACTCCAGGTTAAGTCGGGCATAGCTGGTCGAAGCTACAACAGGCACAGGGTTTTTCCCAGCTTCAAGACCGTGGACTAGCTGGTGCTTTTAGTGGCCCAGGGCTGGGGTAAAGGCCCCGCCGGGCGGTCGGTACGCCCGCAGAAGATTCGCCTTCACACAACGTGACCAAGAGACACTGCAGCGACTATCCAACAGACGGTCCGTTGAGTCTGTCGACACGATAATCATCACGGTATAATACAGCTACCCCACGCCCTCCCACTCATCGATCAAGGCGGACCATCCGGTAGCCCGGGAACACGAGAAAATTGCGAGAAACGCTTTCCGACAACCATGTCTCCGACAAGCGCAGCATGCACAGCCTCTCATGACACAGGAGCGCAGCGGCGTCGGCGAGATGTAGCTTCAGGGGCCGTATGTTGACGTGTCCCAGTCCTACGCCGGCCGGCCGAACAGCGCCAGCGCCGAACGTGGTGGCTCACACAGCCCAGCCGTCTGCGGTGCGGACCAGAGGGCGGACGCCGTTGCCGGTGGCAGTGTGGCTCGAACGGCACACGAACCACAGCCCCCCCCCCCCCCCCCCCCCCCACCACGCACACACACAAGCACACGGTCTTTCGCGCTTTGAATACGCGTACAAAGCCCAGGCTATAAGCCGCACATTTGTCACTATTTGTTGAATGCCTCATGCTATGCGACAGCTATCGCCGCTACGCACGGAATGTGCTTTCTTCTTCCACCACCCGCCCAGTCACACTGGGCACTTTTTTGGCTGCGTGTTTGAATGCCTAAAACAAGAAGCACGCAGGTCGCTTTGGTCATTTTTTGTGGACAATGAGGGGTGGCTTATCGATTGCAGCTTTCTTGTATAGCAACCTGAATATCAAAGATAATTTAAGGGGACATTCCCACCCAAGGCATGTCTTACATTACGACGAGTGCGCTCTCTGGATCTCAAGTTGAGCATCCTAGGGTATGTATATCATACTTAACGCTTTTTCTCGCCCGGTTGCCTGCTTTTGGCCCGTGTACCACGCGCAAAAAATCATGAGAGCAGATCGTAACATCGAAAGGAACGTGATAATTGTTTGTGTGCACGCAAAGCACATGGATCTTCCTTGGGAGAAAAAATAACGTCGAAGCCATTCGTTTACAGACGATAACAAGTAATATACTTCGCTTAGAACTTCAGCGCCTGCCAGCATGGCTGTCACCACTACTAGAGCCTCCCGGGTTTGGAACACAGTACATTTTGGGTACACTGGACAATTTTTTGTGTTTGAACCACATGCCATGAGACCAACATTTAAATGGACCGACAATTGGGATGTGATAATGTCCATAGCCACCTGCTTTCAATACTTTTGCTCTTGATGCCAATTGTTCTGTACATAACATGTAAACAAGGTCAGTTCTTCGTATGCAAAGCCAGCAATCGTCGAATAGGATCTATGTGGGAGGAATAACATGTACAAAAACGTGCCACGTGAAGAAATGTGATGCAAAAAAACGTTTGTATGGAAAAACGTCACACGAAGAGGCGCGTTTACGAAAGTAATGCGGCGCCAAGAAGCACAAGGGGAAGAAATACGTACGCAAAGAAATCAACACGAAAAATTAATTTTGCGAATTCGAAGTTATCGCTGGATGCCAGGCACCGATGCATTCAACAATCCACGTCAGATCTCCAGCAGCTGAAAACGCATGAATGATGCGAAGTGTTCAAAGCGCATCAGAAATAGAAACAAGAGATCGTTGCGACAACCCAATCGTGTGTGGAATGCAATGAACTCTTATTCGATCTAAGCTTTTTTTATTTAAGGGTAGTTGTTTCCTCGCATCGGGTACTGAACATTCGCACTTACACGCGGTCGGTTGAGAGTCAGTTTGACTCGCTGAATGTGTTTCAAAATTACTCGCGAGCGGCGGGCGTGGCCGCACCAAATTTCGTAAAGCTGCAGGAATTAAATAAACAATAATTTGGTACAGCCCATTGGATGTACCTCGCAGGATTGCTAACCTACGGTAGGCCGAAGCCAGGTCATGGCGGTCAACGAGGCGCCTCCCATGAAATCGTTCATCGTGGTGCGACGACGGAGCGTTACATGAAGCAATGCATCTTTTAGATGGTTATTTAGATAGTTAAATAACAATTCGATTGGAGACTGCGACTAGCTCCTCGGCCTTGGGTCGGAGAGAAAGGTTAGAATGGGGGCAAAACCAAACCGCTTTGTTACTAAAGAACATGCTTCATAGAGCATTTACTATGCTCGTTTCGAGTTTCGTGACCACAGGGACGTCAACAAGCATATTATTTGGACTTCATGAGGATCAGCGGAGGTCACTAACCGTAAACGTTCCCGATCAATCTTTCGTTTTAGGAACGAAACCGCTGACTTTGACGTGTATTCAGACTCGAATATTCAAACAATCTTTTTTATATTTAATCAATTTTTTTATTCAATTTTTTATTCAATCAATGTTATTTTTTAATATTCAATCAATCAAATTTTGATCGCCTTGATCTTCTGAATGTCAAATAACGCCATGAACTGAAATGAACACCAGCGACCTTTTTCTAAGTCTAGGTTGAAGACGGTTGCAACAGGAGGTCTGTTGGGGCTTCGGACACCAATCAGTTGTTTGACCTTGTCTTGTCTCATTTGACTCAAACAGCATGATCAAGGGACCTCACCATTATGCACAAGTGAGTTCACATGTAGGCCTGCCTGTCCGTTATTTTGGTGCCTCTAGCTCCCTTAAATTTCAAGATTTCATGGGGTGAAGTCCCCCCCCCCCCTCACGGAGCGCATTGCATTCAACCGGCCATCCAAGCGCGTGTTAATCGTCTACCGACCTCCAGCAAAATTTATTGTGTCGAACGTAGTCCGCGGTGATGCTCCCCTCCCCCTGCTCAGTTGCCCCTTTTCCGCCTTCCTTTCTAGCGACAGAGGAAAAGAGAAGGCATTCAGACAGTGGAACAGGCAAGCTCTTACCAAACTCGTTAAAAAAACATGCCACTGTTTAGTACCGAATGCCGGCAAGACATGACGCCACCGGGGAGCTCTTTGAACATTACCATTTTTATAAGGCTGCAATTTTCCGGTGTTATAAGAAAAAACTAGCACCTTGGAACCACGCAAACTAAACAGCTGAACACAAGCCATTCATGAAACCTCTTTGCGATGAAAACAGAGTTGAGGCGGTCACGGCTTTCTGTAGCGTGCTAACTGGGCAGGGGATCATTCACAGTGGCATGAAATCCCCCGTTGAGATGGAAATTTGCCAGTCAGGGGGACTCTCAAGGCCGGTCTTACCGGTCTGGGGTCCCGTGGCGTCACCAGACCCATAACCATCCCAGGGCTCAACCGCTCCGTGAAGCTTGCCATCTGACTTCTGGCGATTTCCGTTTTCAGAGGGCTACTTTCTCGGAACACGTTGACTTCAGAGCCGTTAGGCAATCTCAGGGTTCTTGATTGTTTCAGGGTTCATTAATTGCCAAGGGACTCCGCCAAGGCCACAGATACGTCGACTTCCCCGGCCTTCCTTGTCTTTCTTAGCTAGGTAAAGGTTCTTCGCTTGAGCATCTCGCTTCGGCACGGTCGTGCAAATGTGAAATAGTCGGATGCTTTAAATGATAAGTAACAGTTGTCGCTTACTTGATTTCACCATGGCTTTACAGGATCACTCGGGATCTGTCGTTCGCTTTAACTTCCAGAGGGCAAGTCGCGCCAAGCTCCTAATGACAGCTCCCGAAATCAGAGGAAGCTTTGTTATTCTTCTCATATGCCTAAGGTCGCCAGCCTACCTCTTCCCCTGGATTAGCAGTCTGTGCTGGCCGTGATTGACCAGCAGTGTTACATACACAACCAAACACCAGAGTACAATGAAAATAATAAAATAAACCGCATGCATCCGAGGGCAGCATGCAGCGCCAAGTATGACGTACGCGTCCGAGGTTGCCGCTGACAGCACAGCTGAACGTAAGTCGCCGCCGTTCCACTCCGCGACCATTCACGAGTTGCATCATCTCTCTGTAACGCGTGGCACGGCCGGCACCATCGACAGCAGCAGTAGTGGGAGGTGGAGACTGATGTGTACGGTGTGCGTGCATCATGTGTAAAACGCCTGGTTTGGTCCGTGACCTCGGGGCGTGCACTGTGCTGTTGTAGACGTGGCGCCTACGTCGGTGCACGCCAGTGATGACGTCCCGCGTATTGCACCAGCCTGATGTAACAGCCTCCACGCTGAACTCGGTCGGCTAACCTAGAGACGTCCGGTGGCGCAATCGGCGCGCGGTATAATCGCGCTGACGCTGTTGTCGGGGGGGGGGGGGGGGGGGGGGGAGGGCGCGGAGCCGCATGACGCACGCTTCCGGCGAATACCTGGCGAGACATGTGCTCGCTGCGATGCTCGTCGCCTAACACGTAACTGCGGGAGAACGTTTTCAAAGTGGAAATCACGTCCTCCTTATGCGGGAGACGGCGGGGCATCTCCCGCCAGCCGGTCTCCTAAGACGCCTGGTCTCCCGCAGCAGCTCCTAAGTCCCCCACACGAACGGCCCCGTGTCGACGACCCCGACTCTCTCCCCACCCACCCCCACCATTCCTCTTCATCTACCGCGCTCGCTCGTTTTACGTAACCGCGGTCGGTGCCTCACGCAACAAGTCGAAGCGTCGCGCCCGTCCGACACCAAGTTTGAGAGCCCCGGGGACGTCACTGAGAGGCGCTTCGCCGGTGAAGGTCACGCGCAGCGGCCGCGGCGCGGTCGTCTGGCGGCCGACTCTCTGCAAGTGAGGCTGGTCGGACGGGAGCCACTGCGCGCGCGCGGCTCACACGTCTCCCGGGCGACGGACCACAGAGAGGTGAGACCACCGCCGGTTAGTGCCTGTGAACCGTCACACTCGCGCGTGAGGACCACGCCCGGACCGCTGCGGGTCTGACGCAGGACCGTGGTTAAGTGGCTGCCAGCAGTTCGTGACGTGTCGCCGCGCTTCGCCCCATCCCGGCCTTCTCATGAATAATTGATTTGTCTCGTTCAGCGTTTGGCACGCTTTCGTTGTCTTCGTCGCTGCTTGTAACATTCCGTTTGTAAGAAGCGTAGACCTAATCAAAGAAGGCAAGTGTGTTTGCGAAGAGAGCAGCTGTGCCCTCTTGTACGTACCTACGTCCTGCCATTAACGGTATGACACATCAGACATTGCCAGCCCGTTTTAGACAGCTTTGGCTGAAGCAGATGATCGTGCATCTCTAGGAAGGTCTGACACACGGACCATGCGTCCAAATCGCGCTAGCCTACGGTGCGCCCGCTGCCATGCGTGTGTCGCCAGGTGCAAGGACGCGAGAACCGAGGGGACAGTAGGGACAACTCACCCACCCAACTGGAGAGCAGGGGGGGGGGGGGGGCAGCGCTCCTCCAACATGGGGGCTGTAGAGGGCCCATTCTGGTATGTTAAGCGTCGATTCTGAACATGGAAAGATATTGTGCAAGCATTTAAAAGTCTCTTCTGAACTGATGATGGCCTATTCTATCCTATGTAGGACCTATTCTGACAGACAAGAGGTCACTTCTGAGCCTTAGAGGGCCAATTTTGACCCGAACAAGGCCGATTATTGACTTCGGAGGGCCTATTCCGGCCTGCAAAAGCCCATTCTGATCTGTGGACGGCCCTTATTGGCTGTAGGGCCGGTTCTGGCCTGTAGAGAGCTCATTCGGGTCTTTAGAGGGCCCATTCTGATCCGTAGAAGGCTCATTATGGTCTTTAGGGACTCATTATGAGCTATAGAGGGTCTAATATTGACTGTCGAGGACCCATTCTGCCTCGCATGTGGCTCATTCTGACCTGTAGAGGGGCCATTTAGGCTCGTAGAGGGCCCATTATTGGTTGTAGTTCCTATCATTCTGGTCCTTAGAGGACCCGTTCTGACCTGTAGAGGATCATTGTTGACCGCGGAAGGAAATTTTGCTCTGTAGAGGGCCCATTTTGGTCTGTAGAGGGTTCATTTTGACATTTGCAAGGCATATTACTGACTACAGAAAGCTCATTCTGGCATACAGGGGGGCCTTTTTGACCATAGAGTATCCAGTCTGTCCTGTGTAGCAGCCATTATTGGTTTTGGAGGGCCCATTTTGACCTGTAGAGGGCTGGTTGTAACATGCAAAGGGCATATTATCGACTATGGAGGGCCCACGCTAGTCTGCGAAGGGGGTGATTTAGGCCTGTGCAGGGCCCATTCTGATCTATGAAGAGCTCATTTTGGCCTAACAAGGGCCCATTCTAAGTCGAAAGGGTCCTATTTTGAACTATAGTTGGCCCATTCTAACTCGTAGATAGTTCATTATTGACTGTGAATGTTTTTCCCTTGCAGAGGGTCCACTCGAACCCTGTGGGACGTATTCTGACCAAAAGAGGGCCCCTTATTGAGGGTAAAGGGCCCGTCCCAGCCTGTTGGGGCCCATTGTCTAATCTAAGTGGGCCCATTTTGGCATTTTAGAGTTTCGCCCCCCCCCCTAACCAGAACATAGTTCCCGCGTTCCTTGCTAGGTGTCGCTCGCACTGCTTGCGGCGCATGGACGTCCGACGTCCAGTGACTCACTGAAAGGACTTTTGCTCCTGAAGGAGTCCAGGGAGCCCAAGGAGGTTGAGAAGTCAAACGCTGTCCGGTGGTTACGGACTGCAGCACACTTGGTGACGACGTCGTTTCCTATGTTTTGGTGAAGTTCATCGGAAGGAACGTTCACGCTTAAATGCCAATGGTGAGGTATTTCGATAATATACCGCATTTGGTTGTTTCCTCAGTTATCGACTGATCGGTGATTTTGCGTTGTATCGATGCTCATAACTCATGAAAGTGATTGAAAACGTATACATCGGAGTAATGGGATGTACCTGCGATATGTGAAGAAGCAGTGCATGTCGATTTCGATGAAACCCGCCAGCTGGAGGAGGTTAGCACTGCCCGCCAGCCATTCTTTTGGATGTCTCCCATTCTGAAGCATCTGCTAGATCACGAGACTGTTTTATGCGGTTTTTTTTTGGAACGTTGCATCTGAACAGGAGGTTTCGGTGTCTTTCTATCCTAGGTCAGCAAACTGTGACCTCGTTCGTAAAAATTTGAAAAATTGTGGCAATTCAGTGCTCCACTTATCTGACGTACCTATATCATCGACACTGTGTACCAGTCAGGGACATAGAGGGCACAAGTGCCATGTCTCCCCCCTCCCCCTCCCCCGAGTCTGCAGGCTCACACTGTAGGCGGAAATGTGACCTGTAGGCTAGGCGTGCAGTCTATGTATGTAGGCAGAAATTCAGACTAAGTCCCGGGAGTTTGAACAACATTTGACACTTGCTCCAACCCCGCCTACATCAGCTGAGAAGAAGCATGCGTGCGTGCCTGGCATGAGTTCGTCGTTCTCGTTTTCTGCTAGTGTCAGGCTGCTTTGAAATGAAGCTAATCAATTTCCTGTTTTTGAGCGTTTTTATACTAATCAAGTTCCATCAGGCTAAACATTGCAGCTAGCGTCGTATCCTTGTTGGGTCGGTCGAATCACTTTTCGCTGTTTAAGACCCCCTCCTGATTCGGTTTGCGAAACTACCTCCCTGTGCGGGAGTTGCTAAACGGCCAACCAATACTCCGAGCCTAAGACACCGATTGGCTTGAAAACCCTTACCATTCGATGCTGCTTGGTCGATAACCTATCCTGCAATGAACGTGGTGACCTTGGGCCAGGTCAAACGCCGCCTAAAAAATGCCAGAAACCGGGAAAAAGGGATTGCAGACCACTCCATCCTCCGGGCCCATGGCACCGATCACCATGAAACCTTCATCAGTCGATGCATCATAGTCAATATCCCATTCTTTCAGGAAATGGTAGGCTGGAGTCAAGTCAAATGTCATCAAAGACGGCCGAAACAACACAAATTTGCAGCATGCTCCGGGCCTATGGCACCGATCAGCATGAAACCTTCACTGCTCGAAGTACCGATCTATGCGGATGCATATCGCGATTTCCCAAAAGTTGCCCAGGTCCCTTTATAGTGATTTTGATTTGAACCGACAGGTCACCACAAGTATAATCGCTAAACGAACTGACATGTGAGACGGGTGAAGCACCTTTCCCAGCGTGCCAAGGAGAAGCTACTGGCGGGCGTACGCGCCTGGTGACACTCGGATAGTGAGACTACATTGTCAGCAGATCAGATGTTGGTTGACCTCGGTCAGCTGCCGTGGCGCGTCGTTAAGTTAAGGCCAGAAATGGACTCACCAACCATGAAAGCACCCGTTCTGGGATATTACATGGCCGCCTATGTCTTCCAGGTCAAAATAGGAAAGTTCGCTAGCATTCAAGTTGGCGGCGGCCGCCATTTTTAGATCTGAAAAATGCTTAATGTTAGACGAATAGCGGCCAAGCTAGTTTAGTTTTCCTCATCGCAAAGAATATACGTCCGTGAAAAAAGTTTGCGGTAGTCAACATTGCAGGTTCAATATTCTGGCAACTTGAGTCATAGGTTTCGGGCATTGGGTTGTTTGCAACCAAGGTTTTTCCCAATTTTGTGACGGTAGACCTGACTCAAGGCCACCGTAGTCTGGAAAGGTTAGGTTATCGACTATGGCGCGTCGATTGGTGAAGGGTATATGCTGATCGGTGTCATAGGCTCGGTATGCGGGGTTGTCTGCAGCCAGTTTTGTTGGCCATTTTTGTGACCTTTTATCTGACTCAAGGTCATCATGTTTTGGAAAGGTTAGGATATTGATTATGTTGCATCAATTGGTGAAGGTTTCATGGTGATCGATGCCATATGCTCGGAACATGGGCTTACCTGCTCTACATGTTTTCTTTTTTGTATTTTGTGTGATCTTTGACCCTACCCAAGGTCACGGCGCTTCGGAAATGATAGTTTATCGACTGAGCGGCATCGAATGACGAATATTTTATGCCAATCGGCGCATTCGGCTTGGAGCCTAAGGTACCGACTGACATAATTGATAAGCCCTTAAAACGAGAGGGAGGAAATTGGAATGAATTGGAAATGGGATGAAGCGCTCAACATACGGATGGGATAGGTGATGGTAATACCCGAGCAAAAGTCATCCTTCCAAACACCACTTTGTACGTAATGTGTCGGAGGTAGGCCAGAGTTAGTGTGTGATCTGAAGTAAAGGGTAAAGGAAGAAGGAAAAGTTAAGTTAAAGAGCTTTCCTGTCGGCCCGCACCTCGAACGCACCGTCTGCACTCATGACGTCACACATTCAGGCCAGCAATCGTGCTGACGACGGATCGAACGGGACGGTATATACTTGAAGGTGTAAGGAGAAAATTTGTGATATAGTAGCCAAAAGATATCCATGATAATGGCGCATGGGAGTCAAAGGTGGAAGATTTATTGAGACGTGAGTCAAGGCGGGGGGTGCCGGTAGTGTAGCGGCTAATGCGTCTGCGTTAACCACTGCGCGAAACCAGAGGTACGGGGTTCGATTCCCCGCGGTGCCCGCCCTTCCTGCCAGGGTGAGAGGCAGGCGACGCCATATGGCCTCAGCAGCTGAGTGCGTCGTAAAGCCCCCATGACATGACATGAGTCAAGGCGGTGTGTGGGTTGTCTGTTTCATATATATATTACTATCATTGATCTAGTTGAGGATTTTCAGGCCCGGCTCCGGGTGCTCTAAGCAGGTGTTAAAGCTTGGAGCTGACTTTAAACTCATCTGGTTGTTTGATACCTGCCTTTTTAATCCTGATTGGCACAATTGAGGTGCTGAATGTGACATGTGAGCCAAGGCTGCCAGTCTTGTTATCTAGCCAGGTTTATTGGGTGTTATATGCTGTTTTTAATGAAGTGTGTTTAATTACCCAGACCATTGTTTGCCATTATGAGTTTAAAGGAGTTGTTGTTCAGCACCTCATGCTTGGGTTTTGCTCTGCTGCATAGAGCAAATTACCTTTCTAAATCACTTTGCCTTCATCTTTTGAGTGGAAGGCATGTATTTTGTTGAGAGTTTATACCAAATCAAAATGTTATTGGCCTGATAAGGGTGTCAACATGCCTATTTTCTGAGCTGTAGATTTTGACTGATGTAGTAATTAATAAATTTGTGTAGTGCACCAAACTCTTGGTAAAAGTAGACTTTTGATAAGCAAGTCATGGAAAGATCATCTTTTGATGACCAAGTTGTGACCAGGTATACAATATTATTAGGATCTTATTGGTACTAATTTATGAAATGCCTTATTATAAAAGTCTGTTGAATCCCATCACTTGCCTGCCAGCAATGTTCACTAAAATTATTGCAGGTATATAAGATATGCTTTGACAGCCTGCAGATGCAAAAGTGACAACTTAAGTTACTACCAATTGACAGGCCATGCTAATGTTGGTGAGTTTACTTAAATGGGATGTGATCAAGGTTCAGGGATTGGATGATAAGTATGGATTTTTGGGACATGCAAGGTGGTGTACATGTATATAGGTAAGGTATGATATGGTTTGTGAGGTGTTTTGCATTAGTTTCTCAATTCTTGCTTACTACAATGAATTAATGCAAAAAAGTAGATGAAGAGAGCTGATTTGTAAACCTGAAGATCATATCCATTTCAGAAGTGCACATGACATATAGCATCTCCATATTGTGTGGATACAGGTGCACCATCACCAACATTTAAATCTGCCTTATCTTTAGCTACATAGTACTGCAGGGGTGCATATGACCAGTGCAGCTGGCTTGCCATTAAAACCCAATCAATAACTACCTAAACTAAAAAATACTACAAAATTGGGTACCCAAGCCATAACTAGGATTTATGCTTTGATATTTTGTCACCAAAGTACTTCCCACCCTGGAGCATCAAATATTCATGTGTATCATGTTTGAGGTAATCTATTTTATTTTCATTTGGTCTGTTGTTGATGCCATAAAGCAATTGGTAAAGTAGCAGCTTTTGTCCTAGGAATTAAGCTTTCCAATAGGTAGTTTGAAGGTCAAAATGTGGAAAGTTTGGCATTGCATCACCCAGTTTATCTGGTTATAAAGTAGTAGCATTTTCCCTACTTGTGTGCAGTGAGTTTGCAGAATTGCTGGCTTAACACATGCCCAATCAGAGCTTAGTGCCACAGAATGGCTCATAATGGCTCCTGATGGCTCAGTTGTTTTTCCTGGTAGCTCAGTTCATTTCCCCAATGGCTCAATTGGTCAGAGTGCATGCCTTCCAATCCACCCACCCATGACGTTGGGTTAGTCACTTAAGACACTCACTATTTGACCTTGACAGGCATGACCTGCAGCTGGCAGCACTGGCTGCCCAGTCAGATGATGTTAGAGGACAGGACAGACCAGTACTGAGTATTGCAGCATGTTAAACTGGCATTAAATTATGCCATTGACCTGAAATTGTACGATCGGATGTTAGGAGCCAGGCTCACAACGAGTGCTTAATGTTGGCTCGGATCTCAGAAATCCACCCATTCAAAAGGTTCAGATTGTTTTTTTTGTAAAAATGGCACCTTTATTATAAGGCTGTTTTGTTGATAGCATTGCAGGTGGAGGTAAAATGCAAGTGGGAACATTTGAGGTGTTCTTGGGTTGTTTGGTATTGGAAAAGACGGATTCAGATGCACAGTGGTCTTTCTATGTTCTATGAAAAATGGGATCAAAACTTGTCTGCCAGGTGTAATATTCACCGGTGAAATGTTTTGCTCTCTTGGTAAAAAAGAAATCAATGATGTGAAAAAGTTGTTTTTTTTTAGAAAGATTTTTGTGCCTTTTGTCAGTGAGCAGTATAAATCTTATCCTAGGTAAAGCTTTTCTTCTATGAATATCATGCTTCAATCCTTGGATCAGGTTAACTTAGTACTTTTCAGGTGAATGCTGCTTTGAAAACAGAATATCATGCAGTGGTGTATGGCTGTATCATTAAACACTCCTGATCTCTCATAACTGTTTCCTCCTACCATTGATAATGTCTGCTTGTGAGTCCCACTAATCCATGTCAGCAGTGACTAAAGTAAGGTCATTTCGTTCCATTCAATGAGTTTGCTCCATGTCCAAACTCCTTCAAAAGTATCTCAGGTTCCTCTTCCAACAGAAGCATGGTGTTAACATGCATTCATTTCTGAAGGCATTCGCTTAACAAAGTGCACGTTTTTCTGTCCATTTCAGCAATGGCGGACAGCCAGCCGGTGATGACTGAGGAGGCGGAGACGGTGCACACGGCCAGCGCCGGTGGCGCCGAGGCCATGTTCTCCACGCTCGACCTGGTGGTGCTGGCCTCTCTGGCGCTGGCGGCCGTCTACTACCTGATCCTGAGGAATCGGAAAAAGCAAGAAGAACAAGCTTCGATGCAAACGTTCACCATCACGTGAGTAGCGGCCACTGTTGCTGTGTGAATCGCAATGTAACATGAAGCGCAATAGGAAGCACATTGTAAATGGAGCATAAGCTATAGATAGAGGCCCGCGGCGGAGTGCCGAAGCTGTCGGTAAATGGCAGGATGAAGTCGTCTGCCTGTTTCTGTGGTAGTGGTGATACCTGAATGGACCCTGAAGTCAAACCGTAGTTGCCGTGACCCTGGCGTGAGATGTGTACACTAGTTAGGGTAGGATGGCGCCCGTCCGCCCGGCTGGGGTGGGGGTGGGGAAGGGGGCATGGTGTGCAGCCGGTCGCGTTCGGCTGGGTCACCAGGTCCGCCCTTGATGACCGAACCACCCCGTCACGGCCGGGCGCCAACGACCGGGTCGGCGGCGCGTCGCGTGCTCCTGTTACGCCCGCCGGGCGGCGCTCGCTATAAAGGCGCGAGCGCCGGCGCCGGTGCAGCACTGTCCTCTTGCCGCCGGCGACCCCCGCCTCGGTGGCAGCTCTGTGTCGCGGTGTCCGTGCTGCGTCCATGGCTGCAGTCGTCTCTCAAAAGTGAGTCTGCTGGCGTGGTGCCGGGCGTCGGGACTGGCGGGCGTTTCTCGACCGTTTCCGAACTGCCTCGGGTTGTGGGGAGCATGTGCTGCCGCCGCTGTCTGTGGCGGAGCTGTGTACTGCTGCCGCTGCTGTCCGTGACGGAGCTGTGTACTGCTGCCGCTGCTGTCTGTGACGGAGCTGTGTACTGCTGCTGCTGCTGTCCGTGACGGAGCTGTGTACTGCTGCCGCCGCTGTCTGTGACGGAGCTGTGTACTGCTGCTGCTGCTGTCTGTGACGGAGCTGTGTACTGCTGCTGCTGCTGTCTGTGACGGAGCTGTGTACTGCCGCCCGGACCGCTGCTGCTGACGAACTTCGTATTGCCGTCGCTGACCACTGTCTCTTTCGGAGCTGTGTTACTGTCCTGGTCATGGCATTTCACCGAACGCTGTATTGCGGACCACCGTCCCAGTTAGGATTATGCCTTGCCGCCAATAGCGCTGTCAGAGTGATGTTTCGTCACGTTGTTCGCTGCGTCCTTAAGAGCTGTGGTGCCCCGTCCGGCAGCTATCTCTTTCGAAACTATGAGTTTCCTCCGTGGTCACTGTGGGACTTTGTTGCCGCTACCAACAGGCCGCTGATTCTATCGGAATTGCGTGCTGTCGCTCTAAGGAGCGATTTCGCAACTGTGCACCGCTGCGGCTGACATCTGTCTTTGTGGATTGTGCCGTCGCTCCTGATGACGGGGCCTTGGAGATCTGACCTGGTCTGACTGTGACCTGGAGATGGACCTAGAGGACTGACCTGGTCTGTGGCTTGGAGGCCTGCCCTGATCTGACTGTAACCCGGAGGTCTGGTCTGGTCTGTGACCCGGAGGTCTGCCCTGGTCTGACTGTGACCTGGAGGTCTGGTCTGGTCTGTGACCTAGAGGACTGACCTGGTCTGTGGCTTGGAGGTCTGCCCTGATCTGACTGTGACCTGGAGGTCTGGTCTGGTCTGTGACCTAGAGGACTGACCTGGTCTGTGACCTGGAGGCCTGCCCTGATCTGACTGTAATCTGGGGGTCTGGTTGTGATCTGGAGGCCTGACCTGATCTCTGACCTTGAGGACTGTCTTGGTCTGACTGTGACCTGGAGATCTGGTCTGGTCTGTGACCCGGAGGTCTGCCCTGGTCTGACTGTGACCTGGAGGTCTGGTCTGGTCTGTGACCTAGAGGACTGACCTGGTCTGTGGCCTGGAGGCCTGCCCTGATCTGACTGTAACCTGGGGGTCTGGTTGTGACCTGGAGGTCTGACCTGATCTCTGACCTTGAGGACTGCCTTGGTCTGACTGTGACCTGGAGGTCTGGTCTTTGGCCTAGAGGTTTGACCTGGCCCTGCTGACTGTCTGCTACAGAGCCAGCTCCATGCCACTGGCCACGACCGAGGACTCCTTCATCGACAAGATGAAGACCTCTGGCAAAAACGTGCTGGTGGTGTACGGCAGCCAGACGGGCACTGCCGAGGAGTTCAGCACGCGCATCTCTAAGGAGTGCCGCCGATACGGTGAGAGCGCGCACAGCTCTCCGGCCGGTGCGCCGAGCAGGCGTGCCCGGCTGCAGGCCGGCCAAGCGAACGCCGGAAGCGAGGCAATGAAACGCGGTCGGTGTCGTGTTCAGCTGCGCGCGCGGTGGTATGACGGCCGTCGAAGGAGCGTCGCTGAGGAGGTGTTGTGGCGGGAGTTCAGTTGCGCTGGGAGAGAGCAGGGAACGGGACCAGTCGTCTGCGATTTGGCCGAGAGTGTCTGTCCCCCTATTTGAGAGATGTAGTCAAATAGGTATTGAGAGATGTAGTAAAAGATAGGTTAAAAAATATAGTAAGAATAGGTATTGAGAGATATAGTCAAAAGATAGGTGTAAACGGCAACTTCTTAGATGCTCACCATCCCCGTCTTGGAACAGCTGGCTATGATATATGTGCTGGTATGCTTCTTCTTAAGAGATTCCGTGGGAAGAGCCCGATAGCTATATGTGCCCCACGCTCAGTACCGCGGAAATAAGGGGAGGTAGGGGGGGGGGGGGCAGGGCCACTGGGGACGCCCCCAACATTTTAGGTGGTGTATGAGCATTTTATGTGAGGATCCCGTAATACATTTGAGTCACTTCCAACTTTCCGACCGTTTGACAAAAAAGTGAAACGTGAAGTCTCAAGCTTAACTCTTTTTAAATGCCAAAGTTAGCGACGTGTGGCGAGAAATTAAATTTCGGATACAGGGCATGCTGTCTCCTCAAACCTGCGGCCCAAACTCGATATAACTATCACTCCCATGCCCGTACTCATTGAGAACCTCTCCGCCCCGACCACGTTCCAGGTGCAGTCCTAGCCTCCGTCACACTCTGGGCGTCTTTGGGGTAGACTAGGAATGTACGTGGGTGGTGGACCGAGAGGCGACCACTTGATGCCGGACTGACCTTGTCGGTGCCGACACGGCGAATGGCATCAGTGACGCTGTGGTGCTGCAAATAGTTCAGCCATGTCGGGACTGGCTGAGGATTATTGCCGTGTCAAATGTGCAGGCGGGTAATGGAGCATCTCCGGATTACTTGGAACCGTTGCATTATGCTCAGAGTAGAGACGGGAACGGCAAAAGTTTGCTATAGACGTTGCGGGTTTGGCCGTTCTTTCCTAGTCTGTCGTCCAAAGGTTAAAAAAAAACATGGGACATTTTTCGGAAGTGGGGTTAGTTATATCGTTCGATGCATCGGAAAGCACTGCATCTTGTGATGTATTCCAAAATTGGGAAATGTAGAATCAAAATGTGTTCATTTTTCCAAGCACATTGGCGTATGTAGTCCGCTGAGGCTTAGAAATGCTCCTCCTGAGCTATTTACCTGATGACGCTGAGGTCGTTTGCCTTTGGATAGCAGTACCGCATTATTGCCCCGGTAGCCGACGTGCCCGGAAAGTACAATTCTTACCGCTATTCGGCACTGAACAGCAGTCGAACCCGAGTACGCTTATCGCATCGTGTAGCTTTTGAAATACTGCTGTGATTCATGAACATGCTACTTTTTAGCACACTGCTCTTAGTTGTGCTCGAATGGCTGTATCTGTTCATTTCGGTACGGGGTCTACAGATGTGGATCGTAGCGACCGGCTGAGCGTCGCCGGCAAAAGCTGGCCTCTTGCTCACACCGGTACTTTCTGAGGTTGAGGAGGCTGTCTTAGGTTGTTATGTACTCTGCCGAACGGCGGGGCCACGCGTGCGCGGATGTCTGCGGCGACGCTGTACCGGCGCCGCCGCGTGCTTCGGCAGCGCGGCGGCGTCGGTGGTGTGCCGCGCGCGCCGGTCACCGCCATCCACTGAACACCGGCCCGCCGCCGCAGGCATGCGCGGTCTGGTAGCCGACCCGGAAGAGTGCAGTATGCAGGACCTGCCGCGGCTCACCGAGGTACCCGACCACCTGGCCGTGTTCGTGCTGGCCACCTACGGCGAGGGCGACCCGTCCGACAATGCCCAGGAGTTCTTCGAGTGGCTCAAGGACGCGGATGTCGACATGGCCGGCGTCAATTACACGGTGCGTGGAGCGACGACGCTCCCCTCGAGCCACGCTCCCACGGCGCTACGCTCGCGTGATTTGGGAAGTGATGCTTTGCTGTTTGCGCTAAAGCTTTGCTGTTTGCGCTAAGTTTGCTCGACGTTGGATTAGCTCTCCTGATCTCGCCAGCTGCTGATACCTTTTTAGTAGACGCTTAGTTTAGAGAAGCCGTAGTTGGGTAGCGGCAACGCGCCCGCCCAGGCCCTGCTGATCGGAGGTTGTTTATGTGCCGCAGGTGTTCGGTTTAGGGAACAAAACGTATGAGCACTATAACGCCATGGGCAAATACGTAGACAAGCGCTTGGAGGAGCTGGGCGCGGTCCGCGTGTTCGAGCTGGGACTCGGCGACGACGACGCCAAGTGAGAACCGTGCCGGCCGCCGCCGCCGCCAGGCCGACCGGCCCGCCCTGCGCGCGCCGTCGGACGGCGCCACGTGTGTCGGAACTGGTCGGAAGCCGTGTTTGGGCTGGGAATGAGAGGGGGGGGGGGGGGTATGTTGGAAAGCCATCGATCAAGTTTGTTCACCCCCTCTACATGACGGGATCGTGCGTTTGCATACGTTTGGACCTGAGCATACCGAGCTTGCATTTTCGTTTTGCTTTGTTTTGTGTATTTTCCGCTCTGTTCACCGCCCATTAGCGCTCGTTGAGTTGAAAATAACGCTGTCTGATTCTTTCGTGTGCCTGTACACTGAACAAAGTTTGCCCTCGATCACGCCACATCGGCGTGTTGTCACTACGTCCTGCGTAATGGACGCTGTCGTCGAGCTGCTGTGGTGTAGGCTGTTCCGTGGTATTGGTTACCATGGCCACGCGGATGGCTCGTCTCGTAAGGCCCTGTTTCCGTGTGAACAGAAGGCTGAACTGAAAATGCAGTCGAAAGTGACATCTCTTGCGGTTGAAAAAATCGTAAGGTTAATTATGGGCGTTAAGAAACGCTCTTATCAGTTGCTATGCCTTAGTACCTTGAGCACTCAGCCAGACGTTTGGGGGAGTATGTTATCGCAGAATCCCGATCATCACGCTCTGGCAATGTGCTACCAGATGTTGATCAGGGCGTCATTTTCTGCGTTGCTATAGATGAAGTGACCTGAAATAGACTCGTTCTTGATTTGCGAGACACGCCGCGTGTAAATTACAACTGGTAATGTTTTGACAGCATTGAGGAGGACTTTTTGTCGTGGAAGGAGCGCATGTTCCCGCACGTCAAGGAATATTTGGGCATCGAGGACTCCGGCGAGGAAGAGAAGCGTCAGTACGAGCTCAAGGTCCTAGAAGACATCAACCACAACGATATCTTCAGCGGCGAGGTGGCCCGTCTGCGGTCCTACACCAAGCAGCGGCCGTGAGTGGACGTGGCTATGTCGTCGGAGTGGACGCGTCTGTTTCGTCTGGACGCGTCTGCGGCCTCTGGACGGTCGTGTCTGTGTTCCCTGTGGACGCGTCCACACGAGCTTGTCGCCTGTGCGGATCGCACCGTCCCGTAACGTCTCGTCAGTGATGAGCACAGCGGCGCCGTCGTGGCACCGGGCCGCGTCCCTGTGAGGCCGCGTGCGCGCGCGGCGGCTGACCTGACGCCCTCGCTCCCCAGGCCGTTCGACGCCAAGAATCCGTACCTGGCGCCGCTGCGCGCCAGCCGGCGGCTGCAGCGCGGCGGCGACCGCGAGCTCATGCACCTCGAGCTGGACATTGAGGGGTCGCGCATCCGATACGAGGCCGGTGAGAGCAGACGGGCGGGGCGCTGGCCCTGTTCGCAGGGTGCTGAGAGGGCGCTGTGGGGCGCCCTGGTAGTGCTGACGGCGCTGTGAGACGTCTCTGTCGGTGCTGAGAGGGCGCTGTGGTACGCTCCTGGCGGTGCTGAGAGGGCCCTTTGGTGGTGCTGGTGGTGCTGACAGGACGCTGTGGGACGCCGAAGGCGACGCTAGCAGGGCGTTGTGTTCCGGTCATAAACAGTCCTCTGTGGTTGTCACTCACAGCCTTAGATGCTGGTGGGCTGGTTGGCTTTGTTTCTGAGCTTGTTACTTAGTGCACAGAAGATGCTTGATGGCTATCACCTGTATCATTATGGAACAGCAACTACTTCGGTGACCTGAACAATACTGTTGGCAAGCTTGAAGACTCCTGCGCCTTCCTGCCTTCTGTAAGCAACCCTCGAGACTAGGCCACCGGAACACTGTTCCTGTTTCAGGCGACCACGTGGCAGTCTACCCCACCAACGACCCGGCATTGGTCGAGAAGCTTGGCCAGCTGTTCAACGTCAACCTGGACACGATCTTCTCGCTCGATGCCATTGACCGTACGTTGGTAGCCGGCGAGCGACGCCTGTGGACAATTGCAACACTGTGGTGAGACCGTTGTGGGCCTCGAGAGAGGGAGGAACAGTGTCCGGACACATTCAGATCACACTATAGCCGAGTCTGTCCCAAGCATAGCCTGCAGACCAGTGAGGGTTCTCTGTACGCCTGCTGGCGTCCAGGTGCCGTCTGTCGTATGGCGTCGCTGACCTGTTGCCCCCCCCCTCCCCCGCAGCGGACACGGCCAAGAAGCACCCGTTCCCGTGTCCGACCACCTACCGCACGGCGCTGCTCCACTACCTAGACATCACCAGCGTGCCTAAACACTTCGTCTTGAAGGAGATCGCCGACTACGTCACGGACCCCGAGGTGAACCGACTGGTCGGGCGCGTTTGGTCTGTCTGGTCTGGACTGTCGTTGGGTTGGCGTGGTCTCTGGCCGACCTTGTGTGGGACGTGTCTGCAATGTATGCTCCGTGGCCGACTGGCTGTGATGTGTCTGGCCAGCGACAGACTGTCTGTAGCCGGTCTGCCGTGTCTGTCGCCCGCCCTGTCTTGTCGGCGGCGGACTGTCCGTAGTCTTATCCACCGTGTCTGCCGCCGGCCCTGTCTGGCCAGCGGCGGACTGTCTGCGGCCGTGTCCGCCGTGTCTGCCGCCGGCCCTGTGTAGTCAGCGGCGGACTGTCTGTGGCCGGGCTGCCGCCGGCCGTGTCTGGTCAGTGGCCGGCTGTCCCCGGATGGTGCCTGACGCGTTCGCCCGTGGCCAGGAGCGGGAGCGGCTGCTGCTGATGTCGTCCTCGTCGGAGGAGGGTAAGGCCGCCTACCATGACTGGATGGTCAACCCGTGCCGGACGCTGGCCCACCTGCTGGAGGACATGCCGTCCTGCCGGCCGCCGCTGGACCTGCTCTGCGAGCTGCTGAACCGGCTGCAGCCGCGCTACTACTCCATCTCCTCCAGCTCCAAGGTGCGCCGCTCGTCGCCCGCCCAGGCTGCCTCGCCAGCAGCGTCCGCGGCGGCGGCAGGCAGAGGCGCGGAATCCCACCGTTAGGCGCTGAGGCCTTGGTGTACGACATAGACTGGTGCTAAAGACTTATCGTGTCCCGATTCCGACCCGGCTTCGGGAGGTGGTGGTTGCGGAGGCGCTGTCGACCCGCCGTGGACCTCCGCCGGCGTGTCCGTGCTGTGCTCCATCCCTGCTGCGTGCGTGCCCCGCCGGCCGCCGCTCTGCCGCCACCTCGGCCGGCCCTCACCGGCGCCCGCCGTCTCGCCGACAGGTGCACCCGACGCGGATCCACGTGACGTGCGTGCAGGTGCGCTACGCCACCAGCACGGGCCGCACCAACCTGGGCGTGGCTACCACTTGGCTGCTGAACCACAAGACGAGCGACCAGCCGCTGAACGACGAGGCGCCGCTGCCCCGGGACGTGCGCGTGCCCTGCTTCGTGCGCAAGTCACAGTTCAGGTGCGCCCCGAGCGCCGGCGGGCGGGCGTCCGGGGGGAGGGGGTAATGGGGCGCGCACGGCGGGCGTGGTGTCGTGCGGAAGGGAAATACCGACAGATGGGGCTGGGAGTCGGGCGCTTCTGTGAGTCGGGTGTCCACCTCTGACGTCACGGCGGCGCCGAGTCGCGACGGCAGCCGGCGCCGTCTCTCCACTGCCCGGTGACCGGCGGCGGTCGCATGGCGCGCCCCGTCCAGGCGCCGCACGTCGGAGCGCCGGAACGCCGGCGGGCCGGCCCGTCCGGGGCCCGCGCTGGAGGCGGCGGCCGCTAACCGTGCCCCGCCCCCCGCCAGGCTGCCGTCTCGCTCCCAGACGCCGGTGATCTTGATCGGACCCGGCACTGGCTTCGCCCCGATGCGCGGCTTCATTCAGGAGAGGGCCTTCCAAAAACAACAAGGCAAAGAGGTATGTGGAGCTAACGTCGCCGAGCTCTGCACAAATGTCGGTCGGGTGTGGCTCTGCGTAGGATTGTGTCAAGATTCTCGTTCCTTTGTGGAGTTCTACTGGATAATTGGTCATTACTTAATCAGTGGTTCCGACATTTGAGCTAGAGGTGGGATGAGTACATTTACCAGCATGTACGGTAAGCAGTGATCAATGATAATGCCGTCGTGTAATCCCGTATCCACACGAACAAATGATCATCGCGATCATTCCCTCTCAGCTGCGCTCACGAAGCTCATGAATATCTGCTCTAGCACTGGGCGTGCATGCGTTTTTGTTGTTACAAGATATGTTGGATGCCGCGCACGTATTTACCGGCAGGTGCAACTGCCATTCTGACCTTTCCCCGACGCTCAGACGGACGTTGGACTGTTTCAGGTCGGAGAGACGTGGATGTTCTATGGATGCCGCCACAAAGCCGAGGACTACATTTACGAGGAAGAGCTGCAACAGTTTGAAGCGGACGGTGTGATCAAGGTCTCTAGCGCGGTGGTCTGACCGTCCCCTTTAATGGATAAACAGCTGCTGTCATGCAATACTGCTTTGAGGGGTTTTCAGTTGCAGCCTCCGATAAACACCTCGGTTGGCAGACATGCGGTTCATTGGTCAGCTAACGGCGTAACATGGCCCCACCCGGAAGTGCTGTCACTGTGTTGTAACGCTTGGGCTTTACGGACCACCAACCGCCGGGGGCATTTGGGGACGGGTCCTTGTATGACGTGCCACGCGGGTACGCGGGTGTGGCAGGGGTCGGAGCCGGAGACCGGCAGGCCCGGGGTCGAGCCGTCCTAACCACTAAACCGCTACCGCCCCCCTTACCGTGTCCTGTGCATGTCAAGGCTACTGAGGTATAGTAGTACTGACGTAAGCGCTGTTCCATGGCACCAGCCTCCCAGAACCTCTACGTGGCAGCTTGGAGGTCGAACAGCGAAACTAAGGACGTGCACTAATCATGGCCTGTCACGACCTCGGACTTACATAGCTCATCCGTTTTCGCTGGGCGTAATTCCCGTATCCGTGACAGCACAATGTGACGGTCAATGTTTGCCCGGTGGGTTTGTGGTACCGCGGCCAATGGGCTGCGACATGCCAGACCAGCGTGAGTGGCCCCGGTCAGTGACGCGGGCCTCGCGCGCGGCGCCTGCGTCGGCCGGTGACACTCGCCGTGCCTGTCCGCCAGCTGTCGGTGGCCTTCTCCCGGGACCAGGAGCACAAGGTGTACGTGACGCACCACCTGCGCGAGCACGCCGCCGACGTGTGGCGAATCCTGGGCGAGCAGCACGGCAACGTGTACGTCTGCGGCGACGCCAAGAGCATGGCGCGCGATGTCAACCACCTGCTGACGGAGATCTGCCGGGAACGCGGCGGCATGAGCCAGGACGAGGCCGACAAGTACATCAAGACGATGCGTTCGCAGAAGCGCTACTCGGAGGACGTGTGGAGCTAGGTGGCGGGCCGCCTAGACGTGCGGAGGGCAGGTCCCGGCCGAGACTGTCAGGCCAGGTCGCGGCCTGGTCAAGGTCAGGTCACGGTCAGGTCGCGACCCGGTCACGACCAGGTCACGGCCTGATCACGACCTGGTCATGGTCAGGTCGCGGTTTGATCACGGCCTGGTCATGATCAGGTCGCGACCAGGCCACGGCCAGCCCACGGTCAGGTCAAGACCTGGTCACAACCAGGTCATGGCCAGGTCACGGCCTGATCACGGCCAGATGATCAGGTCGTGGTCAGGGCATATAATCGCGGCCCGCCGGCGACCGGCTCAGGGCTGAGGCGGCGGCAGGCGTTCAGTTACGGCGGCCCCGGGGCGCGTTGGCCGGGACGGGCGGGTCGCCGGCGCCGGGGGCTCGAGATTCGACGGGAGCCCGCCGGCGCTGTGGCGTAGTAACGGGACCGCTCAACGGCAGCCTGTAGTCGGTAGTCCTGTTGGCCCGCGCGCCGACTGCGGCGCCGATCGATTGGCATCTTCTCTTGATTTTCTGCAGAATACCGGCTGGCTTCAGGTGTACCCAGTAGAGAATAGGGATTGTTATTGTCGTATGAAATGACCATGTCACGTCCCGTGATGTGTAGGAATACTATATTAATACAGCGGCACTGCGGCATCGCCACCGATCCGCGCCAGCAATGAAAAACAATCCTGGCGTCATTCGGCGGTGCTTGACGGTAGTGGAGCGATGACATCACGGTGGCAGTACTCTACCTTCAGTATGCCCAGACGCACAGATCAATTGACAATAAACCCCCCCCCCCCTCCCCCCCAAAAAAAGATACTGAAATGCTCAGAACTGCGTATGTAGGCTTTCGGCCCCGTCCGTGAGGCGGATTGTCTTGAACATTTTCAATCTGACGATATTTTTGTCTACCTTTTCTCCCAATCGTGGGATTCCACAGCGCTGCCCTTAGAGACCATTCTGACGTGTACGTCTTGACCACACCACTTTCACCCGTGTGGGGTCACGGCCGCGACTCTGCCAGCCCTGTCCACAGCCGAGCGCCTCCCCCGGACCGCCACGCCCGAGTTAACCGGCGACGCGAGCCTGGGCGGGACAATCTCGCCCGGTGCCAGCGTGAGGCCGGGGCTCGCGGCGCCCGCCGGGCCGTGCGCATCCCTACGCGACACGCGCTGCCCGGAGTGGCCGGCGCCGGTGCAACGAGCATGCCTCGGCCGCAGAGCAGGCGTGACGCGGACTCGACACCAGCCGCGCCGGACCCCGTTACACAACAGCAGCCGGGCGGCGCTGTCTCCCAGGCCCGCCCCTCTTGGTCCGTGCGGCGACGGCGGCAAGGCTGGGCGACAAACTGTTTCGCCACCGGCCCGACCGGTCCTAGACGACCGCGCGGCGACGCCGGGCCACCTTTCACCGAGTCGCGGGCTGGCCGGAGTGCAGAGAACGACCGTCGGAAAGAGTGTATTGACCGCGGGCACGAACGTACAGCGAGTCATGCGTTGGCTCGGCGGGCCGGCTACACACGGCGAAGGTGAACTGGAGGCGGTCGATGATCCCTTTACTGCGCGGCGTCCGGTGCCGGCCAGTGCTGGAGCTGGGTCCTCACGCGGCCGACACCGGCCGGCGCGCGCTTCGATGCGCTTTTTGCACGAGTCAGGGTGCGACAATGTGCCTGAGGGCACCAACAGTACGCGGTTTTGTACAGGCCCGCAGTTGTCCGCGCTGGCACGGCTGCACTGGCAGCGTGCCCCACGGGTCGGCTGTCGAGGCCGCGCCCGCACGCGGAGCGCAATGTCGGGTCCACCAGCCGGCAGCGCGGCGCCCTCACGTCACCACTCACCGCCGCGCCCTGCTCCGCGGTGCATGCGGTCACCGAATGTTTAATCGTGGCCCTATTCACAGTTAGTGAGCATCAACACCGCAAATGGCTCTATCGTGCATTCGCACGCGCAGCGATTGCAATACAAAGATTATCGGCAGGTCGTTACAGGCGGCCGACTCCGCTCCGCGATCACACAAGTTAAGAAATGGAAAACGAAAAAAAAAAACATCCTCCTGCCGGGGAGAGTCGACGGACACCGGAGACGCCAAACCCCAGCCAACTACGCGGCCACAACCAGCTACCGAACCGGACTACGCGGTGGCCACTATGAAGACCCCGGCCGCCGTATGGACTACAGTCACCCGCCCTAACCACGCGGCCCATACCCCGCCACTATACACTATTCTTGGCTGCCGGGCCTCTCACCGTACCCGTGCCGACCCTTCGCCAGTCAGGCTGGCCCGCCTCCCGCCGTCGGCAGCACGCTACTCTTCCCAGGCGCAGACGTCGGGCCGGCACGCGGCATTTCTACTGTTTCACCTACATGGATGTCTTTGGCTCTAAAGGAGGTCAAAGGCCTATCGGGGATTGGGACGCCTGGTTTACGTAAGGATAGATGAAAAAGCAACTCCGGCTTATACGACAGAAGCGGCCTGCGTATTTGTCTTTGTTTCGATGGATCCAAGGTAAAAGCCACCGCCTTTAAGGCGACAGAAGAAAAAGGATTATGAAACCACTAGGCAGTCTCGCATTTCAAAAATCCATCGCTCGAAGAACTCTTCGTTGCCAATAAAATATACCCAATGACATTCACACGCATCATTGGCCCACCAACGTAAGCCAGCTATGCTTGAAAACTCCAGCAAAAGGTACCCTCTTGCCAAGGTACCCGTTGGAGGCATTTTGCTTCACAACTTAACTTCCGAGAATGCAAAGCGAGCCCTGGCCTACCACCTCCAAACGCCAGGACCCCTGCGACGCGCAACACGACGACCGACCGTCCGCTAAATATCTGCACACGCTACGCGTAAGCCATCACAACACCAGCCTGACAAAACACCTGCCGTGGGGGGCGCCGCGTCTAACATCCAGCGCCGCGCCCAAGATCCAGCGCCGGCCCAAGACCCGGCCGCGCACTCGGGGACGTCGCAACTCTATCACGGACAACAGATAAGATACGAAGAGGTTTATGGTAGGCGGGGCGCGCGGACGCGCCAGCGGCGCGGCTGGCGCGTCCCGCCGCCGCCGCGTCCCCACCAGCCAGACCCACAGCCAAGGACCATGTTCACGAGCGGCTGCAGCGCGCGCAGGCGGCACCGGCCGCACAGTCGGCTCCGCACACGGGCGCACATCGAAAATAGGTATGTCGGGACACGGGATGGGAGAGGGAGGGAGGGAGCGGGGGGGGGGGGGGTATGTTATCCGGCCGGCTGGGGTCAGCCTTACGCCTGGTTCTCGAACCAGCGCGCGGCGCCGCTCTCCACCAGCTGCTGGTTGACCAGCGAGATAGCCGAGTTGCCGTACTGAAAAAGAGACGCGGCCGGGCGTCAGACGGGCGGGCCGGGCGTCAGACGGGCGGGCCGAGCTCCGGCGGCAGGTCGGCAGCAGCGACACGGGCACACAACACACCCAGCTGCCTCAGCAGCGCGAGCGCCGGTCGCCAGCGGGCGTCCGGCCTCACACGACACGACACAGCGGCCAGGCCCCACTACAAGCACACATTCACACGTGCCTGCACGAACGCGCTCAGGTGTCACAGGCCGACCGCAGCCGCGTGAGTCACTCGGCATTTTGTTCACGAGATCGATAACAAGCCCACTGTTTCGACGCCGAACGGGGTACCTGACACGCCACTGTCTAGCCCGACGCTGCATGGTTTGGAAATCGGGCGAGTGTTCGCCTCAATAACCTCCATTATGACTCACAAGTCAGGCCCGAAATAGCACCTTAGCCTTTTTATAGCGCACTACGAATCCATCTGTATCGGAATCAGCACCATACTAATTGCAAGAAGGAAATTTAAATTGAAAACGCGACGCTAACACCACGCATTTTCCGACTCATGCGCTTCACGCCTTAAACGGCGCCAATTATGGCTTTTACCTACACGAAAGTCCGGGCCCGCTGGTGCACAGGCTGGCGGACAGGAGGCTCACCTCGGTGACCTGGATGGTGTACAGGTTGACGAACGGGGTACCGTCCTCGGCGTAGCCCACCACCATGGCCTCGAGCGCTCTGTCGGCGATCAGACTCTCCAGCACGGCGCCGGCCTCCACGCTCCAGCCGTCGTCTGCGGCACAGCCGGCCGGGCTGGGTCAGGGTCACCGGCCACCACCACCGCTCCGGCAGCCGGCCGGGCTGGGTCAGGGTCACCGGCCGCCGTCGCCGCTCCGGCAGTCGGCCGGGGCCAGGGTCACCGGCCGCCGCTGCCGCTCCGGCAGCCGGCCGGGCTGGGTCAGGGTCACCGGCCACCGCCGCCACTCCGGCAGCCGGCCGGGGTCAGGGTCACCGGCCGCCGCCGCCGTTTCGGCAGCCGGCCGGGGTCAGGGTCACCGGCCGCCGTCGCCGCTCCGGCAGCGGGCCACACCGCAGCCGATGTGCCGTCACGAACACAGTGCCGGCAGGCAGTCAAACGATCACGCCCCAGCGGAGCCATTTCTTCACACCCTCGTACCAAACCGCCAACCCGCCTAATGGCTGGCTGGCACAAACGTCGCCACCGCGCTAACCATACAGTGAAAGCGCGTGATCCGGTGTGCCTGCAGATGCAACGCTGAGTATCGCACGGTTTGAGGTCCATGCCAAGGTCACGAGTTGACCGCGTCCCCAGGACCCGGCGAGGCGTGGGTCCCAAGGTCACGAATAACACTCGCAAATCACGACAGTTGCACGCGTCGCAGAATAACCCAAACGCGACGTGACTGCCACCTCCTCCCCGAGCGTGCATTTGGAGCAACCTTACACAATGTTTTGCCTCAGAGAGCAGCCTCCCTGTTCTAACCCGCACCCTCACACACCTCCAATACTTTGGGCCGTCCACAACGCACACCACGGACCCCCGGCCTGCTGCCCCTCCCAGCAGGACGCCGGCGCCGGCCGCGCTGTACGTACCAGTGAGCGGCATCACGTTGGCCAGGTAACACTCCTCGGCCTGGAAGGGCAGCGACATGAAGTCGGTGCGGATCTGGCGCACGTGGCACGCCTCCAGCCGACTGTAGCCGCCGTAGTCCATGAAGCGCACGTCCAGCTCGTCCGAGTCCGGGTAGTAGGCGACGGCCTGGGCGCGGTACCAGCCGCCGGCCACGGGCGCCGCGCAGATGGACGAGGCCAGCACAGGCCGCGGCAGCTCGGGCGTCGTCTCGCCCGAGCCGTAGCAGGCGTTCATGAGCGCGCCGAGCCGCTCCAGGCCGCGGAACGTCGGGTGCGTGTGTTGCTGCAGCACCAGCTGGCCGGCGCTCACCACCGCCGACACCAGTACGTCGCAGGTGACCGCCTGCGGCAGGTGCAGCTGCCGGCCCGCCGGCATACCCATCGTCAGACGTGCACCTGCGCCCGCACACACACACACACACACATATACACGCACACGCAGCGCACGTGAACTCGGAACAGCATATCGCCCACGGGCGCGAGGCGCGATCATCCGACGAGCGAGACGACACCCACACCGCAGGGCCCTAACCGGGCCGGCGAAGCTTCGCCTTCTCAGGCGGCTCGTGCCGACCACGCAACGCTGCATGGACAGTCAGCTGACCCGCCGGCGTCCGTCGCCGACGAGCGGCGTCTGCGCGTCGGGGACCCACCTGCTGGCTATCGGGCACGGCCAGGGCCTGCTCGGCCGGCCGGTTCAGCCGCTCCAGCGTCATCGTCGGAAACTTGGCCACCGGGAACTTCTCGCGGATCATCTTCAGACAGGCGTCGATCTCCGGCTGGGTACCTGCGGCCCAGCGTGACGCCGCGCTGTACAGTCATGAACCGGCTGGCCGGGGGTGGCCCTGTTTCTCCTCCCATTCAGTCATCAACGCACCGGACTGCGGGGGAGCCGACCGTAGCCGCTTGTCGATGGTGTCGACGCTAACGAACGCAAGCCACCTGATGCATCGCCTCACTCCCACAAGCCTTCATGCGGCACACATACATGGATTATTCCATGGTTCTCATTACTCTCAACGCCACGTTTCTTGCCCTGTAAGCCTACTGAACGCTTCAAACAACGTACGCATGTCTCTCCCGCCATCGCTGGGAAGTCGCACGCGCGCAACAACAAACCGCGAGCTGTGCGAGATGACAGTATAACACTCACCGTCGACTGAACATATCTTAACGGACGACTTGACCGGGTGAAGCCGAATGATGACGTTGGCGCCCGTCCTGGCCTTCAGCAGGTTAACGAACGTGCCGTTCTTGCCGATCAGACGACCGCACAGTTTCTGCGGTCATCAAACCCGATCAGCGGGCCCAGCAAGCCGGCGGAAAGCAAGCACGGGCCCCCATTACCGGCCGGAAGACGCACAATGGCGAGTCAACATCGACAGCGAATAGCACGATCCCACCACCACACAGTCTCTTGTTGTTGATTGGAGTTTTAGGGCGCGCCGACTACTGCGGTCATTTTGCGCCCACCCACCCACACCCACACCCACGCACACGCACACGCATACGCACACACACACGCACACACACACACGGTCTCCTGAGGCCGACGCGTCCCGCCTCACTCGCCTGCGGTATCAGGAAGTCGTAGACAGTGGTCTGCAGTGGCGCCGCCGCCTCGGGCGTGTTGGAAGGTGACGCGTGCTCCAGGCTCGCAGAGCTGCCTCCCTTGCCGCTGTCGCTCGAGTTCTGCGCACACCATCAGGCCCGGTTACCGCTTTCAAATACATGCTAAAATAATTATCACATTATATGTCATGCATGGTGACCATCTTAATTGGCGGATACAATTAAAAATACGCGAATTATGGATTGTTAAAGAACACGAAATTAAAAAAGGCAGAATACACGAATTATGTATCAAAACGATAGCCCACCTACACATGCGCACAACAGTCAACTGGTCTCTGCTCTGGCCCAGTTCAGTACCACAGGGGGACTGATCTCTTCACCGAGTTACGCTAGACAGGTCGGAGCCAAGGTTCGGCGGGTGCCGTACCTCACTGGCGCTAACCGCCAGTCTCACCGTACCTCGCTGGCGTTGTCCGCCGCCGTCTCGGCTTGGTGTCCGTTTTGAGTGGGCTCCGGCGCCGGCTCCACGCCCGGCCCGGCTGCAGCCGGCTGCCCTGCGTCCACCTCTGCGGCCTCGGCCGCCGGCGTCGACGCCTGCAGCGACTCGCCCGGCGCCTCGACCGGCGCACTCTGTCTGGGCCGGGCGCCGCCCACCACGCAGTCCGGGTCCGCGGGCGCGTCCGACGGGCGGACCGCAGCCTCGATCTGCTGGAGTGTATCGCCGCCCGGGCCCAGGCTCCCCGGCCCGGCCGGAGGGGGCGCCTCGGTGTCACGCTCAGTGATCTTTTCGCACACATCCTCCGCAACAGGCTCAGGTGTCTGGGGCCTCGGCGCCGTCACAGTCGTGACCTGCGTCTTGGCCGGCGCGGCCGAATGCTGTACCGACTGTTGGCAGGAAAGTTGGACAGGCTCCTGCACCGGCTCCTGGACTTGTTCGCGTATCGGCTCCTGTGCTGCTTCGTGGGCCGTCTCCTGCGCTGTCTCGTGGGCCGGCTCCCGTGCCGGCTCCGGCTCCGGCTCCCGTGCCGGCTCCGGCTCACGCGCCGACTCCTTGGCCGCCTGTCGCCGCTCGCCGGCCGGTGACGCCGGCTCTGGCCGCGTCTCGATGTTGTCGCGCACCCAGGCAGTGACCTGACCCAGGTCACGGGCGGCCGCCAGCTCGGCCTGCTCGGCCGGCTCCGTCTGCTGTTCGGCCTGGTCCGCCTGGTCCGCCTGGCCAGCCAGCTCGGCCGACTCGGCCGACTCGTCGGGCGGCGGCTCGGGCGGCTCGTCCTCGTGTCGAGCGCGCCGCCGCAGATACAGGCAGATCGCCAGCACCGTCAGCAACGGCAGCGTCAGCACCAGCAGAGGGCGGCCTGACATGACGTCTCAGCTGGAAACAGGAGACTCAGTTGGTGATGACGGATAGACAAGTGAGGTCCACCCCCCCCCCCCCCCGTTTAAATATTGGCTGGCTGTCGTCATGTCATAGCATGACAATTTTGGTTGACATGTTGAGTTTATTTGTACTTCTTTGCTTTGGTTACTGTGACAAGTGCATTGAAAAAAAACACATATCTTGGATGAATTCCGGTCGAAACAACTTGGCCTATGCACCTATGTAACAATCACGGCCCAATATGTCTCGTTTTAGGACTGCAGCCACTTCCACATCGGAATTTTCGAAATTCGTTTCCGGAATCGGTGACATTGGTGGGATCCGGGTCTAACGATGTGTTTCAGGTTTCACCTGCTCCGGTTTCAGAAATCTTACATAATCGTTAACCACTTGCGAAGACGGCCAGATCCACGGTTTGCGCACGAGCACGTATGGGTCTGCAATATCCGTCAGCATAAGATGGCCTCATGTTGCTGCGATACCCAGCTGTTGACATCTGGATCAGCTTTCGACACGCATTCTCCTGTTGTACGTGGGGCCCCGGTTCGAATCTCGATTTCCCCACGGCCCCTGCGTACTAACGTGGTCTGCGCGGGCGCTGGGCCTGGCGCTCAATAGCAATGTGTGTAGCGGCGTGCGTCGCACACTTCACAAAAATAGCTCGGGCGCTAGAGTCATGCAATTCTCAGTTAGCTCACGTTAAAACCCGTTCGGGCAGCTGTCTCACTCGGAAGTGCAGTTTAAATAAAAAAGTGCATCCCATGTGACATATTCCATCGAATATTAATCTCTTTACCTCTCTTAAACTATAGTCTCATTAGAATATTCACTCACTGGAGCAACACTGCTCACAGCCATGACCTGACTTATTCCCTTAAGGTACCCTAAAAAGGCTAGCAAACATTGAATAGTGCAGTTCACATCAGACAATTCTGTGACCCAGGACATTGTCCTCTTACTTTTGCATATGCTACTTGTGATTAAAAACGCAGCATCAGTACCCCTAACCCAGATACATCACCCCAGCTCAATAGCCTGTTTTGCCTACAGCCTTTTTTGCTGGAGCAAAACTGCCGGGGCCCTGATTGGAAGGAGTGTCAACACCTGTTCATGCTGTCCAGCCCCTCCCCCACTTGTGGTTCACTGCTGGCTGCTAATTCTCTTGCTCAGAATCAGCTGAGCAGCAGTCAGACAGCAGCCATCTCAGCATTCATGTGCCTCTGGCTTGGCAAATCGGCCAGACAGGCTAAAATATCAGTATTCAGGGTGTTCACCAGTGTGCCAATGAGAATCATGACCCAGTATCTTGGAAGTAAATCAATGGGGGCAAGGAATCTGCATCTAAAAGTTACTGGAAACCACCAGAAACCAGGCTCCAATGTCCTGAAAAGAGCCAATGGGAGGCAGGAACCAAGCTCTAGTGTCAATGTGTCATTAAGACTCTATAACACTCTCAGCTGTTGAAGCTTATGGCACTGCCAGCCTCTTGCCTGGGTAGGAAGGGGGGGGGGGGGCACCACAGGGAATTTAGCCCAGGACATTGGTCCAGTAATTATGAATCGCTGACAGCTGCAGAAACATGGAAACCAGGAGCTATGGACAAGTATCTGATACTGGCCAAATGTAATACAGAAACCAGGAGATTGATGTCAATGGGTTTCAAAGTCCATCACCACAATGCAATGCCAGAGATGGCAAGGCAATGCTTCAAGGTGTTTGTTCTGTCTCACCATTTGAGAGCAAAATGATTTCTATTGAATTCAGGGCACTAGTGCAACAGAACTGCTCCTGGTGTCAGGGGTGAGTTCAATAAAAATTTTCAGTCAAGAGGAAGGGTCAGGACAGGAAAATAGTGGCCTAGCCTGGTCCTGGTCCTCACTGGGACATGCCAGCCAGGACCACTCCTATTCAGAGAGATGTCACAGACTTGGCCTGTCCATGCTACACAGCAGCAAATGCAGAATGAATATCGGCACTGCTTATCAGCTGCTCCACACAGAAGTCAGCTTCTCAGTTTCTTTGCACCAAATATCATCAGTTTGAGATGGGGTATCCCTGTAAGGTACTGGAACTTCAACCACCATGATTTGGAGAAAACTGGTTGGTGTGAAATTTTCACTGTTTAGAAGACATACAATGCTGATATGGATGGTGGCAGCAAAACAACTTGTGGGCTATCTTGATTTTTACACCACTACTGAGGCAGTGCAGTTTAAAGGTGAGCTGTGTAAGGCCATGTACTGGATAAAAATGTGTACTATTTGTGATATCTTAAAAATCCTACATCCGGCAAGGCAGTGTAAGGCAACATAAACACACACACCTTTATTTAAGTTTATATTACCAGCTTTACTATTACTTATACCATGTTTATTCTGATAATCTCTCATAGCCCAAAGGTTATGCATTCATGGTGATCCAGCTGTGAGCTTATGTTCTGCACCATGTTTTAACCTGTACTGTATCCCTGCATTCTAAGGAAGTTATTGTTGTACTTTAGCTCATAAACTATACATCATAAAAAAGGATTTGAAATATCCTGCAAACTACATGAGAGCAAAACAAAGCAGGACTGAGAGTAAATCTCTAAAACACATCCACAAGTCAAGCACTCTTATACTGACTTCTTACCAGATGACATACTTACATTTTCTGAGAGGGATATTACTAGGCAAAACATCTATTTTCAATGTAACCCAAGCCAAGCACCAGAACATTTCATACCTGCTCATGATTATGATGTCTCCCACAAGCAAGAGCATATTTGTTATGCTCATGAGTGTGCCTACAGCTAGCAAGATCAGCTTCAATCAATTTTTAAATAGCAACCAACCTTATTCTACCAAAAACATATGGCCTGACATCACAGTATCATCTGTTTCTGTCTGGCTGAAGTGCAAAACAGCACTACCCAGCCAAATTTTATGGCATCGCCACCACACTTTCCAAGATCCTAAATTGGTAAAGTTTCCACATCAGTTCTGCACTTAAAAGCTAACATCACCCTACTGCATCTTACAAACCAGATCAATGACCTTGGAATGCAACAGCTGCTAAAAGCATCAGGTTAGTGCAAGCAAATAACCACTACCTTGCTTTGTTAATGGTTTGTATATCCTTACTTGGATAACAACCATGACAGTGTCAATCTCCAAAGAGACCTCAGCTGACATGAATGCCACAAGACACCAAGGCAACATTGCCATGCCAGTTTAGGCAGAGCTCTAATTATGAAGTCATTGCTAAGGGGCCAGGAAGAGTGACAAAAATTGGTCCATCTCCAATAAGTCCCAAATAATCTGCTTACTTGAACAGGTTTACTTATTCCTACACCACACACTTATACAATACGGCAAGTAACCAGATGAGATACAGCCATGATTGTTTCAACCTGAGGCACCATTAATGAATGAACCTAAAATCACACAGCTGCTTTCAACATGCAATAGTGTGCATGAACTATCCAATCAAATGTAAAGGTGGTCAATACCAAAATATTATCCCCAGTTCATGAGCAAAAGCAGCGAATCAGACACAATACGTCAGGACATAAAAATGTAGACAATTGCGGCGGTCGGTTTCAAATGACATGGTGTTAGTAACGAACATTTCACGTACATTCGTTCCCAGAAGTCGATGTAAGATCTGAAGCTTTCCCTTGCCACTCACACAGCAGCAAAACGCACGAGTTTAGCGGTAATACAATAATACTTAAGCTGCAGCCCCCCACGCGCACCCCTGGCACCGACACGTGCCACCCACAACTTGCACAATGTTGACATTACAGTCGCCGCATTTGCCTTCTGCGCTGTTCGTCAAATTGGATTCATATGCAATATTTATATTGTGATGAGACACACGCATCTCCTAAACTCCAATGGGGAGAACAAAAGAACAAATTTGATAAAACTTTTTTCTACAATATTCTAATTGAATTTCGTTGGCCCAAATTAGCCATACGGCAACCGATTAATTCCGTAGTTGAACAGGTCCTCGTGTGTCGGTACACTATATAAGGTTTGTTGCTGTCTATGCGCAATTTTAAAGATCGTTAGCACAAGATGATCGTGTCAAGCATTTTGAAAAAAAATATGAGAGCTTCTGGACAAATTTGCGCCCGTCATCAAAATTTTTCGTTTTCCTTGTAGCTTTTTGGTGTTTTTTGTCTGTATTTTGTTGAAATAGGTTTATTGTCTTTTTTGGTTTGTATAGTGCCTTTGGTTCTCACCATCCTTAGCATGTGATAAAAGCGCTAATAATACGGTGCTTGCATGCGGAGCGGGTGCGGGGGGCGTGACTTGCGTGAGGGTGTTAGGGGGGAGTAAATAATTTAAGTGGTACAACTTCTAACGCGCTATTCGAGTATTGTGTCACGTATTGCTACACCAGGCCTCTGTTGTGTAAGCGTCATTTGCTACAGGTACGTAGTTAAGCAGGTTGCCCATTTAATTTTGCTTTTCCGCCGCTTTATTTTAGTGGTGTAGATTCTCAAAGCATTCAAAACTCAGGTATCACGATGCTTCAAAGTATTTTCAAAGGGAACATAATGCACAGATGCCCAGCAATCAATTATGCTGAGAGGGCATTCCACAATATAATTGTTGACTATGTAATTTGATCCATGTCATGGTGTACTTCTCATGAGCCCAACGTTTATCACCCGCTGGGTGGGGGGTCAAATTAACCTCCAGAAGGTTTTTCCGGAATGGCTTTCAAATGGCGCTTCATAGCCAGTGCCAAATGTTGCATAGATGTAGACAATTGAATAGTGGATCATTTGAGATAAAAGTTAAGATGTACCTTGTAAGGTTACTGACCTATGGCAGGTCAAAGTCAGGCTTTGGTTTCAGCGAAGGCACAATAACAGAGTGTTTGATGAAGCCATACATCTCTCATATGCTTTCTTAGGCACTACCAATATTAAGTGAGCAAATTACATTGATCCAGGGTCAGGTATAAAGGTCAGACCAAAGTCACAGCCAGCCTAATTTATTACTCTAGGGCTTGCTGTATGGGATAGTTTGTGGTGCTCATTTCAAATTTATTGACTGCGTGAACTGCATTATACACCTTCCATTGACTTCTTATAGGCCAGAGAAGGTCATTGACCTAAGATGACCAGGGTCAACATTTTGTTTGATAAACATACTGCTTGGTGTAATCTTTGTCACTTGTTGAGATGCAAAACTCAGAGCAGTCTTGTATGATTTTGGTCGCAATGACCTTCAAAAGGTCAATCAAGGTCTCTAGCCTCAAGTGGGCTTTTCACCTTTTGCTAAGAAACAGTTTCCTAGGTTCTGGGGCGCTTCAGTGATCAACCTAGAATTTGACCTCATTTGACCTTATTTGACAGTCATGACCCAGTAAGCTCAAACTCTGACCTAAGTGAGCTCACATACAGGCCAAGGCACCCTGCAAATTTGGTGTACCTAGCTTGCTTAGTCCCCAACATCTCGGGGGTTCAAATTGACCCCCCCCACCGAATGGTATCTAGCCTGCTACCCCGGCTTGTGTTGTGCATGCTTGCTGTTTGAAGCATGCATAGTCTCATGACATGGCTCAGGTCAGTTAAGGGGGCAGGCAGGCATTTGTACCACTATTGTAAGTGGAAAGTCAGATTGTGCATGTGGCTTCTGGCTAGGTTGGAGATGCTGTCATTTGGTGACTTTCCTCAGTAAATTAATTATTAAACCTCAGCAACAATAATTAAAAAATTAATTCATCAGAACTTGATTTTTGCAGTTTGATATTATCACCAGTCAATAGTGGCACATTTAAGGTTTTTTTAGTTTTAACCATCATCCCAGTGAAGTAGGCCATGGAAGTAGTAAGCACAGTCCTGATGCTCTTTGGCAGTTTAAGATCATGGTGCACTCTTGAAACATCAATAGACCTCACAATGGGACCCTGAACCTTAAAGGTCAACTGAATGTGAAAAGGAAGCCCTCACAGTGACAATGTAGGAATGCCTTGGCTGAACTGGCCTCATGTCCAAGTTGGGCCCCTCCTGGGCAAGCTCTGGCCCAAATGGTTTGCATAACAGCAGTGTGAGCTTCATAGCCTGATGCCTGCCTAATCTCATTTACACACAGCCTTATGATGATGCTGTTTTGCTTCAGCTGATGCCCTGCAGCGGCCCTGCCATGTCTGCTCAAGTGTTTGGAACAATGCTGGGACCTCAGGTGGTCATTCAGCTTAGAAACAGGTCAACAGGGGCTGCGGCAGTGCCACCTTCTGTGTTCATCAACAAGAACCCTCGCAACCTGGAACGCATGAGGCTGGCTCGCAAGCAGCAGGGCTGGAAGCTTGAGTCTGAGAGCAGGGAGTACTGGCACAGGTGGGTGAGCATGACTAGTGTGGTGTGGGTGATAGGATTCTCACATGAGGAAAATAGGTATTGATATGCCACCTGGTGGCTCCAGGCGGTGTTTTACACTTGTGGTGGCGTCAGTGGAATGGATCACCCCTGTGGGATGCACTGTCCAGATCTGCATTGTCTTCTGCATGGTGTGACTGATTTCTGAGTCAGGTCGGCCATATGGCACATGTGGTTGGTGCGGGCAGGCTGCTGTTCGACGCGTCCCACCGACACACGTCGGCGCACGTGGAGCACCGGACGGGCCGCAGCGTGGTGTCGGCGTCCACGCGCGAGCTGTGCCTGCGCCGCCACCTGTTCTCGGCGGTAGATGTGTCCGCGGCCGAGAACGTGGGCCGCGTGCTGGCGCGACGCTGCCTGCAGGCCGGTCTGACTGAAGTGCATTTCGCTGCCACTGAGGAGGAGCTGCAGCGCTCGGATCGGGTCAGTGGCCTCCGAAACACCAGCGCCTTGGTCACTCCCAACACGGGTCAGGCCTCGGGTACTTGCCTAGACGTGGTGGAAAACCGCAAGTGTTCCCCACCCTATGTATACCTCCCAAGCTGGAGTTAAGTTATGTGTGGTCTTAACAACTACCATGTGGCGCCTTTAACAGCTGTGATATCAAACTGAAGATGTTGGTCTCGGCCGCGACGAGCACGAAACGTGCCCCACGGTTCAAAAATCAGTGCCGTCCGAAGGCAAAAAGGCCTAAGAGCCATCAGTTAACATAGCACTTACCTGCTTTGCCTTTCGAAGGCAGAGCCCAGTTCAACAGGGACGATGTGGAATGGTTGTGGATATGCCGCAGGTAGCTGAAGCCAGCGATCCACCGTAGTCAGCTGCTTATTACAAGGGGTCGTGGTGGCAAGTGCTGAGCCGTGCATGACGCCTCTCTGTTGCGTCCACAGTTACGGCTGTTTGTCCGCGCGATGGAGGAGGGCGGGGTGAAGCTGCAGGAGCCCTCTGCCATCCAGTCCGAGCCGTGGTGGAGCAAGCATAGGGAGCAGAAACCCTGGCACGTGTTAGAGGAGGATGTTATAGATGCGCGATGAGCGGCTATTTGCACCTATCATTGACGTGTGAAGTTGCTAGCATTGTTTAATAAACGTTAGATTGGCACACTTCTCCAAGAAACGTGGCAGAGCTAATATGTCGTCGCTTAAAATCGTGAAATCTGCTTGAACGAAGTCGGTAAAAGTGAAAAGTTTTCAAGGCCAAGAAAGAGACATGGCAGAGCCAATCTTGAAATCTGCTTGAACGAAGCCAGTAAAAAGTGAGAATTTTTCAAGGCTAAGAGAGATTGTGCTCCCATGGCTGCTGCACTATGTGATGCTGCTGCATCTGCCTGCACTTCTTGCCATGCTCATCCCGTCGCCAACTCGGAACGAAATATCAATAATGTTTTGTGTTTTATAGCCTCGTTTGTGTCGCATATCGGAGACGCCAGGCGACGCACCGTTTGGTCACAGTTCAAGAGCAATGTGACGCCTCGATAGAGCATGCAAAAATGAGTTGTCACCGTTCTTTGTCTTGTCAAAAATGAGTGTGGTTGATGTTTGCGTTCGATGAACACTGGTCACGGCTGCTCGGCGTTCACTGACTCGTATACTGGCCCACTGGTGACTTGGACCGGTCCGACTGGCCTGTCGCCTGCCGTTGGTGTACCGCTGTCACAGGGCACGGAGAGGTGTCCACTACGGGACGGTACGAAACTGTTCCCAACACAAGCTTGCAGAAGAGGCGTGGTGCTCTCAAAATCCTTTGAAAGTAGTGCAGCGCCGAGTCAGTTGGACAAAAGGCATTGCCGGCGGTTAGTAAAGCCGGTCGTTGCCAGCGGCTGTCCAAGTGCCGTTGCCAGTTGTTCTTGAAGTGCAACTGTCAATACCACAAAAGCTATGTTCAGTGATGTGCAGGCGCGTCATGCCTAGCAACAAGCAGCAGGTGCTAAGCTACAGACCACGACGGGAACCTCAGGGACGTAAGCGTCAGCCTCAGCTTGGCTGTTAGCTTTTTGACCATTTTGCAATAGTATTGCAATGGTATAATATGTCTGTTTGGAGCACGTCCTCTTACATGCATGACCTCACAAATCGTCTCAGAGCGCCTTGCGTGGGTGGCACCAGCCTCTGAGTGCGTGCAGAGTAGTTTGTCGCTCCGTCCTTAACTGCCACCCAGGTGTTATCATTTTACCTCTACGAATGGTTTGCTCCGGCATATTGCGAGGCGTGACCGCGGAGGGACCTATTTCGTGCATGCATTGGTATGACGTGACCGCCCTGCGCCACGCCGACCGTGGCCAGCTACCAGCCGACCACAACACGGGAAAATAGCCGACCCAAAAACATGGGACGCGAAACTAGAGTCGATAGTCCTCCGAAATATCCCCGGCCCCGGCCACAGGGACGGTGAACGCCGAAGGTCGGGTCCATCGATCTCAGCCAACGCCGAAGGCTTGTCCCTCCGATGCCCGTATCCCTGTTTGTTTGTCGGCTTCGATGTTCTATTGTTCCCGCCGCATGGAGAGAGCCTCAGGTCTGGCTTCTAGTTTTCATCACCGCTTTGCTAATATTTTGTCCTGATTTTATGATCTGCCTCTGCTCGAAGGCAGGCAATGTTAAGTGTTGTAATAACGCCTGCCGTTTGCCCTTAAACGTGGACCATCAAACATTGGTTTTAACGGACAATCCAAAGCAGAGACGGTAGCTTCCTTCCACGGTACCGTTAAGCACGAAAATTACCAGGTTCCTGTGCCCTAGCTTTCCTCGTGGCGAGCAATCGGTAAGACCCCCTAAAACCTTCACGAGCGGAAACGCTTGCACCACCGCAGAGAAACGCTTGCACCACCACACCTCCGGGCCACGAAACGCCTCGGCGTGACTGACCGGCGTGCGGCACCAGCGTCACAATCTGCGGTCGGGTTTGGATACGGAATATGTAGACAACTGATGGCGTGTGTAAGATAAATCAGTTCACATTGGATAAGCGCCGAAAAACATGACTTTTATTACTTGTAATTTTCATACTTTCGATAATTCCTGGCTAAACTCCCACCATTGTGACTTCTGGATGGAAGGACGCGCTTCCAGAAAAAGGAGCTGAAAGAATGCGGTGAAACACTGGGGAGCATACAAAGCTTCAATTTACGGATTGACGGACTTGACTTACGCTGCACCAACAATACAAGTAATATGCAACCCAATACCAATCGAACACAAGCAGCGCACAACTCACCACCGACCGTTTTCCTTGCTGGCAGTTCGTCTAAATAAGCAACCGTACGCACTTTCCATGGTCGGAACACGCAACGCGCCAGCGTTCCACAACGGACCGAAAGACTCCATTCCGCCCTCGCCTAGACGATATCAGCGTTCCGAATCGCACAACGGCTGAAAGTGCACCACACATCAAAGCTGCTTGAGTGGATCAAGTCATGCGTCTCCAGTCAAACACCTCATTACTTGCCGTCCACCCCAACCACACCCAATTCAAAAGGCTCAATCTTCAAGCCAAGTAACTTCTTCACACCACTCGCCGAACCTCGAAGAAACGCTTCAGATAGTACACCTGGCCCATGGTCATTGCCACGAGCACCAAGGCTTCGAAGAACGACCACATGACGACCCTCGAGTTGGTACTGTCGTTGATAGCCCTGTGTATCTTCTCTCGCACTTCCATGTAGTCCTGTTCGTGTTTCACAGCCGTCAGTGCCGCACCCAGGTCCTTGATCATATCTTCCAACTTGTTGTGACTGGCTGAAATTAAATGAAAAGAATTAGCCATTACTGCATTCACTGTAACAAAAGTTATAGGTGTGACTGACGATGGACTGTTTATTAATCCTCTGACCGTCAGTTGCAAGCAGACTTGCGATACTATTGCAAAACGGTGTGCGTGATGGTCAGGAAGATACAATACACCAAAGTACATGTAAATAATTAGCTGCAATGCCGAACAATGTTTTACGGATGCGAAATGATATACTGACCTTCGCCATCGACCCCATCCTTCTTGTCTCCTTCCCCCAGATCCATGGAGAACATCACAATTTTGGGAGTCATTGTTGACATCTTGTTTCCGAAGCAATATGTGAAAACACCATCCATGTGGGCTGGGAAAGTAAACCTTCCATTGCTTTCTCTCTCCTGTTGGTACACTGTCTTGCCATCAGGTCCGATCAGCTTGATGTCAATGTCCAAGAACCCTCCTTCCACTACTTCAAATGCCAAGCCTGCAAAGCAAGAAAGCTGTTGTCACATGACCTGACAGTGTTATAATGGCTCAAGAGCTCATAGCTCATCTTGACAAGATGGGAAACGCAGTAAGCTTTCAGATATCATTCAAAAGTGTTTTTTTTTTTTAAGAAAAAGAAACATATTCCCGATGTTTAATCAAAAAGCTTCTGAATTCCAAATATTCTTCTCACTCTCAACCCACCTCGCTTGCATAAATACAGTTATTGGCCTAAATGTAACCCTTTAAAGGGAATGTTCCACATTTGAAAGCATTGCAAGCATTGAGGTAAGTACAAGATATTATGGAAAAGTTCCCTTGTAACTATTGGTATGGTTTCCAGTGCACAAAATAATCAAGATAACACCATTTAGCTATTTATCAAAATGTTTAACACACAATCGTTCGATTACGTCATGGAAAATTTTATGTCAGAGTGCCTGCGAGACTGGCGGTGTCTGAATTGCCACTGAAGCAGAGGGGCCGACTCACTTGTATAATTAAACTCGCTACAGGTGACTTGCTATTTTATGTGTGTGGATAAACCGCCCACCATTCTATGGGCGTGTCTCGGCCTTTTTTCGTGGTATATTTGCATATGGTATTAGCATTTCATAAGTATTGTACGGTCTCCTGGTATATTTTTCCGCGATCACATGTTTTTTACTTGCATTCACATTCTTGGGTTAGTTATTCTTCAGTTATTCTATCCCTAGCCCCATGTCCGCCATGACTGGAAGGCCTGATCGAATGCCTACATTATGTACCACAAAATGCTGTTTGTGACCAACTTGGATTTTACATGTCAGCCTGGTTGAATGCCAACTGGCATATGTTGAAGTGAAATTTTGTGTTGACATAATTCAGACACAAAGAACTCAATGCACCTGTTTCATTTGACCTTGAACACAGTCTGGCCAACTGAGGAGGCAAATTTGTGTGACATACTCTAACATAATACATCTCTTTGTGACTTCAACTCTGCACATAGGGCAAAATCATCTGCCAAGGTTGACATGCACCTTACTAAAAGTGAGGAGATTTCAAGTCTTACAGAGGGTATATCTGTGAACTGTAGGAAAGGTCAGGGTGTACTTTCCTACCCCATGTTACAAAAGAGCATTGTACATCAATCGTTGTTTTTAAGGCAGAACATATCATAATTAATCGTTGAACAGGTCATCTATACTCTTACCTTGGAACTTAACTAATTACGATACCGAACATCCGGCCGCCGCAAACACACAGCAGCCGCGACACCGGCGCCATTACTGCGCGCGGCCACAACATTGCTGCGCATCAAGCCGCATCAAGAACCATAAAAATGTACGGGGCCAAGGTAACAAGAATCCATGAAATTTGATCATCGACGCCAACGGGACGATGGGTTGCAGGGGGATCGGGTGGGGAATGTAAAGCAAAATGAGAACATGGCGGCTAAATAAAAGCTCACTATATGGTACCTATATATGGCATGGAACATGGACGCCAATGGGATGCGGGGTTTCACGGGATACGGGTGGGGAGGTTTAGGTTAGGTTAGGTTAGGTTAGGTTAGGTTAGGTTAGGTTAGGTTAGGTTAGGTTATAGGTTAGGTTAGGTTAGGTTAGGTTAGGCTAGGCTAGGTCAGGTCACGGGTCAGGGTCAGGTCAGGTTAGTTAGGTCAGGTTGGGTTGGGTTGGGTTGGGTTGGGTTAGTTAGGTTAGGTTTGGTTAAGGATTAGGTTAGGGTTAGGTGGTTAGGTTAGGTTAGGTAGGTTAGGTTTAGGTTAGGTTAGGTTAGGTTAGCCCTTAGCTTAGGTTCTGGTCTATTCTAGGTTAGGTTAGGTTAGGTAAGGTAAGGTAAGGTAAGGTAAGGTTAGGTTAGGTTAGGTTCAGTTAGGCTAGTTTAGGCTATGTTCTGGACTATTCTGGCCTGTGTGTTCCATAAACGTACCTAACCGCGATAAGAAACGATTTTCATTGCATTATTATTGCTACCTTGGTCCCGTAATTTTTGAATGGTTCTTGATAAGCAAAAATATTGTCATTACGCAACAACGCAGAAACGGCGCTGGAGAGTCAAGGCGGTGCGGTGCGTGCGGCGCTCGGGAGCTCGCTATCATATTTATTAAAATCTGAAGGTAGGGGCATGATTCTACCTGTTCTGAGATTATCTACAATATGTTCCGCCTGCGCCGTTTCTGCGTTGTTGCGTAAGCACGATATTTCTGCTTATCAAGAACCATTTAAAATGTATGGGACCAAGGAAACAATAATAAAGCAACCAAAATCGCTTCTTATCGAGTTCAGGTACGTTTATGAAACACACAGGCCAGAATAGTCCAGAACATATCCTAAATTAGCCTACCCTAATCTAACTTAACCTAATCTAATGTAGCCTAGCCTAGCCTAGCCTAGCCTAGCCTAGCCTAGCCTAGCCTAGCCTAACCTAACCTAACCTAACCTAACCTAACCTAACCTAACCTAACCTAACCTAACCTAACCTAACCTAACCTAACCTAACCTAACCTAACCTAACCTAACCTAACCTAACCTAACCTAACCTAACCTAACCTCCCCACCCTATATCCCCTTCAACCCAGCATCCCATTGGCATCCATGTTCCATGCCATATATAGGTGCCATATAGTGAGCTTTTACTTAGCTGCCATGTTCTCATTTTGCTTTACATTCCCCACCCTATCCCCCTGCAACCCATCGTCCTGTTGGCGTCGAGGATCAAATTTCATGGATTCTTGTTACTTGGCCAGGTACATTTTTATGGTTCATGATGCGCTTGATGCGCAGTTATGTTGTGACCGCGCGCAGTAATGGCGCCGGTGTCGTGGGTGCTGTGTGTGTGCGGCGCTCGCTGGGGAGTCAAGGCGGTGGTGCGGTGCGTGCGGCGCTCAGGAGACTTCGCCATCGTTAATTATAAAAATTGAAGGTCAGAGCATGAATCTACCTGTTTTGTTGATTATTAATGATATGTCCTGCCTTAACACCAACAAATGGCTGTACAATGGTTTTTACACCTTAGGTAGAAAGTACACCCTGGCCAACATGACAAATGGTTACCTTGGTCCCATAATTTTGAGAGTAGAGTTCTTGGTAGCAGAAATATGTATTTACGACGAAACGGCACTGGGGGGAGTCCAGCAGTGCAGTGCGCGCTGCGCTCAGGAGGCCCGCCATCGAAGTATTGAATCGAAGGTAGGGCATTGATCTACTGTTGAGATTATTATGATAGTCCTGCCTTAAACACGACGAATGGTGTACGATTTTTTTCTACGTTAGGTAGGAAAGTACACCGACGGGAACTATGGCAGCAAAATAACTGCAAGCAAGAATAAACCAACCAACCCCCCAAAAGAGCTCAAGAAAAAATCCAAAACCTTCCAGACTTCCTTCTGGCCTAGATCTCAAGCATGCATGCTCCACCTCAGAACATCAATGTTACCTGAACATTTAAGGCAGCAGCTGTAGTTATGTTACTGACAGGAATCACTAACACATGTTCAGAACTGTGGACAGATTTATTTGCTGGATGGTCAACTACTATTGTCCAATATGAAATAAGAGTAGTCCCATTGCCACATTATATGGCAAGCCACAGTGCTTAGATACAAGCTTTTCCTCCAGCACCTTTCTGAGCTAAGTTGTGTTTCATCTTTATTTTGTCTTAACAGCATGGTGAAAATAAGATATACAACTAAAACAGTTTATTTTTCTTCATGGAGCAAAAATGTTCTTCAAAACATCATACTATGCCCTAGATATTACAGCTGATACAATACAGCCACCCAATACACTCACAAGTTTAAACTCACCGAGTTTGGTTCCAGATGTTACTTTCTCCATGAAGCATTCCTCCGCATGAGCGTCGACAGTAACCATATAAGACCAGGAATGTTTTACCAAAGCTAAGATTGTAAGTACGATAAGATTATGCATGGCGTGTAGGTCAAATACGGCCTGAGACAGCACAACGTTAATATTACAGCCCAGCCGCTCACACAACCACCACAATATCCCCGGCGTGCGAGCTGACAATTCGCGCACCTGAGACCAATCCTGAGACGTCAGCGGCGTAACTGCCGCGTCAAGTGGATCACAAAAATTGCCGTCGTATCAAGCCAGAAAAGTTTTCTAGCACTGGTAGAGAGATACCTCTGTAAAGAAAGCATGGCGTTTGGTCGGTTGTGGAAAATATCTGAGAAACTTGAGGACACAAAAATGCATCTGGTTCACGTACACTGATATTTTTCTCATGAAACTACATCTAATGTCAACAAAGATGACATGCTATTCGAATCAGGCATATCATCGGCGGATTAGGAGTCCAGCGTGCGCCTGCGTTAAGATGAGTCATTCTCTTCTTGAGCTATTTTCATGACATGTGCGAACAAAAAGGCACAGAAAGCACGTGATTATTTCACCACCTAGTCTATATTGTTTTGGGAACATGCCTTTTGTTGCTATTGCTCCATTGAAGACGCGGCGAAGGCTGCAAGTTTTCCCTATCCTAAAACCAGTTTTTCTGCGGGTAGATTTGGTAGCATCCAGATACGCGTCACGTCAGGTAAGACAGAAGGCTATCGGGCACCAATACATTTTATATTTGTGGGATATATATTATGAATATGAGAAGTACAATATGCGTTTTCTTGACTGTGTTAGAAGCATATTCTACACACATTAACAAAAATGCGGGGTTGCCGGCATTCCTCGAAAATGTACCCTCGTCTTAAGCATTGGGGGCATTGGAGGTCACGTAATGGTTTGTGCTTGGAGCGGGTTTAGTGAAGGCCGCATAAGAGCTGTGTAAGAGCAAGGAGCATGTATTTGGATACGCGATTACGGGTGGGGGGGGGCGGGGGGCGTATTTACATTCAGGCTCATATCTTCACATGGATGTACTCCGTTATGGGGGGGGGGGGGGGGTGTAGAGCAAGCATCTGGACTGATCTTGAGCCGATCACGTATGCTGCGATGCATGGATAAGAACATCTTGAAAGAAGTACAAGAGAAGCTCAATTTATCGAGATTTTGAGCCATAATGAAGCCTTGTGTTTGTGTGCATAATCTGAGGCACGGTTTATCTGGGTGACGCCCGACGTCGTAGGTCTATGTGAGCCGGCTTTCTGTTCTGGACGTTGGACTTCTACGCGGTTGGGTTGTTGCACAGGCTTTGAAACGTATGAGAAAGTAGGAGAGGTATGCCAATTAGATTTGGGGATGACCCCTTTGCCCCTTTACTGTGCCAACAGTGGTCTGAGCTGATCCATACAAAGAAATGTTCAATTCATTTGTAGCCTTTCATTGCCGATGCCTGGCAAATGCCTTTGTGACGTCAGAATGAAATCAGCAGATGATGTTTTGGCTTTTTTTACGTGGGTACCTGTATTGCCGACGGTGGGGAGAGAGCTACGCTGGCTGCAGGGTTCGTGTACTGCCGTGATGGAGAAATGCTGTTAGGTATCAGCCGACGTAGTGACGTCACTGAAAATGGGTTTGCATCGATCGGGGTTCTTTTGGGCCGACTGAAGGCTACAAGGCATTTGCTAGCGATATGATGTCACTGGTATTCGACTGGATATGTGACGTCACTGGTTGTGAGGCTTTAAGGCTCTTTTGGGTGCAGTGAATGCCGTAAAGCATCACCTGACGATATGTCGTCGCTGGTAGTCAATGAAACATCAGGCGCAACAGGCCTTATCCCATCTTTACCTTTCGTACCTGTCTGCTGCAAGCATTTGCGTGCCGAGTAAAAGCTTGACCGAATCACCTGAATGTGTGACGTCACTAATCATCACTTGATACCAGTGCACTTAGGCCCCACGGCCGCGGTGTATCATGTTCCGTGAAATATCACCGGGTATCGTGACGTCACTGATATTCGACTAAATATTGGTCGCAACAGGTCATGCTTCATTTGTACCTTCGTACCTGTCTACTGCAAGCACTGGCGTGATGAATAAAAGCTACCAAATCACGTGAGTGTGTGACGTCACTGGTCATGCATTTTTATGGATCTTTGGGGGCCAACTGAGGGCCGTAAAGCACAACCTAATGATGTGACGTCACTGGCATTCGACTGTGTGTGATGTCACTTGTGATCAGATTTTACGGCCTCTTTTGGGCCGACGAAAGGTCATACGACATTAACTGAAGATGTGACGTCACTGGCATCCGAATAAAATTCAGGCGGGACAGGCCATGCCCCATCTTTACCTTTGGTACCTGTCTATTGCAAGCATTTGAATGCTGAAGGAAAGCTGTGCCGAATTACCCGAGTGTGTAACGTCACTAACCATGAATTTGTATAGACTGTTTTGAACCCACCGTAAGCCATACCACATCAGATGACCATATGACGTCACCGGTTTTCGTCTAATGTCATGCGCAACAGGCCATGCTCTATATTTGCCTTTCGCACCTGTTTACTGCAAGCCTTCGCGTGCTATATCAAGGTGATGCCGAACCATCTGAGTGCGTGACGTCATTGGTCATGAGTTTACACAGGTTCACTTGGGCAGCCCAATGCAACAAAGCATCATATCCTGTGAAGCATCGCGGGATGATATGACGTCACTGGTATTCGACTCAACATCAAGCGCAACAGGCCATGTTCCATCTTTACCTTTCGTACCTGTCTACTGCAAGCATTCGCGTGTTATATCACGTCATTGGTTAGGAGTTCTTACGGGCTCTTTTCAACCCCCTATATGGTATAATGCTTCAGCTGACGATATGATGTCACTGGTGTTCGACTTAACATCAGGCACAACATGTCATGTTCCATCTTTGCCTTTCGCACCTGTTAAAGTATTGGCGAGCCTAATGATGGCTCTGCCGAATCACCTGAGTGCGTCGTCATGAGTTTTTACAGGCTATTGTTGGCCGAGTGAAAGCCATAAGGCATCATCTAACGATATGTCGTCACTGGTAATCCACTAAGTGTGTGACGCCATTGGTCATGAGTTTTCCCGGGCCTTTTTGGGCCGACTTAAGGCCATTAGGCATCAGGTAACGATATGACGTCATTGGTATTCAATTAAGCATCAGATACAATATGTCATGTTTCATCTTAACCTTCCGCACCTATCTACTGCAAGTATTCGCGCGCCACATAAAGGCTCTGCGCAATCACCTGAGCGTGTGGTGTGACTGGTTATGAGTTTACGTGGGTTTACTCGGGCTGACTGAAGGACATTAAGCATCATCTGGCGATGTGACGTCACTGGTATTCAACTTAACACCAGGCGCGACAGGCTATGTTCGTCTTTACCTTTCGTACCTGTCTATTGTAAGCATTGACATGCTTAAAGAAAGCTCTGTGAAATATCCTGAGTGTGTAATATCACTGGTCATAAGTTCTTTACGGGCTGCTTTTTTGTACCTGTAGGGTACAAGGCATCAGTTGACGATATGACATCACTGGTATTTGACTTAATCTCAGGCGCAACAGGCCATGTTCCATCTTTGCCTTTCGCACCTCTACACTGCAAGCATTCGCGCGCTACATAAAGGCTCTGCCGAATCACCTGAGCATGTGGTGTAACTGGTCATGAGTTTACGCGGGCTTACTCGGGCTGACTGAAGGACATCAAGCATCACCTGACCATATGACGTCACTGATATTCGGGCTGTGGCCCAGACTTATGGCCGCTAGGCGGCGCCCTTTATAAATATTTAGCCATCAAGGCATTCCGGACCGTAGCTGCTCAGGGGCGCATCCTGTGATGTCGGGCGGAATGGCTTTGCATATACGTCGGTTTGTGGGCTGGGATCACCTTTGTTTGTGTTTACGTTTGTTCAAAATTGTAGTCGTTGAAACAGCCCGCTGCGTTTGAAGTTGTTACTTAATGGTGCGCACAATAAAATTAGTGTGCTTAACTATGGTGCATCTCCCACCTCTGCTGCGAAATTTCGTAGCCATAGGTGGCCAAGTGACCTCCTACCAACTGATTATCAGTGACGTCACATACTCAGGTGATTCGGCGGAGCCTTCATATAGCACGCGAATATTTGCAGCAGCCAGGTACGAAAGGCAAATATGGAACATGACCTGTTGCGCCTGATGTTTAGTCGAGCACCAGTAACGTCATGTCGTCAGCTGATGTATTATGACCTATAATGGGTTCAAAAGAGCCCATAAAAACTCGTGACCAGTGACGTCACGCACTCATTCGACGGAGCCTTCATTCAGCACGTCAATACCTTTAATAGACAGGTACGAAAGGTAAAGGAAGTACGTGGCATGTTGGACCTGATGTTAAGTCGAATAACAGTGACGACATATCATACAGTGATGCATCACGGGAGATGTTGCTTTGTGGCCTTGGGCGGCCCGAGTGAATCCGTATAAACTCATGACCAGCGACGTCACCCACTCAGATGATTCGTCTGGAGTTTAGTCGATTACCAGTGACGTCATATCGGCAGCTGATGCTTGATGTCCTTCAGTCAGCCCGAGTAAACCTGCACAAACTCATGACCAGTTACACCACACGCTCAGGCGAATCGACAGAGCCTTTTTGTAGCGCACGAATACTTGCAGTAGGCAGGTGCGAAAGGTAAAGATGAAACATGGCTTTTTGCAACTGATGTTAATTCGAATACGAGTGACGCCATAACGTTATCTGATGCCTAATGGCCTGAACTCGGCCAAAAAAGCCCGTAAAAGCTCATGACCAGTGACGTCACACTCAGTGGATTACCAGTGACGTCATTTCGTTAGCTGATGCCTTATGGCTTTCGCTCAGCCAAAAATAGTTGGTAAAAATTCATGACCAGTGACGTCGCACACTCAGGTGACTCGGCAAAGCCATCATTTAACGCACCAATACTTAACAGGTACGAAAGGCAAAGATGGAACATGACCTGTTACGCCTCATGTTAAGTCGAACACCATTGACATCATGTCGCCAACTAATGCATTTTTCTCTATAGAGGGTTCCAAGGAGCCAGAAAAAACTCATGACCAGTAACGTTACACACCCAGGAGACTCGACAGAGCCTTCATTCAGCACGTCAATACTTGTAATAGACGGGTACGAAAGGTAAAGATAGAACATGGTCTGTCGCGCCTGATGTCAAGTCGGACACCAGTGACGTCATATCGTCAGCTGATGCATTATACCGTTTGGGGGTACAAAAGGTCCCGTAAAAAGCTCTCGGCCAGTGACGTTACTTACTCAGGAGACTCGACAGAGCCTTCATTCAGCACACCAATACTTCCAAGAGACAGGTACGAAAGGTAAAGATGGAACATGGCCTGTCGCGCCTGGAGTTTAGTCGAATACCAGTGACGTCATATCGTCAGCTGATGCTTGATGTCCTTTGGTCAGCTAGAGTAAACCCGCGTAAACTCATAACTAGTTACACCACACGCTCAGGTAATTCGGCAGAGCCCCTATGTGTCGCGCGAATGCTTGCAGTAGATAGGTGCGAAAGGTACGGACGAAACGTGGCTTAGATAAAGCATGGCCTGTTGCGCATGACGTCTAGTCGGGACCCAGTGACATCATATCGTCAGCTGATGCCTTGTGGCCTATAGTAGGTTCAGAAGAGTATACAAATTAATGGTCAGTGACGTACACACTCAGGTAATTTGGCGGAGCCTTCCACGGCAATGCCTGCAATGGACCGGTACCAAAGATAAAGGTGGAACATGGCCTGTCGCGTCCGAAGTTCATTCGAATACCAGTGACGTCACATCGTCAGTCAGTGCCGTATGACCTTTCGTCGGACCAAAAGAGACCGTAAAATCTCATGACCAGCGGCACGCACAGTCGAATGCCAGTGACGTCACATCGTTAGCTGATGCTTTATGGTCTTCAGTTGGCCGCAAAAAAATCCGCCAATAGTTGCAGCAGACATGTACGAAAGGTATAAATGCAGCATGACCTGTTGCCTGATGTTCAGCCAAATACCAGTGACGTCATATCGCCAGCTGATGCCTTACGGCATTTCGTCGGTCCTAAAGGGCCCGTTGAAACCCACGACCATTGACGTCTTACAATCAGTCGTATAGCAGTGACGTCGTTAGCTGACACCTTGTGGTCTTCAGTTGGCCGAAAAGCACCGGTGGAACTCATGACCAGTGACGTCACACACTCAGGTGGTTCGGCAGCTCTCATCCAGCACGCCAATGCTTGCAGTAGACAGGTACAAAGGTAAAAATGAAGCACGGCCTGTTGCGCCCAGTATTTATTCGGATACCAGTGACGTCACGCTATCCGGCGATACTTCGCGGACCATGACACACCGTGGTCGTGGGGCCTAAGTGCACTCGTATGAAGTGATGATTAGGGACGTCACACATTGAGGTGATTCGGTCAAACCTTTATGCGGCACGCAAATGCTTGCAGCAGACAGGTACGAAAAGTAAAGATGGAACAAGGCCGGTCGCGCCTGATGTTTAATCGAATACCAGTGACGACACATGGCCAGCTGATGCATTACGGCATTCAGTAGACCCAAAAGAGCCTTACAAACTCACGACCAGTGACGTCACATACCCAACCGGAATACCAGTGACATCATATCACAATCAAAGCCTTATGGCCTTCATCGGCCCGAAAGAACCCCGATCCCGATCGATGCAAAACCATTTTCAGTGACGGTCACCAATGTCAGCTGATGCCTCACAGCTTTTCCCCCGCACGACATACTCGAAACCCTGCAGCTAGCGTAGCTCTTCCCTCCGTCGGCCACCAGGTACCAAAGTAAAAAATTACTGATGTTTTTATTGTTTGTATGTTTTTATATATTTATTGTGTTTTTTATTGTTTTTTATTTGTTATAGTTTATCATGTATTGCATCACCGCAGCGACTGCTCTTGTAGAGAAATACCCCTGTTGTTGCCTTGTGGCGAGTGTATACAAAGTTTTGGTTTGTATTACAAATAGAAAAGCCGGGGATAATCCAGGATGGTGGTTGTGCCCATTGGCTTGTAAGTGTGTTAATGCTATTGGCTGTACTTTGTGTCATGTGGTATCCATGCAGTGAGGTTGTTTCAATTTCAGGATTCAATTCAGGTTGAAAGTAAGGTGTCCGTCTGTCATGTTGTATGGTTTTGCCTGACGTATCGTGTGTGATGCAATTCTCTAAAAAATCAAAAGCACTTGGTATTCATTTGTCTCCAGAGCTGCACTCATTAGCTGTGGGAGTAACATTTGATGCAACCTGATGATGATTTAAAGCATTACCACATGCAGACTTTTGATACTATTGGCTCAACCTTGTGCCACAAGTGTGATTTGGTCAGTCATGTGCACACTATGGAACAGTAATACAAAATGGTGCACACAAACAAAGGGAAACACATAAAAGGATATGATTTGGTGGGCAAGTGAAGGACTTCAAAATGCAGAATGTCAATGAAGTATAGGTCTGATAGAGCCAGGGTGGGTGGATGTTCCTCAATTTTCACAAAATGCATTTTTGCCTCCTCAAATTTGAGTGATATGGTACCTATTTCCATTTTTTTCCAATTTAAATTGCTTATTTTTAGGTTGGGATATTTTCCATGCTGCTGGTTGACTCCCTATTCATGGCCTGACCTGGCAGTCTGAGAGATATGGTTACACTTATGGTGACTGCTCTTGTTTTCATTGTTACAATCAGCTGCTTAGTTGTCCATACATAGTTTGTGATAACCAACAGTCTCAATTTGATGCCTAGTTTATGTGTATCTTTATGATGTGTTGAATGCTCAGCTATCTGAAATTCCTTTCAGATTAGAAGTTCTCACCATAGCTTGCCACAAATGTACTGGCTAGGGGAAACATCTCCAAAAATGACTGGAGATAACTGACAGCATTATTGGGTTAGTCAGTATTTTCTCACATATTTTACTGGTTTGGCATTATGAATGTAAAAGCATGAAGTGTTCAGATCCCAAAAAGTATACTTAAAGAATTAAATATATGAGATTATTAGTATGCTAGAGGTCAGTGCCCCTTAGAGATATCCAAGGTATTTTATACTCTACCTTTCCACAGAGAAAAGTGTTGATCTCAGCAGCCATTTTGTCAACTACAGCTGTTTGTAAACATATGCATAAGCACAAATGTTTGAGTAGATAATATCATATTTGAATATTTTACTGCATCAAACTGTCTATATATTGTGGCAAGGTCAGCAGTCTGCATGGCATGCCAGGGTATTTTTTAAACAAAATTAACCAAATCCAACATAACAGAACAGCAGTCAAGGCACCCTTCCATTTCATTTCCTCATAAAATGACTTTGAGAAGTTCAACACTATGCCAGGGAATGTTGCATGAAAAGGAATAGAGTTAAAACATAAAAAATGTAGTTAAGACAAAAGTTCAGACACCTGCCAAAGCCATTCTCTCATGTCATTCTTTCTGGATTGAGCAGGAATTCCCATTGCACTTTTTTAAGCTCCAACAGATCCCATACAAATGAAACATTCAGATATTTGTGTGTTGTATGCTATAAAGCCATGGACTAAAACATTGCTTCATTGCAAATGTAGCCATGGTGTCTCCAGTGCTCCTATGGCCCATGCTGTTACCAGAAAATTTCAGAATTACCATGTTGTGAAGAGAAACCTGGCAAACAGAAAGATGTCAAACAAATCAGGACATAATTTTCAAAATATGATAAGCACTAGCTTCAAGATGATTTGTTGTAAGGATGTCTGCCCAATGCCCCCTCCGCTTCCACAATCCCACCCCTTCTATTACTGGAATCATGTTTTGGATCACTTCTGGAACCCTTCTAATCTGCATAAACTGCCTCTTTTTCAGTCAGCATGCCTGACTACAAGTATAATGTGCTGGGGGTGGTGGTGGAGATCTTCCCGCTGAAGAAGGCGGTGATCAGCTTTCAGGAGGATGGCCGGGAACAGCGCGCACTGCTCTGGGGCGAGCGGCTGGTGTGTGAGGATGGCCGGCTCCTGCCCGAGCGCCGGCCCATCGACACAGTGCTGGCTGTGGGCGATAGTGTGCTCATGGACTGCCACATCTACGACAACAAGAACAGCCAGGACCGCTGCGACTGGTACGTGGCGCGCGCACAGCTGGCCTCGTCACCCCAGCCCAGCGACGTGGTTTCCAACGTGTCGGGCAAAGTGGACGAGCTGACGCGCACGCGCGGCTTCGTGGTGTTTCGGCAGCCGGGCCGGTCCGAGGAGCAGCGGGCGGTGTTCGTGGTGGCGCGGTATTTCGCGCGCGGCCAGCGGCTGCCGGCCGGCAGTAGCCTGTTTGACCACCTGGAGGAGGACCAGGTGGTGAACATGGACGCGGTGCACGGCGCCGGCCGGCTGGAGGCGGCCGGGTGGTACGCGCCGCTGGTGTGGCGCGGCCAGAAGCCGGACGTCCGCCTGGACCCGCAGCCGCCGCCGGAGGTGCTGGCCGAGGAGGATGGCGGGGCGCTAGCGACCACCACGCTCGCCAGTTCCCTGCTGCCAGCGCTCAGCTCGGCCGACGCCCGCCGACGGTCGGCACCCGGCACGTCGCAGGTGGGTCACGCCCGCAGACGACCGCGCTGGCGACGCAGCCAGCACCCTGCGGCGACGCCGGCCCACTGACGCCTCTACTTTTGGGACGAATTTGTTTTTGCATGACCGCTGCAGCTGGACCATCAATGCAAACAAACGCCAAGATGATGAATGTTGCGGTCCAGTGTCTAGCGGCAGTCTGTGACGTTTGGACCACTCAGTTACAAAGCCGGTGGTACGCAAGCTGTGACATCTGCGCGCGGTGTTACGGGCTTTGTAATGTCTGCATTTCTTAGTTTACTATTTTCACGCTGCGTGAAAGTCATCTGCATGCACTATTATACGTCAGGAGTCGATGAACTCTAGGTTCTCCTTTCGCCGTAGTTACAAGGCGCTTCTGCGCTAGTGTGCACGGCGCGTTTGAGGAAGAAGATGTCGGGATCGAGCTCCTGGACGCCGCCTTTGTGTTCTTCAAATTCATCGCGTTTTTTGCTGCTTGCGCTACGCCAGCTGCTGACGCTGCGCCACGCGACGCCGTGCGGCCGTAAACACGAAGTAACGTCCCTACCACGCACACCCGCGCAGCCCATCACCCTGCCTCCGGGGTTCCCGGAGCGCACGCGACGCCGGTCGGCTGACGCGGCCGATGGCTGTCGGCAGGACAAGTGGGGCTACGTGGCGAGCCTGCTGAGCGCCGAGTACGGCTTGCTCATGTGCCAGGTGGCGCCGCGCCGCTACGAGAGCGTGCTCTTCCACAACAGCGTAGCGCACCTCTCCAATCTTAACCTCAAGAACTACGATTTGCGCGCCATCTTCAAGAAAGGTGAGGGGTGGCGCTTGTCTTGTGCGGCATTTTTGTGAGGCAAAATGCGCCCACTGTCCGTGCATGGGCACACCCTCAGTCTGCACACCGGTTGTTTACATGGGGTCGTCTTACTAGCCGCCGCTTTTGTGCCCCACTGTAACCTTTGGCACGAGCGCAAGCAATTCGACATTCAAAGAACTGCTTTCGTGTGTGCATTTATAGTGTTTGCATCAACATGCGATTCATTGGCTCCACGTGTTATCCCTTAACGGTTGTTGGTTGGCTGGTACCTGCCGTTCATGTTCTGTTCGGTCCCCTGTTGTCTTTGCGTGGTTCGCGAGGACCAATTAACGTCCACCTCAGTCAAAGGGTCAACCAGCTGCCCCAGTGACGGACAATTGCAGGTGGCGGTTAGTCGCAGCTGGCGGCCCCTCCCCCTCCGTTCTGGCACCAGCTATTCGCCATGATCTGAGCACGGGCCGTTTCCAGGAAACCACCTGCGATTCGTCATGATCTCAGCACGGGCCGTTTTCAGGGACCACCAGTGATATGTCATGATCTCAGCACGGGCCGTTTTCAGGAGACCATCTGCGATTTACCATGAATTCAGCACGGGCCGTTTTCAGGAGACCACCTGCGATTCGCCATGATCTCAGCACGGGCCGTTTTCAGGAGATCACTTGCGATTTGCCATGATCTCAGCATGGGCCGTTAGGAGATCACCCGCGATTTGCCATGATCTCAGCACGGGCCGTTTTCAGATCACCTGCGATTTGTTATGATGTCAGCACCGGCCGTTTTCAGGAGATCACCTGCGATTTGCCATGATCTCAGCACGGGCCGTTTGCAGGAGACCACCTGCGATTTGAAGCGGAGCCGTCTGACAACCCGGGGGTGTACCGGTGGCGGGCGAGCAGTGTCTGGGTGGACATGTCGCAGGCGAACGGAAGCGATGCGATCTGGAGTGACCCTGGCGGCTCTGTGGGAAACTAAGACCCGCTCCGATCCCTCGGGGTGGCGCAGTGATCGTGGTGTGATAGCTTTCGCATGCGGGCGGTAGACGTTAAGAGGCGGCACGACTGTGATAATTGCCAGTGTCATTCCCGCCGAGCCAGTATTTCCTCAACGTGCGTGCGCTTCGCAGACATATTCAGAGTGTAATGTGGTCTGGGGACGGACCTGATATGTCTTGGTATCACGGGGTGCTACGCGGTATGCCGGCACAATGGGCAAGTGGCATGCTGGTGTGGGGGTGTGCATTAGAGCTGGACGTTCGGTTATTTGTTATTGCTCCCTGAATTATAGAGGATTAAGGTCGGATACGTAAGGTTCAGTGACACCGGGTTCGACTCTCTGGAAGAACAAGCCGCTTTACAGTGGGGGATTTACCGCTTGTGTATCATACTTCTTGGGTCCCCTCTTGAAAACAAATCGTTGCCGCATTCCATTGGGCATGATAAAAATGTTTGTCATACGAAATTTGTCGTGAGGTTCAACAACAAATGTCACTTCCACGCATACAGTAGAAACAATGCCCTAGCCGGGCTTAGCATATTTTTTTACTTTCTTACACATGTGGCGAAAAAAAAATAACTGACCCCCTTTGCTGGTCTTGGACAACGATGCTTCTTTCCGACCTCTTGTTCTCGCAGTCTGAAAACTATGTTTGCCCCGCCCAACAGTACGTTCCCTGAGTGCGTATGTAAGCAACGTATTTTAAACAACGTTGGATGCAATGCCTTCATTAGATGTGCTTAAATCGATCGAGCGTAAACCTGAGCCTGAATTTTATGATTTTGCAAAGAATACTAACCAATAGAAGTGGCATGCAATAGGAGTTCCATGGTACGTTCAGATATGGTAAAAGAAAAGCAACAGGACAACTACATTGCTAATTGGGCGAGTCGGGGCAAGGCGTCGCACATTGTTCCATTTTGTTCTGTTTTTTCTTTCTTCTTTGTTCTGTTTTTAACATTCCAAAGAGCTTTTGGTTGTTCTGTGAAAACTGTAAAAATCGAAGGTGAACGTGGAACGCATACCCCTAAGTATATGAATGTCGAAATCAAGCCAAACTATCAGCGATAGTATGTGTGTACTTGACCGTGATTGTCTGTGTATGTGTGCTAGCGGTCACTGAACTGCCCGGGGTATGTTTGCACTGCTTCGGCCGCCGTTATAAGGGGTTCACCTCTCTTCGAATGGTGCGCAATGCTTTCTTTTTCCTCTGGTCGCTGGCGCACATAATTAGCTCGCACATACAATCCAGAATACACATTTACCAGCTGATGTTGTTTCGACATATTTAACTGCAGGGGTGCGTTGCAAACACGGCACCCCTCTAAGCATATTATTGGGGGGGGGGGGGGGGGGGTCAGTCGGCGTGATGGCATCAACACCCAGCGGTTGGGGACATGATAAGATGCTTCCTTCTCTGATGATATCCCAGCAGCCGCCGGCATCTGACAACACCACTGCCCATTGCCCAGCGCTGGGTTTTGGCGGAGTGACAGCTCCCTTCCTCGGCATCTGCGGGCCTGTGTGAGTCGCAGCGCCCGGGGGTGTGCTGGGGCGGCGGCCGACTCCCCCAGCTTCCGACGCCGGCCGCGGCAGCCGCCGCCGTCGGTGATCAAACGCTGCCACCTGATCCCCGCCCGGTACCGGGCCGGATCCGCTGGCGCCGGTCCCGGCCGACCCGCTTCCGGCCGAGCGGCGGCGCGGCGCGTGCCGCCCGGCCATCGCCGCTGCCGCCGGCTCCGGTTACCAGCCGACGGCGTTCGCGGCGCGCGCCGCTCGTTTGCGGCGCATTATCTGCGGCGGCGGTGTCGGGATGCGCGGCGTGTCCCGGCGCCGAGCCCAGCCCCTCGCCAGCGCTCCCCCGGGGGGGCCGACCGCGCCGTCGCCCGAGGCAGCAGACCGAGGCGGGGGGTACGCGTGAAGTGTCGCAGCGCGAGCGTTTCTCCTGGTTCCGGCGAGGTCACAGTGGAGATTTCCACTGAAGCCCAGCATCTGGGGCTAGGCCAGTTAGGGTGGCGTTAGCCAGTTGGCAATTGAGACGGAAGCCCAAAATGTCAGTGCCCTTCTGAGGTTGGGGCAGATACCAGCGAAATTGCCAATCGTTAATTGCGACCGACGCGAACGTATCGCTCTTCCTAACACCGGGTGTGCCATGGAAGCCTATTAGCGCGTCACCACCACCTGAGACTAAACCAGACATGTTCCAATCAGATGTCCGCCCATACTAAGCGACCCGCCGGCAACATCGTCCGGCTGGGCAAACGCTGACCAGGTTTCCTTGGGATTGGTCCGGGGATACCACAACCAATACAGAGCCGGCAGCAGACGCAACCAAAATCTGGGGAGTATGTTCTGCCTCGCAGTGCGCAAGCTGCTCCTCCGCTGCACCAAGTCTCGCGCGAGGTCGCAGCCTCAGCCAAGCCCAAACCAGTATACCCGAATGGTCCCGAGGCGTGGCACATCTGCGCTTGACCGGCGCTGGCCGGCGGAGCAGCGCAGCCACGCGGCGCCGCGTGCGAGCGGGACGCGGTGGCGGGCCGACGGGTTCCGGGAGCCGACCCCCGGCCGGCCAGCCCGGCCGTCGCCGCCCGCCCCCGCTGGTCGCATGCATAAGCGCCGGCGCCCCGTGCCCCACCGGCCGTATTTACAAGTTGTTGACAGTGAATTATTGGGACGGGAACCACACCGACCGCCACAGGCTGTTAAGTCATTGTTCTGTATTTGTGCAAGCGGCGTACAGGAACAGCTTCTGAATTGAGGCAGAATGAGACTCTCGTATGCGCTTCACTGCAAGACAACTATGGGTGTGCTTCACAGCATTAAACATCGCTTCCTGCCTGCATATTTGTACCGCTCCAAATAGGTAAGGAACATGTTAGTTGGTGATTAATACCCTTTGGTGTAAGACAAAGCGCGGTGTAATAAACAAATTACGGTGAAAGCCCCATGGGCGGAGGCTGCGGTGGTGCGCGGTAATTCACCACCCATCCAACATCGGTATGCGTTACCAGCTTCGTTAATGAGGTGTGCGCGCCGCCCAGAGCCACGTCATCTTCACCGGCCCGTCATAAGTCCTACCCGCATACCTGCTCGAAGCATACACGGCTGGTACGTACCGGCGCATGAAAAACCCGGCTCGATCCGCTCAATTTTGCCAATAAGTTAGCGTTCCGGCATGTGCTATCCCGCTTCCCTGGCATAGCGCATTCCCACCACCCAACTTCAAATTTTTTACGGGCGTAAGCACTAATCGGCCGACCGCAAGGAATGCCTTGCCATCTCATTCATTTTCTGCACGTCTAGCGAAAAATTCGGGAACACCCAGCCCGGCCGCGGTCCTGAAGCGAGCAAAAACCCGTACATCGAGTTCGGGACGGCCGGCGGGAGCGGGCGCGGCCCCTCCGCCCGCTCGGAGTCATGATTAGCTGTCCGCGCGTGGTGCGGTATGCCCCGCCACCGACCCGCGGCCGGGGTGGGATCAGGACGGCGCGGCTCTGCAATTACCGCCTGTAATGAGCGGTGTCGGTGTCCAGGAGCTGTTGGCTTTGTTTACGGGGCGGGCCGGCCGGCGGTGCGTTGGACAGCTGGCCGCGCACGTTCCTGGAGAAGACGAGCCCTGGAGCTGATTCAGTCACAACGCACGTGCCCGGAGACGGCAGCTTCTGGAGCTAACTCAGTCGGGCCGCACACACCTGGAGCTTGCTCAGTCTGGCTGCACGCTCCTGGAGCTGGCTCAGTCGGGCCGCACGCTCCTGGAGTTGGCTCACTCGGGTCGCACACACCTGGAGTTGGCTCAGTCTGACCGCACGCTCCTGGGGAGGACCGGCTCTGGATCTGACTCAGTTGGACTACGCACTCCAGGCTCGAGGGTGCAGCCTCCGGGTCTGCAACCAGACACCGCGGCTGCGACTCGGACCGTTCGCATGTGACGAGGGTAAAAATCCAACGTCAGGAACAGTAAAAAAGAAGAAACTGTCAGATGGACTGCGCACATGCACACAACCAGGAGCGTACGTGGAACTTCACCAAGGCGAAGGCCGTTGAATTTCCAGAGCAGTTCAGTGGGAAAAACCTTTCAAAACTAGACTGGGTCCTTACCCCAGATCTGTTATGTTTTCCAATTTTAGTCACATGGCTCTGCATGCTCAAAAATGGTGCGTGCTGCAATGCACATGTTTTTTGTTTCAGCGTTTTCGCGCGTCTGGGTACGGCCATACTCCGGGGAGCCTCAGTTATTCTTCATACCGCGCGTCCGTTTTGTGGGCCGCGCACTGTCGTTATCCCTGCCGCGATCTGTAAAAGAGGTGGGACTGCGCAGTTGGCGAACATAACATTAGATGACCTGGAGAAAACAGCACGCCACGTCTCCTTGTCAGCAAGTTACGACCAAGGCGACAAGCACCCGGCTGCTGTCGGATCCCCCTCCCCCCCCCCCCGCCCGCCCGCAGCGGGAGCGGGCCGCCTCGCAGCGGGGCATGAGGCTCCGGTCGCAGCAGCGCGCCAGCGCCGCGCAGCAGCGGGCGGGGTTCGCCTCAGCAGCTGCAGTCAGATCACACTGATCAGATGTGTGACGTCGGAGTGCGCCTCAGCAGTCGCAGTCAGATCACACTGATCGGGTGTATGATGCCGGGGCGCGTCACAGCAGCTGGAGACGTATCACACTGCTCAGATGTGTGACGTCGGGTGCGCCTCAGCAGCCGAAGACAGATCACTTTGATCAGATGTATGACGCCGGGACGCGCCTCAGGAGCTGCAGTCAGATCACACAGATCAGATCTGTGACGTGGGAGCGCCTCAGCAGCTGGGGACAGATCATACGGATCACCCGTGTGGCGCTCGGCTCGTGTGTGGTGTGGGACAACTGCGACTACTGCGCACACAGCATCACTAACTAACTGTGGTTGCGGCGAGTTGTCAGGACAAGGGGAACCAGGGTCCATGAATAATAGCACCCGTTTTCCTTGTGCCTCGGAGGTTGTCCCAGAATCTGTGGTGACACTGTTGTCTCCGAATTTCAGTCGCTCGCTTCTGTACACTGTTACGGAAGGAAGCGTGCAAAGACAGACAGTTGCAGGCGTGAAACAACAGGGCAGTGATGAACTTGCCGGACCGTGCGCTGGTCGTACCACCAGCGCGATCTATTTGAACGCTTCAGCTGCGCCTCATCGCGGCATGGGCGGAAGGGTGCTGGCGGGGCACCATCTGTCGGGCTCGGTTACAGACGTGTTGTCGTGCGGCCGCACCGGCGCCGCGCGCGCGGCATGTGCGCGCCCGCGCCGGCCGGGACGGGCGTGTCCTCAGCCGCGCTCACTCGCTGCCAATTACCGCCTGACAAATCGCCGCGTCGTTTTTGTCGCCGCGGGCTGACCCGGGCGGCGACCCACGGCCGGCGCGCGACAGCGGCGCCTGACGGATGGCCGCCGGCGCCAGGGGTCGACCGCGCTGCCAGCGGAGCGCCTGCGCCGCCGCGTCGCCCGGGCGCCGGCATTGGCGCGCCGCGTCGCCGCTTTCTCACGTGGCGACCGCGAGCTGACGGCCACGGGAGCTGCGTTTTACGGCCGCGCCCTAATAACGCGCCATAAAGCACGTTCGGTTCGGAGAGGGCTGTTCGTGCCGCGGCGCCATATTCCTGCGGCAAACAAGCGGCTTCCGCCGCGGCCGGCCCGGTGTCATCCGGCCCGGCCGCAGCCGCCGCCGGACCCGCCCCGCCGCCGTATAACAAGGCAGCGACAGTGTCAACCGCCGCATTGCGGTCGACCGGCGTGTTGGCCAAGTGTCAGTAATCGATATGCGGTGGTGGGGCCGCGTGGAAAAAGGCCCGCGGCGGCGTCGGGCGAGCGCGCCTCGTTTGTTTCTGCGGCTCACAGGGCTCGCGCGGCCCGGCCCGACATGAAAGGAAGCCGCGACCAACCTCGTCTGGCGGGGTCAGAGTTGACGACGCGGCCGGCGCGACCCGGCCCACTCCGTCACCATAATCGGTCACAGCGCGACCGAGTGCGCCCGACTGTCGCCGCCCAATTATCCAGAGCGCGACGGCCGCCGGCTCGCCGGGTACCAGCTGCACCGCGTCGGGAAGCGTACCTGTCAGCCGCGCTGCCACCCGGTCAGGAAGTAATAAAACAGGCACAATCTCTAATGCGGCGTATTTTTCGGCGCCTCTGACGCGCGATGAGAAATTACCACGCCTTCTCGGGATGTACGGCTATCAAAGCGAGGCGTCCAGCGGTCGGTCAGAACAAAGGGGCGTTTTTCATTTATCATTGCCCTTTATTTCCACCTCTCAACCCGTTGCCACTCGGCCCCTGTGAAGTGGCCGGCTGACAAATGGCGTCCTCCGCTGCGCGCGCGGCCGCGGGGGGCCGGGCATATGGCCGGCCGTGACGCGGGCTTCTAGAGTCCGCCGCCGCGCTCCGCTGGGACCGCGGTCCGCTGAGAGGCTGGACCACAGGACGTAATACGCCGCGAGACTATAGGACCGCGTTCCGCCGCGGGGCACTGCCGCACCAGTGCGGTTCGGACCATCGGACCGTTCTTTGGCAACGTCCAGTGACAGATGAGCAAAGGGAGATCATTTTCAGAAATTACTGCCTTTTCGTAATGAGGTATTCGTTTGAAACAATCTGTGAAAACTCCCGTTGCTCCCCTTCCGGCACGTCGTGATCAGTAGCGTAGGAAGTGGTGGGTCGTGGGTCTTCAGCCCTACCCCATCCCCCTCTTCCCCCGGCAGTTTCGGACGCAATTTTTGACCACGAAACCACTGAATGCGGGATTTCTGAATCTGGTAGCTAGGGAAACTATTTAAGCTTTAAATATCATAGATATTACCATGAGCAGCAACGTGTGGACCCACTAGACGTCATTTAGTAGCATGACAGGCGGATGGCCGATTGCATATGTACGGCACGCAGCTAAATAAATTATTTAAGGCGCCAGTGCGAACCAGCATCGACATCTCATTGATACGCTAGACACCGTACCTATCAGCATTTGTGGTGTCTGTTAGTCTGCTGTGATGCATAGTCATTGTTGATGGGGCTGGGACACGGTCGTAAAAATTTAGCCCCATATCAAATCACGGTAGCCCCTCCCGTCACAAGTTCTGGCTCCGTCCCTTGCCGTGCCGTCGCTCGATCGCGTCACCATAAAACGCGCTTGCCCCAGTCACGTAGCGTCAGTGAGCGTGCTGAGCCCGACCGGCCGCCTCGCCGGGTCACAGGGCCCAACCGGTCGCCGCGCCGGGTCACAGGGCCCGATTGGCCGCCGCGCTGGGTCACGGGGCCCGACCGGTCGCCGCGCCGGGTCACCGAGGCCCGGCCGGCCGCCGCGCTGGGTCACGGGGCCCGACTGGCCGCCGCACCGGGTCACGGGGGTCCGACCGGCCGCCGCGCCGGCTCACCGGGGCTTGACCGGCCGCCGCACCAGGCCACGGGGCCCGACCGGCCGCCACGCCACGTCAACGGGCCCGGCCGGATGCTGCGCCGGGTCGTGGGGTCCGACCGGCCGCCGCGCTGGGTCACGGGGCCCAGCCGGTCGCCGCGCCGGGTCATGGGGCCCGACTGGCCGCCGCGCTGAGTCACGGGGCCCGACTGGCCGCCGCACTGGGTCACGGGTCCGACCGGCCGCCGCGCCAGGTCACCGGGGCCGACGTTCCGCCGCCTGACGCCGACGTCAGGCGGCGTCACAGCGTCACCGTTTGGGAGACAAATGGCTCGGCACGACAGCCCGGACCGACGCCGGACGTCCTGCGCGCCGGCGACAACAGCCGGCGAGGCGCCGCGCCGTCTGCGCCGGCCGCGCCACATGTGGTGCACGTGTGGCGGACGCAGCGCGGTGGCGTCTCATTACCGGTCGACTGGGGCGCGCGGCTCTGGTTGCACGTTAATTTGTGACATGCTTTCTGCGCGGGTGAGGTAGTCCCGAAGCCCGACAACCCTGATGCCCGCAGAGCGTGCTGTGACGCTGTCTAGAAGTCGCTTCTGAGGTGTGTGCGTGGAGGGGGGGGGGGGAGATGGGGAGGGCTGAAGAAGAAAAAGTAGGTTGTGCGCCTCCATCGCGGATGAATTACGACGAGATGGGCCGAGTGGCGACGAGGTAGGCGGATAATTAGCAGCTATTCCAATGGCGGAAGCGAATGCGTTCATCCAGGTTCGTTCATATGCATTTCACAATACAAATACGTGCTTGCAGTCATGTGCATCTTTGCAAACTTGGCAATGTGTGAATGTTAGAGGTACATCGCAAGCGCCTATCTGCTAGCTGTCTGCACCTTGTAAATACCTTTTAAACAGGCAATATGCTGCGTCATGAAGACCGGCGGACACTTTACTCTGTAGTGTCATCCAGAATCACATTCTCCTGCCTGCAACAAAGGTAACCCTTTCTGACGTAAGTCCGAGTACACTGGCAATAAGTCCGCACGAGTTTAACGGCGTTAAGTGTGTGCAGGTTGCATTCATTTAATCGACAAGGTTGACGTTGCTCACGTGACGCCAGGCTTGTCTTCCGACTGGGGGCCGGCAGATGGTCGGCAGCAGCTGACCGCAGCGAGAGCCTGAGGCGAGTCTGACTGTCTGTCGCCCGTCCGGGCAGTCTGTCGGCCTGCGACCGCCGGGCGCCATCAGTCTCCGGTTACAAACACAATGTTGGTCGGGCCGGCCACGCTCGGCCGACCTTCAAAGGGCCGCGCGCAGACAGCTGCACCGCCGCCAGTCGGCCGCGGAGCCGCCCGTCGTCTCCGGCAGTCAGCTGACTCTGATGTCCGGCCGGGAAACAGCGGCCGTTGGCGGCGGCGCCGGCCGGCTCCGCGAGTGCAGAGTGGAAGGGAAGGCACCGCCTGCCAGTGTGCGTCGCGCGACCGTGCAGGGCGTTCAATGTATCGTGCTGGCGTACCTGGTATACCTGAGCATGATAGCGGACATTTTGCCAGAGCGCAGTCCAGTCGCCCGCTAGTGTAAGTAGCAGTATTGAGTCCACCAAGCTTCCGGACCCGGCTCCAGTGGGCGGAAATCTCGGCACGTTCAGAGCCCGGCACCACTCAGTGTCGGTACCTTGAGTTCCCAACGTCAGTCAGTCCTGGCGCCGCCGACGACACCCCCGGGTGCCCGACGCCCGCGTCAGTGGCGGCAGTCGGCGCCCCCGACTGGCTCACCGCCGGCGCCGCCCGGCCTGGCTGCGTCGTCCTCGCCGTGGTCACGGACGACGGCCGCTGGCCGGCCTCAGCTGCCCCCCCCCCCTCCTCCCTCCCCTCTTCTCCCCTGCCGCTGGTCACAAAAGCCGCTGGCCGCTGATTGAGGCCATGTGTAGCGCTCGCGCCGGCCGTGGACGGGGGTCGAGTTAAAAGGCGGCCGCCCCCCTGGACAGTGTCCCCCGGCGGCCGGCATGCGCTGCACGCGGCGCCAATCAGCCGCCGCCGCCCCGCCGCCACGCACGCGTCTTCATTTCGCAGGCACGCTTCAATGGGCAAGAAATTACCGCCAACTGGAGCAAATTGGCGGGGCGCGCGAGTCGTGTGGCCCGGTCCGGGCTGTGTCGTCCCCCTTCCCCCTCCCCCCCCCCTCTCCCTCCGTTCCGACCGATGCCCGGTCTGCAGTAGGGCGTACGCCCAGATGGAGAAAATGACTGGGCTCAGCTAGTGCTCAAACTGCGAAGACAGACGTCACCGACAACTCGATCTGAAATCTCGACCTAAAAGCCGAGATTAAAGAAAGTCGAAAAGTCGCACTTTGATAGGATTGATTGCCTGTCTATATACCAGTAGATAGCTGGTGGTATGCTGATGCTCGTGTGTTGCCATCGACCACCCTAACACAGCGTTACGTTGTTTGGTGCGCAACGTCAGTGTTGGGTGGTAGCTCATTTCATTGGTTGCACGCTCAGACATGAAGCGGAAATAAGAGCCGCTTTATTGTAGTACTAGGGTACCAGCAGCTGGAAGTGTATCAGTGCCGGCGGAGCCGACCACCCAAGTTGTGTGGCGTCTGGGCAGATAAAGCCATGCCTTTGCCAACATTAACGGAGGTCTTTGGCCTGCATTGTGCGAACACATTGGAAGCGGTTCGCAGTACCGGCGACAGCCAAGCCTCGCGGCTGTAGGCTGGCACTCCTTGCCTGCCAGCTGGGCCCAGCACCGGTGTGTTTGGAAGGTACTGCAGCCCTCCTCTGAATGTTTCTCTGGAGCAGACCGTCCTCACGCCGCCCTTTGCATAGCGCTAGGGTTTACTGGAACGGTTCAACCAGAAACAACTTAGATGTGTAGAACATGGAGTTAAAGCGTGCTGATGTACGGTATGTGTGAGCACGGACAGATCTTTGAGACGCGCACGCTATTGATGCCGGCATGTTTGCCAATAACGCCTTCCGCAGTAGCCATTGCTGACCCAGAAGACATGATTGACAGGAACATGACTGTGGAAAGGTTATATAATGCAGCTCCCGAGCGATGGGCAAGAACGAAAGCTTGGGCCTGTACCCGTCGCTCCTCTGACCTGCTCTAACCTCCTCAAGGCCCTCTGAACTAATCTGATTGTTCACGTGGCTCCTCTATCCCCCTCCAAGCTCTTCAAAGCTCGCTGCTTACCTCCTCCAGCCTCCTTCGGAATGAAAGATGGTTTTTCATGGGAGTTTGGAGGAGGCCGCGGGAAATATTTACGACGCAGTTCGTTCACATGCTTTTTTGGCTGCATTTGTTATCACGTAATAGCAACAAGTGACTGGTGTGTAAATTGATTCGGGTAGATGATATTCCAAGAAATTGTTATAGCTTCATGACCATACGACTGTAACTGCACAAGTTGCCATTTTGATTTTTTCACTCGCGGTTAGTGCGCCGAAATTGTTTGGTTAAGATGCGCTCAGACAGCTGATACCTCCTCTGATTTCGTTTCCGTGGTAGCAGATTTCAGTGCTCTTCCACCCTTCTCCAAACTCATCGTATCTTTTTGGGGGGAGCGACGGAAACTCGCTCCCCCACAAGGATACATACCCCTTGTGCACGGGTGTCGATTTGTATTCTTTCGCGAGACCCTGTCCCTCCCCAAATGTTGACTTAGGTCCCCCAGTGTTTTTGGCTGGAATGCTACAAAAAGCGCAGGTAAAAGATGATCAGCACACAAACTACCTTCTTTGATCTTTCTGCGTAGTGGCATCCCGTACTACTCTCATAACAAAAAGTCATGACTGCTGCCACCGAAAAAGATAAACCGTAACGGCTGAGCGGATTAACGATGCAACAGACTTCACATACGTAGGGCCATAGGACACGCATTGTTTTGTAAGGTTAAAGCGAAAAGCTCTGGAGTATGGGATGACCTAAGTCCTTCATGACTAACCCGTCCTCGTACCCCACAACCAAAATGCGTGCCGCCTCCCACGACCGTCATAGAAGAGCACCATCGGCGCCCTAAGGTGGCCTCTAAAGGGGGTGCCTTTACTTGCCGATCAGAAGAGACGCGTATGTCTTGTGCCTGCCCCCTAGATTCAACACTGCATGATTTCTATTCTGTTCGGTTCGGCCCCCCAATAATGTACAAAAATTGACACCCCTCCTCTCTTGTGAGAGGGTTTGGGCCCAAAAAGACGTTTGTGCGCTTGCCCATGCATGGTGACCAGACGGTCCTTTGGACAAATCAGACTGAAGCTCACCCTTCCCATCTCTGACAACAGATCTGAAGAGCTGTGCAGTCTGAGCTATAACAATAGACCAAGCTGCCGTTGGAGTCCGGTGGGGCTCGGGCCCAGTAACTTTTGGGGAGATTGGGCTATATTATAGCATGTAAGATGCGCTCAGTGTCTTGGCTACTTCAGGTTACTTGCATGCGGTGGAAATGTATGCATGAAATCACAGGCTAAGGCAAACTGGCGTGACTGCCCTTTACTTATGACACTGCAATAGACGTGTACACAAAACGTTTATGTTTAACATGTTCACGCTTACCACTCTATGCACCCATTGTCCATATTGCGGCCACAATTTTACAGGCCGCTTCTGTAGTTTGGCTTGTTTTGATCGCCCGTTGTTCGGCCAGAACGCCCAACGAACTGTTAACAAACCCTCCAAGGGTCACTATGGCCCCTCTCCCCACCGGCGCGCCCGCCTCATGCGCCATTAAAATGCCCTTACCAGAGTATCGAGGCCTGTTTATGAAAATCAGCGGCATATTTATGTTAATCGGAAGCGGGGCGGCCGGGGTGCGCACGTGCGCCGGTTCGACGCGCCGGGAATGTGTATGCGTAATCGCGGGCGCCGCCATCTGTCAGCGGGCCGCGCCGGCACGGCGGGCTCCGGCTCATGCGCGGCGCAGGAGGCGCGGGCTCCGGCTCGTGCGCGGCGCAGGAGGCGCGGGCTCCGGCTCGTGCGCGGCGCAGGAGGCGCAGACCCCAGCTCGTGCGCGATGCAGGAGACGCGGACCCCGGCTCGTGCGCGGCGCAGGAGGCGCGGATCCCGGCTCGTCCCGGCTCGTGCGCAGCGCAGGAGGTGCGGGCTCCGGCTCGAGCACGGCGCAGGAGGCGCGGACCCCGGCTCGTGCGCGGTGCAGGAGACGCGGACCCCGGCTCGTGCGCGGCGCAGGAGGCGCAGACCCCGGCTCGTCCCGGCTCGTGCGCAGCGCAGGAGGCGTGGGCTCCGGCTCGAGCACGGCGCAGGAG